>NC_059089.1:6608018-6925340 GCF_020497125.1 Mauremys mutica
TTGCATTTGTCTTTGTTAAACTTCATCCTGTTTACCTCAGACCATTTCTCCAATGTGTCCAGAACATTTTGAATTATGACCCTGTCCTCCAAAGCAGTTGCAATGCCTCCCAGTTTGGTATCATCTGCAAACTTAATACGCGTACCTTCTATGCCAGTATCTACGTCGTTGATGAAGATATTGAACAAAGCCAGTCCCAAAACAGACCCCTGCAGAACCCCACTCGTTATACCTTTCCAGCAGGATTGGGAACCATTAATAACTACTCTCTGTGTACGGTTATCCAGCCAGTTATGCAGCCACCTTATAGTAGCCCCATCTAAGTTGTATTTGCCTAGTTTATTGATAAGAATATCATGCAAGACCGTATCAAATGCCTTACAAAATCTAGGTATACCACATCCATCGCTTCTCCATTATCCACAAGACTCGTTATCCTATCAAAGAAAACTATCAGATTGGTTTGACATGATTTGTTCTTTACAAATCCAGGCTGGCTATTCCCTATCACCTTACCACCTTCCAAGTGTTTGCGGATGATTCCCTTAATTACTTGCTCCATTATCTTCCCTGACACAGAAGTTAAACTCAGGGCTTGGCTACACTTACAAATTTGCAGCGCTGCAGCAGGGTGTGAAAACACACCCTCTGCAGCGCTGCAAATTGCGGCGCTACAAAGCGCCAGTGTAGTCAAAGCCCCAGCGCTGGGAGCCGCGCTCCCAACGCTGTCCGTTATTCCCCACAGGGAAGTGGAGTACGGACAGCGCTGGGAGAGTTTTCTCCCAGCGCTGGTGCTTTGATTACACTTAGCGCTTCAAAGCGCTGCCGCGGCAGCGCTTTGAAATGCAAGTGTAGCCAAAGCCTAACTGGTCTGTAGTTTCCTGGGTTGTTTTTATTTCCCTTTTTATAGGTGGGCACTATATTTACCCTTTTCCAGTCTTCTGGAATCTCTCCTGTCTCCCATGATTTTCCAAAGATAATAGCTAGAGGCTCAGATACCTCCTCTATTAGCTCCTTGAGTATTCTAGGATGCATTTCATCAGGCCCTGGTGACTTGCAGGCATCTAACTTTTCTAAGTGATTTTTAACTTGTTCTTTTTTTATTTTATCTTCTAAACCTACCCCCATCCTATTAGCATTCACTCTGTTAGGCATTCCTTCAGACTTCTCGGTGAAGACCGAAACAAAGGAGTCATTAAGCATCTCTGCCATTTCCAAGTTTCCTGTTACTGTTTCTCCCTCCTCACTGAGCAGTGGGCCTACCCTGTCCTTGGTCTTCCTCTTGCTTCTAATGTACTGATAAAAAGTCTTCCTGTTTCCCTTTATTCCTGTCGCTAGTTTGAGCTCATTTTGTGCCTTTGCCTTTCTAATCTTGCCCCTGCATTCCTGTGTTTGCCTATATTCATCCTTTGTAATCTGACCAAGTTTCCATTTTTTATATGACTCCTTTTTATTTTTTAGATCATGCAAGATCTCCTGGTTAAGCCAAGCTGGTCTTTTGCCGTATTTTCTCTCTCTCCTACCCAGCGCAATAGCTTGCTTTTGGGCCCTTAATAGTGTCCCTTTGAAAAACTGCCAACTCTCCTCAGTTGTTTTTCCCCCCAGTCTTGATTCCCATGGGACCTTACCTGTCAGCTCTCTGAGCTTACCAAAATCCGCCTTCTGAAATCCATTGTCTCTATTTTGCTGTACTCCCTTCTACCCTTCCTTAGAATTGTGAACTCTGATTTCATGATCACTTTCACCCAAGCTGCCTTCTACTTGCAAATTCTCAACGAGTTCCTCCCTATTTGTTAAAATCAAGTCTAGAACAGCTTCCCACCTAGTAGCTTTTTCAACCTTCTGAAATAAAAAGTTGTCTGCAATGCAGTCCAAGAACTTATTGGATAGTCTGTGCCCCGCTGTGTTATTTTCCCAACATCTATCTGGACAGTTGAAATCCCCCATCACCACCAAATCTTGGGCTTTGGATGATTTTGTTAGTTGTTTAAAAAAAGCCTCATCCACCTCTTCCACCTGGTTAGGTGGCCTGTAGTAGACCCCTACCACGACATCACTCCTGTTTTTTACCTCTTTTAGCCTAACCCAGGGACTGTCAACACTCCCGTCTCCTATGTCCATCTCCACCTCAGTCCAAGTGTGTACATTTTTAATATACAAGGCAACGCCTCCTCCCTTTTTCCCCGGTCTGTTTCAAACAGGGTCTTTGTTCCAGGGGTAGATGATGGCAGCAGAGGTCCTCAAGTTAAAGCAGCTCTCCGGCCTTTATGCAAGCAAAATCTTACCAGATCTTTGTCTTCCTTCCTGTCGTCAAGCCGCTTTGCGTATTGCTGGGGAGTGTCTTCCATGCCCACTGGGGCGCGTGCTAGTGAAACACCAACCAGCAGGTCACCATGGGAACCGGCTTGTGCAGGGAAGGTCACAAAATTAGAAACCAAATGTGCAAGTACATGGAGGGGGCCCTAGTCTGCAAAGGTTTCTGCTGTTCGAGGTGGGGGCACTGGAGAAGCTGGGGGCCTCGCTCCAGGTGGCAGTTTTCTCTCCATAGTATTTGCCTTTCTTCATCCTTCTTGCTGGGGACTCTTTCCGGGGGGTGGAGTTACTGGACGGGTCTAACTAGCTCGCCTGGAGCGCTAGTCATCAGGCGATCTCAGCTCCGGGGGGGGGGGGGGCGCTGTCATTATCCCCATTCTACAGCTGGGGAAGCAGAGCCACAGAGCAGGGACGTTACTTTCCCATGTCCCCCTAGAGCCCACATCCCATTGCAGTGCTCTGGCCAGTAGGCCACACTGCCCCCCCCCCAGCAGGTAGAGCATGGTGCATCCCAGGAACACAGGGGGCCTGGGTATACAGCCAGCCTGGGGGGCTGTATTAACGTGTGCTCAGGGTTGCCAACTGTCCCTGCCTGCCCTGGCCCCCCGCCGCTCCTGGAAGCGGGCAGCACGTCCCTGTGGCTTCTGGAGGGTGGGCGAGGGGGTCTCTGCGTGCTGCCCCCGCCCCTTGCACCAACTTTGCAGCTCCCATTGGCCAGAAACTGCGGCCAGTGGGAACTGTGGGGGGCACAGGGGGCACAGGGATGTGTTGGCCACTTCTGGGAGCAGTGCATGGAGGGGGCAGTGTGTGGAGCCCCTGGGCCCTGCTTACCTCCTCGGCAGCGCAGCGAGGCTAAGGCAGATCCCAGCCAATGGGAGCTGCGGAGTCGGCGCTCGGGGTGCGGGCAGTGCACAGAGATCCCTGCCCTCCCCCCACCAGGGTCCACAGGGACGTGCTGGCCACTTCCAGGAGCCTGCCTTAGTCCCACTGCGCCACCGACTGGGAGCCGCCTAAGGTGAGTGCCACTCCTCACCCCTCCCACCCCCCACCCCCCTGCCCCATCCCAGAGCCCCCTCCTGCACCCAAACTCCCTACCAGAGCCCGCACCCCACACTCACTCCCACCCCCCTGCCCCATCCCAGAGCCCCCTCCTGCACCCAACTCCCTACCAGAGCCCGCACCCCACACTCACTCCCACCCCCCTGCCCCAGCCCAGAGCCCCCTCCTGCACCCAAACTCCCTACCAGAGCCCGCACCCCACCCCCCACCCCCCTGCCCCAGCCCAGAGCCCCCTCCTGCACCCAACTCCCTACCAGAGCCCGCACCCCACACTCACTCCCACCCCCTGCCCCAGCCCAGAGCCCCCTCCTGCACCCAACTCCCTACCAGAGCCCGCACCCCACACTCACTCCCACCCCCCTGCCCCAGCCCAGAGCCCCCTCCTGCACCCAACTCCCTACCAGAGCCCGCACCCCACACTCACTCCCACCCCCCTGCCCCAGCCCAGAGCCCCCTCCTGCACCCAAACTCCTGCCCAGGAACAGCCAGGAGGCCCCTCCCACACTCTGAACCCCTCGGCCCCAACCCAGAGCCCACAGCTCTGCCCCAGCCCACTGAAAGTGAGTGAGGGTGGGGGACAGCGAGCAAGGGAGGGAGCGGGGATGGAATGAGCAGGGTGGGGCCTTGGAGAAGGGGCAGGGCAGGGGGTAGGGGGCAGGGCGGGCGTGGTTACACAGTTGGCAACCCAGCGTGTGCTGCTGATCTCCCGTAGGCTTTTTCCTCTACGTCAGTACCGGCCCACAGGACCGGCGCAGCGGTGCAGCCAGACTCGTTAGTCCAACTTTCCAAGCAACCACAACCAGCTGCTGCTCTGTAAGTTGCCCCGGGCTACATGGCTGCCAGCCTCCCCTTGGCTTTGCCTGGACAGGGAAGGACGGCTGACATCTTGGGGGTGGCTCCTACGCAGTGTCTAGGGGCTGCAGGCAGGGCCCCTCTTCACCCACCCACACCTCACCCTCGGGGGGCTGCTGCTGGGGAGAAACCAGCCCTTCAAGGCTTGCTGGAAACCACTGAACTCTGCAGGTGCCACTGGGCTCTGTGTTGCCCAAGGCAGCTTGGGTGTTTGCCGGACAGCTGGTGCTCAGCTCCTGGCAGCTCCCAGCTCAGCAGCAGAGGGAAGGGCTGTGGATGAGCCGCATGAGGTGGGGATTTTATGGGAGCCTCAGCAGATCATTAGGCTTGAAATTCCCAAGCTCTGGATTTTATTGAGTCAAAGAGAGCCCTGGGCACCACCCCACTGGGCGGGAGGGACACTGACCTCCTCGCCAGCCAGTCAGGGTTCTCCAGCGCTAGGCACGTTCAGGAAGTTTGGGTGCTGATCGGCTGGTGAGGGTTGTGCTGTCGGCTGAACAGCATCTCCTGGGATCTTTGGGTGAGGAGAGCATGGCCCGGAGCCAGGCAGAGCCAGGCAGAGCCGCGGGGCACACTCCAGCCAGCACCTGGGGCTCTTCTGCAGCAGCCCTGCCCTCCTCATGCTGCCTCTGCTTTGGGCTGGACGGCAGTGCCAAGGCCGTGCTGGAGCCCGGGGCCTCCGTCCTGGCTGGCTGCTCCTGGGCACGCAGGGATTGAGCCTGGCCCTGAGTAGCGGGATGGCAGAGTGAGGTGCTTATTGTCTGTGTGCTTGTTCCGGGTCCAGCTCGTGTTCTACTCCCACCTCTACGACTCGGCCACCAGCAGCCTCAACATCTACTACAAACCCAGCTCCGGCGTCATGCAGCTCGTGCGCGCCAGGGACGGGGACCTGGGGGATTACTGGTTCAGGGAGAAGGTGGACTTCAATGTGAACGAGAGCTTCCAGGTGGGCAGCAAACCCTTCCTGTGCCCCCGGGGGCTGGGCCAGCACAGGGTGCCAGGCCCGTTTCTTGCCATGGAGCAGCAAGGCAATGTGGGTTTTAAGCCAGGGCCCAGTAGAGCCATGACCATGGCACAAAGCCACCCCCTGAGAAGGGGCAAAGGGGAGAATGGGCATGAGCGGCTGCATCCCCTCGGAGCCGCTAGAGGGCTCCATCCCAGGAAGGGTTGGGGCAGCATGAGGCATGTCCCTGCCCAGGAGATACCTTTCTTGCGGGTCACAGGGGCCTTCAGGCTCCAAAGATGCCAATTCAGCCCCGTTCCCAGCCTGACCCTGCATCCCCACGACCTCATTCCCCATCAGCTGCTGAAATCACACTGTGCCCGTGCCCCAGTGAGCCAGGCCTTGGCCAGCCCTGCCCCAGTGCAGGGGGCACAGGACATGGGGAGAGCTCCCACCCCCCATGCGACACAGCCACGGACAGGACAAAGGTCCCCTGTTGTGCCTCGCACACCCTAGCCAGGACGGCGGATTAAACAGCTGGACCAGAACTAAGAATTGGTGCTGCAGCTGAGCTGCCCTAGGGGAATGAATTACACCCGGTATATTGACCACCTCACACACCCCCTAAACACTGACCCCTCCGTACCCTACACACTGACCCACCATCGCACAGCCTAAACACTGACCCCTCCCTACCCTACACACTGACCCACCATCGCACAGCCTAAACACTGACCCCTCCCTACCCTACACACTGACCCACCATCGCACAGCCTAAACACTGACCCCCTCCCTACCCTACACACTGACCCACCATCGCACAGCCTAAACACTGACCCCTCCGTACCCTACACACTGACCCACCATCGCACAGCCTAAACACTGACCCCCTCCGTACCCTACACACTCATAAACCACCATCGCACAGCCTAAACACTGACCCCCTCCGTACCCTACACACTCACAAACCACCATCGCACAGCCTAAACACTGACCCCCTCCGTACCCTACACACTCACAAACCACCATCGCACAGCCTAAACACTGACCCCCTCCGTACCCTACACACTCACAAACCACCATCGCACAGCCTAAACACTGACCCCCTCCGTACCCTACATACTCATAAACCACCATCGCACAGCCTAAACACTGACCCCCTCCGTACCCTACACACTGACCCACCATCACACAGCCTAAACACTTACTCACCATCATCACATAGTGTAAACTGTGCCCCACCTCCATACCCTATGCACAGACCTACCATCGCATACACATTCAATGCACAGAACCCCCCCCGCCCCCCCAAGTACGTCCTCCTCCCAACACACATGCCCTGAAATCATCTCCATCTAAGGTAAGGTTCCCCTGGGAAACAAATCACGTCAGTATCAGTCTTGCATCACAACACATCATTTGCTTTCAATTTGCCTATTAGATGATGGCCCCTCCATCCTCTGTCTCACAGCCTCCTGCAGTGCCGGGCAGACACTCCTGGCTGAGACTCCGTGGGGCGGGGCCCATTCCTGTGTGACATCTGGGGTGTCCTGCATGGGGAGCAGGTGCTAGCCTGTTCCCTCGTGTTACCTGCAGCTCGTTCTGTCCCTGCAGATCATTCTTGAGGGCGTGATCGGAACAGGACCCAAAGGCAGCATGGCCCTGGATGACCTGGTTCTCTCTCCAGGCTGTGTCTGGGTTGCAGGTGAGCAGCCAGACAGGTCCCTTTGCTCACTCTTTGCCAGCTGCTGGACTGGACTTTTAACCCTTAACTCCCTCTCCATTGGACTAATGGGCCGGGCAAGGTTAGTCCTGTCGCTGATGGCAGCTTCTTCAGGTCAACCTCAGAGCTGTGAGATCATCCACTCCTGACTCCCGCACAGCATGGCTTAATATCTCTCTGTCGCTCTCTCCAGCTAGCCGTCTGTCTGCCCCATACACCCCCTCTAGCTATAGCCCCAGGCACAGGCAGATTAAGATTTCCTGGGGCCCTGGGCCAGAGTATTCTATGTAGTCATAGAATCATAGAATACCAGGGTTGGAAGCAGGGGCGGTTCTAGGAATTTCGCCATCCCAAGCACGGCAGCATGCCACGGGGGGCGCTCTGGCGGTCGACGGTCCTGCAGCTCCGGTGGACCTCCCGCAGGCACGCCTGCGGATGCTCCACCAAAGCCGCGGGACCAGCAGACCCTCTGCAGGCATGCCTGCGGGAGGTCCACCAGAACCGCCTGCCGCCCTCCCGGTGACAGGCAGAGCGCCCCCCGCGGCATGCCGCCCCAAGCACGCACTTGGCGCGCTGGGGTCTGGAGCCGGCCCTGGTTGGAAGGGACCTCAGGAGGTCATCTAGTCCCACCCCCTGCTCAAAGCAGGACCAATCCCCAATATAGTTCCTCCCCACTCCATCCACTTGCAGCCCTGCCCCTTCTGCCCAAGGCACCACCCAGAGCCCCACCCATTTCTGCTCCTTCCCCAGGGGGCAAGGAGTCCGGGAGGGCTGGCTGTATTTTAAAGAAGCCTTATTGAGGGCGCAGGAACAAACCATCCCAAAGTGCAGAAAAAGTAGCAAATATGGCAGGCCACCAGCTTGGCTTAACAGTGAAATCTTCGGTGAGCTTAAACTAAAAAAGGAAGCTTACAAAAAGTGGAAATTTGGACAGATGATTAGGGAGGAGTATAAAAATATTGCTCGAGCATGCAGGGGTGTCATCAGGAAGGCCAAGGCACAATTGGAGTTGCAGCTAGCAAGGGATGTGAAGAGGAACAAGAAGAGTTTCTATAGGTATGTTAGCAACAAGAAGAAGGTCAAGGAAAGTGTGGGCCCCTTACTGAATGGGGGAGGCAACCTAGTGACAGATGATGTGGAAAAAGCTGAAGTACTCAATGCTTTTTTTGCCTCCATCTTCACAGACAAGATCAGCTCCCAGACTGCTGCACTGGGCAACACAGTATGGGGAGGAGGCGAGTGGCCCTCAGTGGTGAAAGAACAGGTTAAGGACTATTTAGAAAAGCTGGACTCAAGCCGTGGTCTATGAGCCGCCTGTGGTCTGGGCCACACTGGCTGGTCACATGGTGCTGGCTCTTCCACGGCTCGCAGTGCGTGGCACAGGTGCCAGCAGTGTCGTGAGGGGAGGTGGGGCTGGGATGGGGAACAGGAGGGAGAGAGCCCAGGCCTCTCCCGGAGTGACCCACACTCTGAAGAGGAAAGAGCTTCCCCTCCGGTCTCCGCTCCCTGTAACGCTCCAGTGCGGCTTGTGCTAAGGAGCCATGGAGGGGCCTTCAGTGCTCCGGCTGGGTGTGCACTTGCAGGCAGTTAGCTGAGCACAGCCCCGCCATAGTGCCCCCTGACCCGCTCTCGCTCTCGCCCTCTCCAGCCAGTCAGGCCATCACCCCCCGGCCTGCCTCCACTGACCCCACCACGCCCTGCGCCCCGCAGGAATTCGCCTGCGACAATACGAAGTGCATCAGCGCGGAGCTGGCCTGCGACTTTACCCAGACGTGTGACGACGGCTCCGACGAGACGTACTGTGGTAAAGGATCACGCAGGGGCTGGCCTGGCTGGGAGAACGCGCCATGGTGCAGTGATAATACCATGAGGCGCGGGTCTGAGAGTACCAGCGAGTGCGGCCAGATTGTGGGCAGGGGCTGGGCACACACACTGCCAACGCCCCTGAGTGCTGAGCTGCCATCCCCCTGCTATCCCAGCCCTGGGATCCCTGCACTCACCCCTCTGCCAACACCCCTGAGTCCTGAGCTGCCGCCCGCTGCTATCCCAGCCCTGGGATCCCTGCACTCACCCCTCTGCCAACACCCCTGAGTCCTGAGCTGCCGCCCGCTGCTATCCCAGCCCGGGGATCCCTGCACTCACCCCTCTGCCAACACCCCTGAGTCCTGTCCTGCCCCCCCGGCTGCTATCCCAGCCCGGGGATCCCTGCACTCACCCCCTGCCAACACCCCTGAGTCCTGTCCTGCCCCCCCGGCTGCTATCCCAGCCCGGGGATCCCTGCACTCACCCCTCTGCCAACGCCCCCCACTCCTGTCCTGCCCCCCCGCTGCTATCCCAGCCCGGGGATCCCTGCACTCACCCCTCTGCCAACACCCCCCACTCCTGTCCTGCCCCCCCGGCTGCTATCCCAGCCCTGGGATCCCTGCAGTCACCCCTCTGCCAACACCCCCCACTCCTGACCTGCCCCCCCGCTACTATCCCAGCCGTGGGATCCCTGCACTCACCCCTCTGCCAACACCCCCCACTCCTGACCTGCCCCCCCGCTGCTATCCCAGCCCTGGGATCCCTGCAGTCACCCCTCTGCCAAAGCCCCTGAGTCCTGAGCTGCCCCCCCGCTGCTATCCCAGCCCGGGGATCCCTGCACTCACCCCCCTGCCAACACCCCCCACTCCTGACCTGGCCCCCCGCTGCTATCCCAGCCCTGGGATCCCTGCACTCACCCCTCTGCCAACGCCCCCCACTCCTGACCTGCCCCCCTGCTGCTATCCCAGCCCTGGGATCCCTGCACTCACCCCTCTGCCAACACCCCCCACTCCTGACCTGCCCCCCCCGCTGCTATCCCAGCCCTGGGATCCCTGCACTCACCCCTCTGCCAACGCCCCTGTGTCCTGAGCTGCCGGCCCCCTGCTATCCCAGCCCGGGGATCCCTGCACTCACCCCTCTGCCAACACCCCCCACTCCTGTCCTGCCCCCCCACTGCTATCCCAGCCCGGGGATCCCTGCACTCACCCCTCTGCCAACCCCCCTGAGTCCTGACCTGCCCCCCGCTGCTATCCCAGCCCGGGGATCCCTGCACTCACCCCTCTGCCAACACCCCCCACTCCTGTCCTGCCCCCCCGCTGCTATCCCAGCCCGGGGATCCCTGCACTCACCCCCCTGCCAACGCCCCTGAGTCCTGACCTGCCCCCCCGGCTGCTATCCCAGCCCGGGGATCCCTGCACTCACCCCTCTGCCAACGCCCCCCACTCCTGACCTGCCCCCGCCCGCTGCTATCCCAGCCCTGGGATCCCTGCACTCACCCCTCTGCCAACGCCCCCCACTCCTGCCCCCCCCGCTGCTATCCCAGCCCGGGGATCCCTGCACTCACCCCTCTGCCAATACCCCTGAGTGCTGAGCTGCCCCCCCGCTGCTATCCCAGCCCGGGGATCCCTGCACTCACCCCTCTGCCACCACCCCCCACCCCTGACCTGCCCCCCCGCTGCTATCCCAGCCTGGGGATCCCTGCACTCACCCCTCTGCCAACACCCCCACTCCTGACCTGCCCCCCGCTACTATCCCAGCCCTGGGATCCCTGCACTCACCCCTCTGCCAACCCCCCCCACCCCTGACCTGCCCCCCCGGCTGCTATCCCAGCCCGGGGATCCCTGCACTCACCCCTCTGCCAACGCCCCTGAGTCCTGAGCTGCCGGCCCCCTGCTATCCCAGGCCGGGGATCCCTGCACTCACCCCTCTGCCAACACCCCCCACTCCTGTCCTGCCCCCCCGGCTGCTATCCCAGCCCTGGGATCCCTGCACTCACCCCTCTGCCAACACCCCCCACTCCTGTCCTGCCCCCCCGGCTGCTATCCCAGCCCGGGGATCCCTGCACTCACCCCTCTGCCAACGCCCCCCACTCCTGACCTGCCAACCCGCTGCTATCCCAGCCTGTTCTGGCCTCCCATCTCTGGCCTCCCATCTCCCTGGCCTTGGATTTGCTCCCTGCTCCCATCTCTGGATCGTTCAGTGCTTTTGTGCTTCTGAATCTGCTCAGTAAGGAGCGTGCTGAGCCTGCTTGGCGGACTGGCACTCTGCAGTGACAGCTGGGGCTTCGGCACAGGCACTTTGACACACTGCGTATCCAAACCCCGGCTCCTTGCCTAGCGCTGCTGCTTTCCACTGAGCAGGTGGGAATGCCCAGAAGCCTGCTCAGGATCAGGGCCCCATTGTGCTAGATTCTCTGCAGACACAGAGATAAACTCGGCCCAGCCAGGCCAGGAACCCTCCCTTGGGAAAGTCACCTGGGCCTCACAGGTAGCCACGTGATGCCTATTGGCCATGCCTGGGGGCCTAGGAGTGGTCATGCTGGAGCACAGTGGGCGGAGGAGAGGAAACCTCAGCCCAGGGGAGTCAGGCAGGCCCAGGCATGTACCCAGCAATGCCACCCACAGCTCCCCAGGCAGCCCGGGTCCATGGAGCTCAGGGTAATACGCTGGCTTAGCCCTCGCTGTGTCTAGCCAAGGCCAACGTGCCTGAGCTCATGGCTCCAGCTGCTCACCCACCAGTGCCGATGGCTGTGGGCGCAGAGGACTGCAGCAGCACACGCCTTCAGGCCAGGAGCAGCAGGGGCTCTTGGCACCGCCTGGCGAGAGGCTTCGGGGCCCAGACAAGGCTAGTGAAAACTTGGTGTGTTCCAGGGGCATCGACCTTCGAGGCTGGGGCTGGGGGCTGGAAGGACGTCAGTGTGGGCCAGCTGCAGTGGGCGAGGCAGAAAGCCAGCGAGGCCTTACTGCCTGGGGCAGACCACACCACCAACACCTCCGCAGGTGAGACCACCCGCAGGGGAGCCCCCTGCACATAAGGAGCTGAGACCCCTACCCCCCACCCTTCTACCAGTGAACCCCCCCCACGCCCATCACCCCACAGGGGAGATCTAACCCGCCCTATGGGGAGACCCCCCTGCCCCTACACAGGGGAGACCCCCCTGCAAGGGAGACCCCCCCCACCCCATCAACCCACAAGGGAGACCTACCTCCTCCCTGCCCCTTCGCAGGTGAGACCCCTGGCCCCTGGGGGCAGTGGGGGAGGGGAGGGGAGGGGTGGCAGGCGGTGCCTGGGGGCAGTGGGGTCGGAGAAGGGGGCAGGCGGTTCCTGGGGGCACTGGGAGAGGGGAGGGGAGGGGAAGGGGGTAGGCAGTGACTGGGGGCAGTGGGGGAGGGGAGGGGGCAGGCGGTGCTGGGGGGCAGTGGGGGAGGGGGGCAGGAGGTGCCGGGGGGCAGTGGGGAAGGGGAGGGGGCAGGAGGTGCCAGGGGGGCAATGGGGATGGGGTGACTATTCCTCCACTGTGGCCTGTTTCCTGCCTAGGGAGTTACCTGGGCGTGGCGCTGGCTCCAGGCCAGGTGGTGTCGGTGGCCAGGGCTCGCACCCCGGTTCTGGGCCCCTCAGGCCTGGCCTGCTCCGTGGAGATGCACTACTGGCTGCACAGCGACCCCCAAGGTACCCGCGCTCGCAGGCCCCCGCTGGGCTGCGCTCAGCTCTCCAGCGTTGGGGGAGGGTCCTATGTTGTGTCCCCCACAATATGCCCAGGTCGTAGCACTCCTGGGGGGGGGGGGATTAGGCACTGATTACCCGGGTGCTGCCGGGGGAGGAGGCAGCCATGTTCTGCCCTTTTGCCCCAGGGAAGAGGTTTCTCCGAGCCCCACCCGGAGCCTGGCCCCATCTTCCCATCCCCATCCCCAGGCAGTGCAGACCCAGCCTCCCTGCTGGACGTGACCCCCCCTGCCGCCCCCCCTAGAGCAGCAAGGAGTCACCAGACGGGTCACTGCCCTGCTCCGGATCACAGCAGCTGGTCCTGGGCCCTGCCATGCTGGGTGGGCTCCCAAGGATGCTGCCAGGCCGGTGGCTGGGGCCAGTGTCTCAGAGCCAGAGGCTGCCCCACCATCCCCCTCTCCCTTTGCTAGGGTTCATTGCGCTCGGCATCGTGGATCATGCCCTGGGGCTGCACAGGCTGGCCTGGCACACGCCGGGCAATGGCAGCACGGCGTGGACGCACATCTCCGTTCCTCTTGGGGAGAGAGCCAGACCCTTCCAGGTGGGCACCGCAGCCTCGTGGGCGCTCCGAGGGCAGCTTGGGCACCGCCTTCTGCCAGTGCTGCAGCCCCAAGAACAAAGCACTGAGCCGGGGGAGCCTGGGGGTTAATGGGGTGAGGGGACAGGCTGGCCAGGGGGCCAGGGATGGAACAGGAGCCCGTCATGTCTCAGTGCTGACTCCAAGCCAGCCGGGTGGCAGTGCCCAAACTCAGCCCCAGCCAATGGGGCCGATCTGAGACCGTCTCCACCCTGGGGAGACATAGGCAGGGGCTCAGCAGTGACTGGCTTCTTGCTGTCAGCTGCCAAGGGCTGAGCGGGCCCCAGAGACGGCGCTCCCGTCTCGCTCCCAGGGGAGGCCCCTGCAGGGTGGGATGGGAGGGGGGCCACACGGCCCCTCTCACCTTCGTGCTGAATTTGCACAGAGACTGCAGGGCCCCGAGTGTCCGCAGGGGACTGTGGGGCCAGGATGGGGCGTGTGGGGCGCCATGGTGCTGACCAGGGCTGCTGTCCCCTCAGCTGGAGCTGACGGCTCTGGTGAAGCTGCGTGGCCCCGTGGGGCAGAGGGCTGCTGTGGACGATGTTGCCTTTGTGAACTGCGACCCCCGCTTCACCCCTCCAGACGCCTCGGGTACGTCTCTCCCCTGAGCACCGCAGGACCCCCCAGGGAAAGGGGAATGGGACACGACCAACTGCTGCCAGCGGGGGCCTGCTCTGCTGCTGGCCCAGGACGGGGGGAACCACCAGCCCTGACCCATTCATGCTCCGGGGCTTGGTTCCAGATGGTGCCAGGTGCAGGATTTGCTCTTTTCCAGTTGTTAGTTACTACCACCAGGTTAACAACAGGCTGTGGCTGGAGGTCCCTGCACTGCCCATGGTATTGGATTTAGTGCACAGGGACTCCACCATCTTGGGCACCGAGTTGAGGTGGGCGATGGAGGCTCATCCCAGAGCCAGTGATCTCCGACCCCTGCAGCCTCCCTTGCCCTTCTCCCAGGTTTGCTCCTCCCATCCCCTAGGGATTGGGGGGCCAGCCCATGCCAGCAGGGCTGTCCTTGCAGAAGGCTGGGGACCAGTGGTGTCCGTGGGAGTTAGGCACCTAAATCATTTTGAAGATCTAGGCCCAGGTGAGCAGGAGAAGGACTGGGAACCCTGGGTGCCCTTTCTTCTGGTCATGCCCAAGTGACATTCCTTCCTGCAGCCACCACGTGCCCTCTGGGCTGCTCCCCGCCCTGCAGGGGGTGAGCCGGATTCCCCAGGCCTGCTAGGTGCTCAAGGCTCCCACCAAAGGGGTAGGGGAGGCCACCAGGAGCCAGCAAGGACTGGAGCCTGCTCTTCTTCCTCCCGGGCAGAGAGAAGGGCATGTAACCCACAAAGGGCTCCACCTCCTTCCATCTGGAGAGCTCAGAGCAAGGAGCTCACCCCAACTCCAGATGGAGAAACTGAAGCACGGGCACATTCAGTGACTTACCCAGGGTCACCCAATGAAGCAACAGCAGAGCTGGCATAGAACCCAGGAGTCCTGACTCCCAGTTCGCTTGCTCTGACCACTCAACCTCACGCCCTTTCAGAGGAACCCAATTTCCTGCTCCTTTGCTCTGGCCACTAGACCTTCTTTGAAATTAGTGGGGGTGGGGGTGGACCATAGCAGCTGTAACGTGGCTCCGACGTGGGGCTGAGTCAGGAGTGAGGAGTTTGGTTGCGGGATGGCGGCCCCGGCCCCCGCCCCAGTCTCTGACTTCGTTCACAACTTGGCCTTTCCTCTCTGCAGAGCTGTCTTGCAACTTTGAGACGGGGCTCTGCGGCTGGTACCAGGAGCAGAGCGGTGGCTTCGAGTGGGCGCGAGGCACAGGGCTGGGGCTGGGCTCTGACCACACCACTGGCACAGGTGGGTCCTGCTGGGGAGCCGGAGGGCTTGCCCCAGAAACTCCTCGGCCATGGGGTGGGTTGGAGCCCTCCTCCAGGGCCTACCCCGTAGAGCTGGTCTCGGCGCTGCACCCAGCGGTGGCTCTGGGATCCATTCCAAACTCAGCCCACTGAAGGCGAGCTGAGGGCCAGGAACTTTAGAAAGCAAAGCTGGGCCCCTAGTTGTGGAGTGCGGGGGGCATGCCTGGGCCCGGGCCCCGGGCTGGGCCGTGGGGCAAGGCAAGGACTCTGGTAGGGAGCAAACAGAGTTCTGCTGGGAGAGGCTGGGTTTGCGTCCGTCTGCTGCCTTTCCAGCCCGCAGGGGTTGCCAATACACCTGGGCTGGGGTAATGGCTTTGCCAAGATCTGAGTGAGGCTGGTGTGGCGAGGCTTGGCCTGTGGCTGTAGCAAGCTGGGGCTGGGCGCAGGGGCGGCTCCAGGCCCCAGCACGCCAAGCGCGTGCTTGGGGCAGCAAGCCACGGGGGGCGCTCTGCCGGTCGCCGGGAGGGTGGCAGGCAGGGTGCCTTTGGCGGCTTGCCTGTGGAGGGTCCACTGGTCACGCGGTTTCGGTGGACCTCCCGCAGGCACGCCTGCAGAGGGTCCGCTGGTCTGGTCCTGTGGCTCCACCAAAGCCGCGGGCCCAGCGGACCCTCCACAGGCGTGCCTGCGGGAGGTCCACCGGAGCCGTGGGACCGGCGAGCAGCAGAGCGCCCCCTGCGGCGTGACGCCATGCTTGGGGCGTCGAAATGTCTAGCGCCGCCCCTGGCTGGGCGGGTGTCTGTAGATACCTGCCTGCCCTGGTTCCTGCTGCTCCAGCTCTCACGGTGGGCTGTGTTTGCTTCTGAAAGGCTATTTCTTGTCCGTGGATCTCTCCGTCCAAAGTACCTGGGGCCTGAGCGCGCGTCTCATCACCTACCCCCAGGACCCTCCCACCAGAGAGCAGTGCCTCTCGTTCTGGTACCGCCTGGATGGCCCTCAGAGTGGTAAGTCGCTCCCTGCGAGGGGGGTGGACAGCTCAGTGGTTTGAGCATTGGCCTGCTAAACCCAGGGTTGGGAGTTCAATCCTTGAGGGGGCTATATAGGGATTTGGGGCAAAAATCTGTCTGGGGATTGGTCCTGCATTGAGCAGGGGGTTGGACTAGATACCTCCTGAGGTCCCTTCCAACCCTGAGATTCTATGATAGGGATTCCAGGGGCTGGGCTGGGCCCGTTCTGCATGGGGCAGGAGAAACAGATCCTTCCCCATCTCCTCCAGGAAGGTGCCCGTTGACATGCCTGGCATTGTGCATTCAACAGAGAGCGCCTCTGGCAAGGACAGACGTGGGCACTGTCCATGAGGCCAGGGTGAGGGGCGTGGGTGGGTGGGTGCATTGCAGAGAGGGACATGTCCCTGCTAGGTGGGTCACGCTGGTGCTCGCCCTTCCAGGAGTGAGGTCCCAGCTGTGTGGGTTGCCCCACTGCAGGCTGGGAGAGAGAGTTCCCCAGCACGAGGAGCCTCTCTCCCAGCATGGCTCCCTCCCTTTCCCAGTGCCCCCAAAGAAGAACAGCCCCCAGTCCTGCTGAGACCCCCTCACCCACTGGCCCGGGGTGGCTGTTGTACGGGGGCCCAGCACTTGGGGTGCAAGACCAGCTTTAGCTCCCGAGAACCACCGGTTCCAGTCCCAGCTGCTCAGCCCAGCCCTTCCGGGGCGATGAACTGAGTGCCAGGCAGTGGCACGTTTCTCTTTGGGGACGTAAAACCCTGGCTCCTGTCCCTTCTGCCAATGCAGCTCCCATGTCACTTTCCAGCAGAGGCTGCCCCTGCCTGCCAGTGGACACCCCCCAGAGCTGGCTGCAGGTCAGCGGGGAGAGGGTTCCTGGCTGTCTGGCAGGTGCTCTAGGAATGCTCTGTGCCTGTCCCCACCTGCTGGTCGCCTGCCCATTCCCATGGGCTCCCTAACCTCCAGTTCCAACCCAGGCACGCTGAACCTAAAGATCCAGCACGATGGGGAGCCGGAGACGGTGCTCTGGACCCAAACGGGCTCTCATGGCAGCACGTGGCACCTGGGATTCACAACACTCAGTCGCCAGGCTCTCCAGAGGTACCGGGTAAGGCCCCCGAGACACTGCCTCCTCCCTCAGTGCTCAAGGCTCTGCCGCGGCACGTGGGGAGTCACTGCAGAGCCAGGGGTAGGACTCCGGCCTTGCTGGCCCCAGTGCCATGCTGGGTCACCGCCAGCCCCTCCTGGACTGTGCCTGCCCCCATGTCTGTACAGCACCAGGCACACTGCTGGCACTCAGTGAGTGCCAACAGCGAGGCTGTGCCACACTCCTGAGCCTAGGGCACTGCCATGCAAGCTCCATAAGGCTTTGTGCTGCTCACCCAGCCACAGGGCGCCTGGGCTGCAGCCCCGGCAGCAGCTGCTTCGGGGGGTCACTTGGGCCCAGCCCCTCAAGGGTATTTAGGTGTCTAACTCCACAGATTTCTGTGGCTGTTGGGCTCCTCCCCAATACCTGTGAGGACCCTTTATCCTGTCCCATGCAGGCGTGGTGCTGACATGGCGCCCTCCAGTGGTGAGCATAGGCAGAGGCGGTGACAATGGGGGCCGTGCTCAGTGCTGTGTGCCTCTCTCCTTGACAGCTGATCTTCGAGGCTCTCCGTGACGGGTACCTGGGGAACGTGGCCCTGGATGATGTCACCGTGCGAGCTGGAGCCTGTGGTCCCCAGAAGTCCTGCTCGTTCGAGGCCAATGCCTGTGGCTTCTCCTCCAACTGGCAGTACACCTGGGCACGGCAGAGCAATGCCACGGGCACTGCCACCGCCGGCCCTCCCACTGACCACACCATGGGGACAGCCCGAGGTAATGCAGCCCCTGTGCTCCTGCAGCGCTGTGGGGGCCTGTCTGCCTTCCCTGGGCCTGGCAAACAGCCACTGCACGCCGCCTGCAGCACAGGACCCTGGCCAGCCACGAAGGTGCCATGAGGTGCAGGGGACTGATTGCAGAACACAGCTCTCCACATGCCCATGACTGATGGTCGGGCCCATGGCTGTGCCTGGCACACTGAGCTCTGCAGAAAAGCTGGTCCCCCAGGGGAAACCACGTGTGAGTGGCTGGAATGCTGCAGCATGGACGCTGCAGGGCAGGGCCGAGGACCAGGACACGGGACAGGAGGGGGATGGGTGAGCAGGGAGCGCCTGTGGCACTGCCAGGTGGGGCTGAGCCAGTCCATTTCCAGGGCACTCCAAGGTGGCCGTGCTGATCTCCTGGGTTCGTGGTTCCACTGAGCCAGTGCAAACAGCCAGGGTGCTGTGTTGTGGCTGGCAGGGACCAGTCACACCTCCCCGGCCTGAGGGGTGGGCTAAGGCAGGTCAGGCACCAGATTAAGGGTCTTCTAGCCTTTCGAAGAGAAGATGTGGGGGCTTGCTCGGTAGCTGGCACTGCAGGGAGAAGACAGGCCGGGACTGGAAGGAAAAGGGCACTCCAGGGACCCAGGTGGTGCTGAGCATAGAAAGGGGCTGGGAGCAGGGCCGGAGGGCGGGTGAAGAAGTCCCGAAGGGCAGAGGAAACTTTCTGTTTGGTGGGAACGTTTGAGTTTGGACTCTTGGTTTTTTCCCCCCTGTCCACCCCGGGGTTATGTTTGTTGTAAGATGGCTGGAGGGCTAAGCCACAGCTCCACCCCAGACTGGTGTGTGGCAAGCTGAGGGCACACACCTCGGGAAGAGAAACTGAGGCAGGGAGTGCTGGCAGTGCCATGCTGGGCCAGTAGGGGGTGCAATAGAGTAGTCATGCCCCTGTGACAATCCCATTGTCTTGGACTCCAGCAGGTGCCTGGTCGGGTAACAGGGAGAGCTCTGTCAGCCCGCATGGTCTGTGCTGGTTCAGGTGCACTGGAAGATGCAGTTATTCTCTGGCTTTTCCTTATGGTGGGCCTGCAGCCGGGTCCCTTCTCTGGTTGGTTGGAGGGCTAGCAGGGTCTGCCCAGGGCTGGTGTTGGGGGGGGGTGTCCATGATTGTGCCCCAGGCCCAGGGGTCTGCCCTGGGCAGGTGCTGGGGGGTGGGCATCCATGGCTATGCTCAGGGCTCTGACCAGGGCTGGTGCTGGGGAGTTACCCACACACTCTAGGGCACCCACCTTTACCCAGTTCCTAGGGCTCAAGGTGTAACCCAGTTGATTTAGGCACCCCCAGCCTTACCCAGTTCTTAGGGCTCAGGGCCGGTGGTGGATTTACTGTCAAACGAACCAACAACAGGGGCCCCAAAATGCAAGACAAATCTGACAAATGACTGAATTTAATAAGCGTTGGAGGTTGCGAAGCGGTCCAGGCTTTCCGCATTCTGTGAACTTATTCTGCAAACTATGCTCTAAATGGGGGGGTTTTGAAGTAGTCTAGCAAAGAATTTCGCTTTGCCATTTTTTCGCTGTCTCGGCAATAGCATAACAGCAACTAAGGGAAACTGTCATTTGCCAATCAAAGTCTGTCTGCTTGACCAATTATCCAATTGAACAAAAGCACCCTCCCCCGCACTTTGCAATGATGCCCGTGATTTGTCACTAGTATGTAATGGTTCAAAATCCTGTTTATACAGAGCCTGATAAAAACGCGGGATTAATGGTGTTAAAGCTAATTGGGTCCACGGCCCACCCAGCCCCTGCTCTTTCAGACATTTTTAATCTGCCTAAAATCTAGGTCAGTTTTTTAGCAATAATGAAGTGACACACTGAGTCTGGCAGTCAAAAACGCAAAAAAATGAAGGCAAGGCAAGAAGACGACGCTAAGCAAAAAGACAGTTTGTCATCTTATTTTAAAAAGCTTGAAGTATTGAATAGTGGAAATTCATCAAAAGTATGGGCGAGGAAACATCTGAACTATCTGATCACTTGCCGAGTTGTGGGGATACCACAAAAACTGCAAAAGTTGAACTTGTGAACTCTGAAGTGACAATGGAACTACAAAATATTGGTAATTTTATCAAAGTAAGGGAAGAAACCTACCCTGAAGACATTGCATTATGGCCAAAATCTGTTGCATTGGATATGATAGACTATTTCTTAGTAAATAAACCAAAAAAACATAGGTAATATGGAAAATTTGAGAAAAGAGTATGAGGTTGCACGATGAAAGCAATTTAGAGGCCTTCATGAGTCCCGTTTTCTGAGGATGAAGAAAAATGAGAATGCAGTTGATTTTTTCGGAAACCACTGAGGCAGGCTACTGTTATGTTTGCAAATTATTCCCTGACCAAAGTGAAGGAAAACAAACATTTCTCGACAGGCACTCTAATTGGAGAAATGTTGCAAGACATATTGCTGATCATGAAACTTCCAACGCTCATATTAATGCTATGTGTAAGTTCGTTCAAAGGTGTAAATTATCTGGAAGAATTGATTCTGTGTTATCGGATCAGTTTGAAAAGAAGTGTTCTTGTTGGAGGAAAGTGCTGAGATGTGTTGTTGCCATGGTCAAACTGCTGTCTTCTTTGGGACTACCTCTAAGAGGACACAATGAGACAAATTGGAGAAATGGTCTGAGGTAAACCGGGTGAAGTTTAATAAAGACAAATGCAACGTGCTCCACTTAGGAAGGAACAATCAGTTTCACACACACAGAATGAGAAGAGACTGTCTAGGAAGGAGTACGGCAGAAAGGGATCTAGGGGTTATAGTGGACCACAAGCTAAATATGAGTCAACAGTGTGATGCTGTTGCAAAAAAAGCAAACGTGATTCTGGGATGCATTAACCGGTGTGTTGTGAGCAAGACACGAGAAGTCATTCTTCCGCTCTGCTCTGCGCTGGTTAGGCCTCAGCTGGAGTATTGTGTCCAGTTCTGGGCACCGCATTTCAAGAAAGATGTGGAGAAACTGGAGAGGGTCCAGGGAAGAGCAACAAGAATGATTAAAGGTCTTGAGAACATGACCTATGAAGGAGGCTGAAAGAATTGGGTTTGTTTAGTTTGGAAAAGAGAAGACTGAGAGGGGACATGATAGCAGTTTTCAGGTATCTAAAAGGGTGTCATCAGGAGGAGGGAGAAAACTTGTTCACCTTAGCCTCTAAGGATAGAACAAGAAGCAATGGGCTTAAACTGCAGCAAGGGAGGTTCAGGTTGGACATTAGGAAAAAGTTCCTAACTGTTAGGGTAGTTAAACACTGGAATAAATTGCCTAGGGAGGTTGTGGAATCTCCATCTCTGGAGATATTTAAGAGTAGGTTAGATAAATGTCTAGCCAGGATGGTCTAGACAGTATTTGGTCCTGCCATGAGGGCAGGGGACTGGACTCGATGACCTTGAGGTCCCTTCCAGTCCTAGAATCTATGAATCTATGAGTCATCATTGTCAAATCAAAAAGGTAATTTTTAACCTGCCTTGAATATGTTAGTGAATTTGACGATTTCTCAAAGAACATTTGAAAAATGATCAGTATTGTGACTCAGGGAAGACCAACTTTTTAATTCACCAAACCTATGATGAATTCATCAGTGTAATGGCAGAGCGGCTCAGAAACCAATTCACTGATGAAGTAAAGGATGCCAAGTACTATTCCATAATAGTCGATTCAACACCAGATGTGAGTCATGTAGCCCAATTAACATTAATGTTAAGATATGTGACCGGCAATGGTGAAGTTGTAGAGTGTTTTTTTTGTTTTGTCCCACTAAAATCCCACACTTCTGAATGTCTAGAGACAACTGTTTTGGAGGTAATTGCAAATTTAGGTTGGTACATCAAAAATTGTCCTGGGCTTTGATAAAGTTGCAAATATGGCAGGAAAATATTCAGGTCTATGGTCAAGACTGAACGATGCAAGCCCCTCTGCTTTATTCATACCATGTTCCAGTCATTCTTTAAATTTAATCTGCAAAGCTGCAGCCGAATTTTGTGAGGGAGCTACACATTTTTTTGACTTTGTTCAAAACGTGTATGCCTTTTTTCCGGTTTCCACGCATAGATGGAGGATGCTACAATCACGCTTGGAGCAGGCAAATGAGAAACATTTGACAGTCAAAAGAATTTGTGACACCAAGTGGTCTGCTCGTGCAGATGCTGTTTTGGCTTTGAAAATGAGCTATGATGATATAAAGAAAACCTTATTTGACATAGCCACATCAAATGATGAAAAACCACATGCAAAAACTGAAGCAAAATCCTTAGCAGGAAATCGCTGCAAAAGGTTGATACAATTGTTAACCTCAGTTAAAAGTTTTGTCATGGAAGTTCAAAATGAAACAGAAAACAGAAAATATAGGTTCCTCTGATATATCTGATGAGAAGTGTAAAAAGGCAGGAAGTTATTTTTTGATTAAACTAGACACAATGAAATCAATTTAAAAGGGAAAGAGAAGATCATCGTTGAGACCATCAATGTTATTTGTGACACACTAATAGTGTAATTGCAGAGTAGAGGTGAATCTAAAGAAAACTGTTGATTTATTTTGCATGTTTTTTGACAGAAGTATGGATGAAAATGCTAAAAGCATTAGACAGTAAGAAATTAAGGGAATTTTTTTGAAGATGAAGTGAAACATTTCATTCATTTTATCGAAAATGGTGAGGGCTGTGCTTCGAGTTGTATAGATTTGTATGTGATGGTTTGCAGGCAACTTTTCCAAATGTAGAAACCATTTTGAAAATATTTTTAACAATACCTGCCACAAATGCTGCTGGTGAACGTACTTTCTCTGTATTGAAACAAGCTAAAAATTATTTGCAAAATACGATGAGTCAGGAACAATATTGACAATTGAAAGTGCCTCTTTACAAAATATTCCTTACGATGACTTAATTGATGATTGTGTGTAGAAAAAAAGCTATCTGAATAATGTTTTTTTCCAGATTGAATAAGTTTCTTCAGAGGAAGTTAACTTTTATTTTTCCATTCATGCATCATCTATACTTTTTATTTTTAAACTTTTTTCATGTTAGCGTAATGCAAATACAAGCTTTCATCTAGACCAGAAGTTCTCAAACTGTGGTCTAAGAACTCCACTCAGGTGGACCAAGGACAGGTTATTAAGTTTTTTTCCATAAAGTGCTCTTATCCAAAGCACTTTACAATAGTTAGCTAATGGTACAAACAACATTTGGAAAGATCATTAAGTGGTCCGCCGAGACCCTCAGCAATTTTCAAGTGGTCTGTGAAAAAAAAATTTAGACTACAAAAACAATCAAGGTACCTCACTTTATTTTCATTTATTTCCTATTACTTATAATATAGGAGGAGGATGAAGACAAAAAGAATGAAAAATGGTGGGGAGATAAGAGAGAATGTTCTTTTTCTTGGCTGGATCCTGAGGGTCGGGCCCTGAAAATGAAGCTGCGCACAGGGCCCCACTAACTCTAAATCTGCCACTGTTTAGGGCATAATCTTTTGTGGATTTGCGGGGTCTTTTACCAGTGAAAGAGCCTTACACAGTAATATCCTTAACCTCTGTTAACAGCTACCAAAACAGAACACACTTGCTAAGCAGGCACTGCTCAGCACTCCCAATAAGGCAGAGGAACTTTTCCTGGTGGACAGGCAGGATCAGGTCATCTGGGGACTCCAGCTTCTGCAGCTGTAATTAGCAGGGTGTTGAGGTCCGGCAGCTCTGATCTTGGGCTGTGTCCTGGAGTTGGTTCCAGTCCAAAGAATTTCCTTTTGGACTCCAGTTTACATAGTTAAACTTGAGTCCTGCTTAGCTGTGCCTTAACCAACCATTTTACTAAAGTTTACAAAATAATTCTTTGACCAGTCCTAACATATTGTGACACAGTTCTTTACTCAACGATACCCTGCCATCTTGCTTGATTTATACATTGCAAAATTAGTTATGTAACAGAAACAATCAAAGAACCAGACAGAGACCGTTCAGCTAAACACTAGATAAGTCTGGGTTTATGTCACTGAGGTGATGGAAGTGACCCTCCCTGACATTCTCTGTTTCAGCCCCAGGGGTTGCAGGACTCTGGAGCTGGCAGCCAGCGGGGCCCTGGCGGGGTTCTAGTGACAGGCGACAGGGGGCCCCTTGCAAGGTTCCAGCAACAGGTGACAGACTCCTGAGAGGGCCCTCCTCGGACCTTGGGCGGGGGGGACGGGGACGCCTCCTTTGAGCGGCTGGAGGTGCCCCATTTTCTCTTTGGGCAATATGCTCACAGGGGAATCCAACAGCTCCCAGCCACCAAGGGGTCAGGTTTGGCTTTAGGCCGATTCTCCCCGATTCCCAGGAATTGGGCCCCACGCCTAAGAGGGCCCCACGCCTTAGGCGCCATCTTAATTATTTTTTTTACTCACCCGGCAGCGGTCCTCTCTGGGGTCTTCGGCAGCATTTCAGCGGTGGAGGGTCTGCTCTGGGGTCTTCAGCAGCAGGGGTGTCTTTGGCGGCGGGGGGGGGGGGCCTTCGGTGCCGCGGAAGACCCGCAAAGGACCCCCTGCCGCCAAAGTGCCGCCGAAGCCCCGGACCACCGCCGGGCATTCGAATCGGGCCCCGCAGTTAATAAAGCCGGCCCTGAAGGTGGTGGGGGAAACCATGGAGCTGCAGCAGCAAAAGTCACCGGCAGGTCACAGCTCCCATGATGAATTTTTGTTTATTGCCTGTGACCTGTCGGTGACTTTTACTACAAATAACCATGACACAATCTTAGCCTTAATAATAGAGAAGTAGGGACCATAAAGGCAAAACAATACAGAAGAGAGATTTCACGACCCACAACTGCAGCTAAGTGATTCCTTGCCGGACAGAATGCCAGAAAACGATGTTTTCTTTAAATATCTTAAGAGATTCCTTGCTTAGCTGGTGATGGTGGGTGCTGTTAGGACAGGAGCCTTCTCAGCAGCCTGATGTGACATTGTTTTAATGTAATTTAGAGGGAACGTGAGGATGTGACTTTCTGCTTCTTGGCTCCTGGCTGCTGCTCTCCTAATATGGCTGCAGAAAAAGGCCTCAGACCTTACCGGGGAGAGGGGTCCATGGCTGTACCCCATCCCCAGGGGTCTGACTGGGGCTGGGGCTGGGAGGGATGAGGGGGTCCATGGCTGTGCCTTGTGCCCCTAGGTCTGACCGGGGTTGGTGCTGGAGGGTCCATGGCTGTGCCCTGTGCCCAGGGGTCTCGGTTCTAGGCCTGGAGTGATTAAGTGACTCTCTGCCAGGCTGTTGGATTTTGTTTTCCACAGGATATTACATGATTGTCGATACCAGCAAGAGCTTCCTGCCCCGTGGGCAAGCAGCCACTCTGAGCTCTGGGCAGTACAGGCCCCTGACTGGGCCGCAGTGCCTGGGCTTCTGGTACCAGCTGAGCCCCAGTGACCCAGGTGAGCCCGGAAGCCCCACCCCTTTGATCCCCTCGGGCTGGCAGGTGCAGAGATGCTGGGCAGTGGAGGGAGGAACAGAGGCTGTAGAGGAAGGCCGGTCTGCAGTTGAAGCCAGGCCTGGGAGTCAGGAGTCCTGGGTTCTGGTCTCGGCTCTGCCACTGTGACGCAGGAGGGAGCGGGGTGGATTGATGTGGGAATGTTGTTTAGTTTTACTGGGATTGTCTGCATGGGGGAATGGGAGAGCAGGGGGTGACTGTAGGTAGGGACGGTACCTGAGCCAGGAAGGGGGGTGGGGCGAGTGACACCTTTGCCCGGGAAACTGGGCAAAGGGAAAAAAGAACAGGAGTCCTTGTGGCACCTTAGAGACTAACAAATTGTTCTCTCAGGTGCCACAAGGACTCCTGTTCTTTTTGCGGATACAGACTAACACGGCTGCGACTCTGAAACCTGGACAAAGGGGGAGGGGGACAGAAGGAGGGGGACAGCCGGCTGGAGGGGTTTCTGGTTTCAGTTTGGGGCTGGCTGGGAAGAGACAGGGAACCCCAAGGCTGGGGTCTAAGCTCCTTGCCCCCCTGAGGGACCTGGCTGAGGGGTCCTGGTTGTACCCACAAGCCCTGCTTGGGACTGTGTCCTGTCGTCTAATAAACCTGCTGTGTTACTGGCTGGCTGAGAGTCACGTGAATCGCAGGAAGTGGGGTGCAGGGCCCTGACTCCCCCACACTCCGTGACAGCCACACACTTGCTGGGTGAGCCACGGCCCTTCTTAGGGCTTGGTTCCCTCGCGGTAAACTGGGCATCCCAACCCCCCGCCCGTGACCTCACAGGGAGTGTGAGTAGGAGAGTGGGGAGCTTGGACCCAGGAACAAATCCCACTGGTGCCCAGGTGAAAGCTCCCACTAACACTGCCAGTGCCATGGGCTTGGTGGTGCCACTGCTCCCTGCCCTCTGCTCCAGTGGGTGGCCCTCAGGAGATGTCACCTGTCTCTGGCTTTTGCTAGGTTCTCTGACGGTGTTTATGAAGGAGAAGGGGGTGCAGCGGAGGCTGTTCAGCGTGAGCTCAGTGCAGGGGGACGCTTGGCGCTATGGTAAAGTGACTGTCCAAGCGGCTGAGGACTGGCAGGTGAGACAGCCATGGGACCTGGTCCCTGACTGGCGCTCTGATGTGCTGGCAGTGCCTCTAAATAACAGGGTGATCAGTCAGATCCCAGCCTGAGTCAGAGAGGAGCTCCAGAGCCCTGGCGCCCTAACCCTGGAAGCCGCTCTCGGAGCAGAGATGTGCTCTGAGGGACTTCCCCAGCCCCGGCTACTCCGCGGGCAGCCATCCGTGGGTGGAGGCTGGACTGGGCCTGCCAGACCTGGTGAGGGGAAGGAAGGGCAAGTCCTCCATCGGAGCTGGGTTCTCATCTAGCCTAGGTAGGTTTTCCACCACGCACCTCCCTGTGGCCAGCAGGGGGTTGGAAGGCTGCAGCAGACCTGGGCTATCCTGGGGCACCAGGCTGTGGCTGCCTGGCTGAGACCCGTGGGGTCTATCAGGCTCTGGGAGATGGGGCAGACCAATGCCATGGGTGGGCCTGGCACCTCCCTTCCAGGCTGCATGAGTGTCCAGTCAGCTCTGGCTGGGCCTCCGGCCTGACCCTGCCCCTGCTCCCTGCTCTCTTTGGCAGGCCGTGTTCGAGGTGGTGAGTGCTGGGGGTGAGCTCTCCTATGTCGCCCTTGATGATCTGCACTTGAAGGCCGGCAGCTGCCCAGAGCCAGGTACGGGGCTGGTAGTGCCCAGGGCCCACCGGGGCTGGTGCTGGCCAGACACAGCTCTTCAGGGCCGGGCAGTCTGGCTGGGGACGGGGAGGGCGGCCCTGCAGCCTGAGCAGGGGGCAGTGAGGGGAGAACTGGCTGCAGGGGGTGGGTTCAGCTACACGGGCAAAGGGGGACAGGGCAGGGGGATGTTGAGGTGAGGACTGAGGGGGGGCGGTTGGTGCAAGGTGCCAGCCAGCACCGCGCAGAGTCTGGAGCAGCCCGAGGTCCCTCTTTGGCGCCTGCCTGCGGGAGGTCTCTGGCTGGCTTCTCTCTGCAGCTCCTACAGGACCCCGGGGAGGGGGGCTGTACCCTAGGACAGGTCCTGGCCAGTTGTGTGTCAGTGTCAGAGTGGAAAGGCCAGGGGTGGCTGTGACACATGTACGCTGCTGTGCGCGGCAGGGTCAGACAGGAGCTGGCCCCTACCAATCCGAACATGGCGGCCAAGGCAGGGTTGGGAACCTGCTGCTCTGCCCAGGTGCGGCAGGTTTGTATAATTTTTGGTGGTGCCCAGAACGGGTCCAAGTCCCGCCCCCTCCCCAGCCTTGTAAACCGGTATGTATTTTTAAAAATAATGGACTGGAAACAGTAAGCACTTAACAGTGTCCCTATATTGCACAATGTGGGGGCGGGGGATGAGGGCTCTGGGATGGAGCAGAGGGTTGGGGTGCAGGGGGATGAGGGCTCTGGCTGGGGCTGGGGATGAGGGATGTTAGGGGAGCTCAGGGCTAGGGCAGAAAGTTGGGGTGTGGGGGGATGAGGGCTTTAGCTGGGGATGAGGGGTTTGGGGTGTGGGAGGGGGCTCAGGGCTAGGGTAGAGGGTTGGGGTGCAGAGGGGGTGGGGGCTCTGGCGGGGGCTGGGGCTGAGGGGTTTGGGGTGTGGGAGGGGGCTCAGGGCTAGGGTAGAGGGTTGGGGTGCAGAGGGGGTGAGGGCTCTGGCTGGGGTGTGGGCTCTGGTGGGGGCTGGGTATGAGGGGTTTGGGGTGTGGGAAGGGCTCAGACCCTGCCCCAAACATTGGTGGAGCCAGGACCCTGGGCCCTGAATTTGCTGGAGCCCGGGCACCACGGGTCCATATTACTCACAGCCCCTGGCTCTGCCCCAGGCCAGTGGAAGGGGACAGTGACCAGCATTTGGTGACCGGCATTGCAGGTTCTCGTCCCAGCCCCACGTCGCCCCATGCCTGGCATTGCCCGCTCCCCTGTGGCACAGGCCAGAGCTGCCATTGTGCCAGCCTGAGGGAGCCGCCCCAGGCGCAGTGGCTCAGCTGACCCACCTCGCTAAACGCAGCGCTTCAGACAGCAGCTTCATTGGGCTTCTCCTACCTCTCGGGACAGTCACATCAGCTACTGCCACTGGGGCCAGGGCTGGAGGCTGGGGGGCTCCGAGCTTCCTCCAGGGCACGAGGTGCTGGCGGGAGGCAGGGGGCTCATGCAGTACCACATACAGATCGATGTAGCTGTACATGGAGGGGTTATAAACCCCCCTCTCCCTCCAGCATCTGCTGCTGGCCACTGCTAGAGACGGGCCCAGGCTGGAGGGGCCAGAGGCCTTCCCAGCCTGGCAGTTCCTGTGTTCCCAGCACAGATTTACACTGGGGGCAAGGTGATGACTGGCCCCTGCCGCTGTTTTCCTGTCTAGCAGCCCAGGCTCGTAGGGACGGGGCTGCCCAGAGGGGTCTTGCCAAGGGCCTGACCCTGCACTCCTCCCACTGAGAGCAGGGCGGGCCCAGAGGATGCCCTGGTGGCACCAGGAGCCGTGCTCCTGTAATGGGACAGGGGGTCTCTTGCTGGCAGGTTCCTGTGACTTTGAGTCAGACACTTGTGGCTGGACCAGCGCCTCAGACCGCAGCCTGGGCAGCTACGCCTGGGGCTGGAGGAGCGGGGCCAGCCCGGGCCCCGAGGTGGACCACACGCTGGGCACGACAGCAGGTGAGAGGCACTCTTGGCCAGGTAGGAGCGGAGATGGGGCTGCTGGGTGGAGGCATCCGGGGTGGGGGTCCTGACTGGCCTGGGGCGGGGGGGGGTCGAAGGGACCCACACACTGATGGGCAGGGATGGGGAGCTGGGCAGGTAGCCCTCACCATGCAGCCCTCCTGGGAGGGGGTGGGCAGCAGAGAAGGGGGCTGGGGGGCTCAGGGTTTGGGCAGGGAGGCTCCTCATTTCAGGACAGTGTCCTGGGCTGCGGTGCGGGGGGCGGGGCACCACCCCCGTGGCGCTCTGAGCCGGGCTGGGGGGGGCACCACCCCCGTGGCGCTCTGAGCCGGGCTGGGGGGGGGCGCACCACCCCCGTGGCGCTCTGACCCGGGCTGCAGTGGGGGTGGGGAGCAGTGAGCCCTTCTGTGGAGTCTGACTTCAGGTTTCTAGCTGGGGGAACTGGGGCCCACTGCAGGGAACATGGAGTGCAACACCTCCCACCCATGGGTACCTGGGCAGATCCGCCTGTCTGGGTCTGGCCAGGCTCCCGTCGCATGCTGTGTGCAGCTGCCAGGCCTGGCAGCCCTGGACTCTGACACCCTGTTTCTGCCCAGCACCAGCCCAGCTCAGGAAGCAGCAGGGCACATCCCTGCCCTTCTGCACCAACGTGGCCCTGCCTGTGGACCCCTTGGGGGTGAGGGGCCCTGTGGCTGCCCGCGGGGGAAGGGCGTGTCCTGGGAGTCCCCGCAACAGGCCGGTGAAGCAGAGCACTGCCTAGGACTCAACCAAGGGGCTTGGGCAGGGTCAGATCAGGAGCCCTGGGCCACGGTGGGCAGAAGGCCACAGGGAGATGAGGGGTGGGCAGACCCGACCCGGCCTGCAAAAGGAGGTTGGCACTGCACTCCTGCTGATCTCCCCCACAGGTCGCTACGTTTACTTTGATGCCAGCGTGCTGGGTCCCGGGGGGAACGCCGCCTGGCTGCTGAGTGAGCACCTGCCCGCCACCACGGGCGCCTGCCTCCGCTTCTGGTACCACATGGACTTCCCAGAGCACTTCTGTGAGTGACGCCTACTGCCACAGCCTGGGGCCTTCACCCACCTGGGGGGTGGCCAAAGGGGCAGGGCTGGCGCGTGAGAGGCAAAGGGCTGGGGCCAGCTGATCCGCAGTCATTGTGCTCCTCCAGCTGGGGAGACGCAGAGCTCCCACCGGGGGCTAAATCCTGGGCCAGAGGGAATTCTCTCAACAGGCTGATGAAGCCAAGAGCAACGTGTCAGCCAAGCTGAGGGCCGGCCGGGCTGGTCTAGGGCCCGGGGGCACTAATTGTGGGGTGGCCCCCACCCCGCCGGTTAGAGCAGCTGCACAAGGGCTTGGGGGGCTTGTGGGCAAGATGGTCGGCCTAAGCTGGTCTGCCTGGGCAGCGGGACTCGTCCCTGCCTGCTGCCCTGGCCCAGGGGCTCCAGCCAGCCGAGCTGATGCTGCGGGGCGGTGATGCTCAGGGCTGGTGCAAGGATGTTTCGCGCCCTAGGCGAAACTTCCACCTTGAGCCCTCCTCCCTCCCCGAGCCCTGCAGCAGCTCCCTGCCCCCTACCCTGCCCTGAGGTGCCCCCCCGTGGCAGCTCCCGCCCTGGGGAGCCGTGCAGCAGCTCCCCACCCCAGCTCACCTCTGCTCCACCCCCTCCCCCTCTGCCCTGAGGTGCCCCCCCACGCCACCTGTGACAGCTCCCCCCCCCCGCCGGGGAGCCATGCAGCAGCTCCCCGCCCCAGCTCACCCCTGCTCCACCTCCGCCCCGAGCACGCCGTCGCTGCTCCACTTCTCCCATCTCCCAGGCTTGCGGCGCCTAAGCTGATTGGCACCGCAAGCCTGGGAGGCAGAAGTGAAGCAGCGACGGCGTGTTCAGGGAGGAGGAGGAGCAGGGGTGAGCTGGGGCGGGGGGGTTCCTCTGCGTGCCACCCCCCGCCCCTTACTTGCTGCAGGCGCCCTCCCCGTGCCCCCCTGCCCCAGCTCCCTCCGCCTAAATGCCAGTGGCAACCGGGCCGGCTGAAGATCCGGCTGCCGCGGTCACCGCCGAAGAAAACGCCCCCCCCTCCCCCCAAATCCTAGTGCCCTAGGTGACCGCCTAGGTCGCCTAATAGGTTGCACTGGCCCCGGTGATGCTGCACAAGAAGGCAAGTGTGGGGGTTGGAGCTGGAAGTCAGGACTCATGGGTTCTAGTCCCAGCCCTGACACTGACTGGCTGTGTAACCCTGGCAAGTCACTGCCCTCCCCATGCCTCAGTTTCCCTCTCTGGTTCGGGGGGGGTGTGCTCAGGTTTACCCCCCAATGTCTGAGCTGCTCTGGGCCCTGTGAGTGGTGGGGTTAGCCCAGGCAAAGGCTGAGCTCTGGGCTGCTTTCCCTGGGTGTCTGCATTGACCGTGGCCCCCGCTTCCATCTCTGGAGCAGACAGCGGCGAGCTGAGGGTGAAGCTGTACAGCATGGCAGGGGAACTCACCGTCTGGTGCGCCCGAGGGCACCAGGGCCACGGCTGGCGGAACAGGACCATCTCTGTGCAGAACACTGGGGAGTTCCAGGTAATGGTGGGCGGCTGCCCAGAGCTGCCTGGAGAGCGTTGGCATGGCTCTGCCAGCAGATCTCCTGCCACAGCCCATGCAGCACTCCCACTGCTGGAGCTGGAGCGCTAGTGATGGAGGAGCCCACCTGCTGGCTCACCATGGGAGAGTCAGGCAGGTTGAGTGCTGGGGGCATCCCTGGCCTGCAAGCGGGCACCTGGCACTGGGGCGAGCTGAGCGGGGCAGGCGCAGGGTGTCCCTAGCCTGTGAGCAGGCCCCCCACCACCAGCCTTTGCCTTTAGAAATGTGGGTAGTGCACTCTGAGCCCAGGCCCAGCCAATCCACAGTGAGGAGTAAGAGCAAGTACCACGTTGTGAGACTTCCCTGGGGTGCAACCTGGAACTGGGGCACCGCTGAGCCCTCTGGGCCCCCTCTCCCACTGTGAGGCTGTGACAAGCTGCAATCCCCTCCAGGACTTGCACTCACACAGCCCCACACAAACAGGGACACACCCAGCTGCAGTTACATGAAGGTTTCTCTTAGCCACTCATGAACTAACTACAGAGAGGCGCCAGACAGTCCCCTCCAGCTCCTCAGCCTGGGCCCTCAGAACTGTCCTGTCCTGCCCTGGTCAAAAGCCTGGCCAGCGTAAAGTTTATTATCCAGGCCACCCCTCCCTCAATGTGGAGATCATATGCACAGGCTTTTATTAACTGAGCTAAGGGTTTTCATGCACTACACTCAAACCACACTGTTTTTAGGTAAAATATAAAACAGCTTTATTAACTACAGAAAGCTTGTTTGTAAGTAATAGCATACGGATCAAAGTTGGTTACCTAAGAAATAAACAAAATCGCAATCTAAGTTCTATACACTGGACAGGATTTGGATTAAGCCGTGTCTCAGCCTGATAGTACAAACAGTCCCTCAATCTTCCATGCACAGGCTGGGCTTCCTTCTTTCCCGCCTGGGACCCCTCCTCAGTTCAGTCCTTTGCTTTCCAAATGTCTTTCCAGGTGTTGAGTTGTGGGAGGAGTGAGGCCAAAGGGTGATGTCATTTCCCCCTTTTATAATTTCTTCCATGCAGAGGGAACTTCTTTGTTCCAAGTAAAGTCCCCAGTACAGTTTGTAGAAAACTACAGGCACAAGATGGAGTCCAGTATGATATGATCTAGTCACATGCCCTTGCATGCTTCAACAAGTCACGGCAGGGACCATTACCCATATTCTGCCTAGAAAGTCACAGGAAAGACCGGTTTCAGAGTAGCAGCCGTGTTAGTCTATATCTGCAAAAAGAACAGGAGTCCTTGTGGCACCTTAGAGACTAACACATTTATTTGAGCATGAGCTTTTGTGGGCTCCAGCCCACTTCATTGGACGCATGCTGTATGTTCCATTCTATGCATCCAGTGAAGTGGGCTGGAGCCACGAAAGCTTATGCTCAAATAAATGTGTTAGTCTCTAAGGTGCCACAAGGACTCCTGTTCTTTTCACAGGCAAGACCATTAGGTGAGGCTGCCCATTGTGTTCACTGATGGGCTGTTACCTTGAATAGGTCATGCACAAGGTGCTGGCTAGACTAGATGTAAACTAACTTGTGGGAGTTACCCAGGAGCAGGCACATGTGAGCTACTGATACAATGCTCATAACTCCAGATACAAATAGGGTGACCAGACAGCAAGTGTGAAAAATCAGGACAGGGGTTGGGGTAATAGGCACCTGTATAAGATAAAGCCCAAAGATCAGGACTGTCCCTATAAAATCGGGATGTCTGGTCACCCTAGATACAAAGGTGAGACCTGCACACAAATGGGATAATCAGACTCAGCAAACCGTAACTTTTCCATTGACACCTCCCAGGACAGGTGTTGTAGAAGATGCATCATAATGACACCATAATCCTATCAGTGTGGGGACTATGGAGCGCAGTGTCACACACGTGTCTGTGCGTTTGTGAAGCAGGGGCCCTAGGGCTGGTGGATGCTGCCCGTGCAGCTGGTTGCCCCAGTGGAAATAGCCCAATGGAACCAACCTGCCCCCCGCCCCCACCCCCGAGCAGGTTGAGTTCAGTTCCTTGCCAAGGCCGTTTGTCTTTAGCCCCTGGTCACAAGGTGCCATTGGCTTAGGGGGCAGTGGGCTCTCTCCACGCTGCAGTCAGGCCCCTGCTCCTCTCCTGGCTGGGTGCTGCCCCAGCAGCCCTTCCTCTGGAGTGCCCTCCAGTGCTGGGGGCTGAGCACCCCCTCCCCTGGGTGCTGTGCTGGGGCTCAGGCTGGATTCCCGCTCTCCCTGCAGATTGTCTTTGAAGTGGCCAATGGCATGTGGCCTGCCGGGGGAACCATCGCCTTGGACGATATCACGTACCATGCTGGAGAGGGCTGCCATGGCGACGGTTTGGGCCAGATGGAAGGTGAAGCCGATTCCAACCCAGTCAGAAGTCGGAGCAGCTGTGCCTTCAGCAAGGCACTACTGCCGAGCACCCCTATTCCCCACCCATCTGTGCGACCCATGGCACAGCCCCCATTGGACAGGGCAGGGTGGGGCGGGGAGTTGTGGCAGAGAAACGAGTCACCTGACTGGACAGGGAATTAGAGGCAGAGTTGGGCATAGGACCCAGGAGTCCTGACTCCCTGCCCCTTTGCCTTCAGCACAAGAACATCCCTTTCCCCTTCTGCTTGTACGCTGGCCCGCCTGGAGCTCTCGCCCTGGCACGCAGCGGTGGGCTGCTCTCTCCTGCTGCCGCTGGGGGAGGCCATGTGCAGGGGGGAGGAGAGGCTGAATGCTCTTCTGGGCCTGCTCTGCCACGGGGGCTCCCTGGGCAGGCAGGGAGGGGGAGGGGCACCCGGGTGCTGGTCCTGTGGGTGAGCTGGGAAAGCAAGGCCAGCAGCCGGGGGGGAGGGGCCTGGGCTGGAGCTAGTCCCTGCTCTCCCAGGAGGGCCCCTCAGAGCGAGGCCACTGAAGGGTTAACGCTGGCAGTGATAGTTACTGCTGCCTTTGGCCACTGCTCGCCCTTGTGCTCTCAGGCGGAGTCAGGCAGCTGGGGATGTCAGGCGGGTGGGGGAGACGAGCAGCAGGGACCCCATGGTGCAGATTGAGCCCCTGAAACCAGGTGCTGGGGCCTAGCTCACCTCACTGGTGGCGATGGTGCAGGGGCCTGGCCCAGCACAGCATCTTCCTGTGCTCAGCACCCGCTTCTGCTTGCAGGTGGGACACCTGCCCCAGGCGCTGTGGCTGCCGCGGTGATTGGCAGCCTCCTGCCCACGGTCTGCCTGCTCCTGCTAGCCTGGGGCATGTGCTGCTGGCGGAAGAGGAGGGCGGCAGCGGGCAGGATGCCAGAGGAGAGGGCCGCCAGCCAAGGCTTTGACAACATCGCCTTTAGAGACGTAAGGAACCGCAGCTCACTCTGCCTGGGCTTGGGGCTGGGGTTAAGTGAAGGGCCACTAGGGGCTTTGCTGCTTTATCCAGCCGCTGCCTTTAGAGCTTGACTAGGAGGGTGCCGGGGAGGAGAGAGGAGATGCATGACTGACCACTGCCACGCTAAGGCCCTCTCCCCACCCCCACTGCCCAACAATGCCAGCTCCCACCGCATTGCAGCTGCAGGTAATCTGACACCCGCCGGTTCTTTGGCCCTTTTCACTCCTGCAGGACTAGAAACTGCTCGTGCTGTGAGTTCCCTGTGCAGCTACCCCGACACAGACTCAGCAGGGAGGCTGCACCCAACCCTGCCCCAGCACAAGGACCAGGCCTACCCCAGAAACACCCCAGGGCCCTGCCCATCCCTGCCAGATGCGGCCAGGCAGGCTCCAAGTGTGGAGCGGGTTAGTGTGGGGCAAGCTGGGCTCAGGGGATCTGGATTCACAGGGGCTTGTTGGGTAATGGAACTCTGCAGGGGGGTCCAGGTGAAGGTGGTTGGGGCTCAGTGGGGGAGGTCTGGATTTGGGGGGGGGATAGAGCTCAGCAGGGGGAGTATCCATATGCAGCTGGTTGGGACTCGGTAGGGTGGGGATCCAGGTGCAGGTGGCTTTTCAGGGAGGTCCAGGTGCAAGGGGAGTGGGGCTCATCGGGGCAGTTCTGGGTGCAGCTCATCAGGACAGTCTAGGGATGAGGGGGGTCGATGCACAGGGGTGGGGTGGAGCAGATCCCTGTACAGGGATCCCTCCTCCTGCGGCTGAGGAGCAATGGATGCAGGAAGTGGGGGGGGGGAGTTTTCAGAGCTTCCTCCAGCCAAGGGAGAAATCTGGGGGGTGGGTCTGACGCAGCCCCAATGCCATGCAGGGGAAGTGGAAGTCCCATCCTCCGTAGCCCAGCCAGGACTAGCACCTGAGCCCAGGGCAATGTAGAAGCCATCAACCAGGTCTCCTCCAGGCCCGCCTCCTGCCCCAGAGTGATTTACCTCTCTTGTGGCTGCCCTAGGCACCCAAAACATACTGCTAGGAAGGGCTGTATGACCGCTCTTGTGGCTTCCCTTGGCTGCTGCAGCAGAAAGTCACTTTTCTGTAGAGAAGCTAAGAAATCTGCAGCAGACAAATTCTGTGCATGTGCAATGGTGCAGAATTTCCCCAGGAGTAAAGTTGAGCAGCTTATCAGCTTTGGCCCTATGCAGTGATACAGCAGCCAATGCCAATGGTGGAAGGATGCCCAAGACCCCTCACTGACTGCTGGCTAGATGGGAGCTGTGAACCCCTCAAACCCTCCTCTTTAGATCAGAGCAGGAGGTGGTAGTAGACACCACAACCATCAGTGCTGATTGATGTTCTTCACCCCATGGCTATTACATTTTCCTCCTCTTTGAGCTGGCTGGCAGGGAACAGTCCTACACTTCATTAGATGGGGCCTAAGCTAATTACAACCAATTCCTGCTCACCTTTAATTCCAGGACAGGGTCACTATAACTCCACTACCTGCAGATGAGGAAGCAGAACCAGATGTGAGCCTCCCAAAGTAGGCACCTGCTTGTACTGTAGCTGCACATACAGAATGAAACATGGCTTCTGCAAGGCCTCCCACGCCTCCAGCAACATTGGGCTCAACTTGCAGCTCCAAGGCTACTCTTGAAACGGTTTTGGCTATTGACTAAAATGGAAGCTTTTGTCTCAACTAACAAGGTCAGCTGGAGGGAGGAATACAAGTCCCTTTTTGAACTTAGAGTGTGAACAGATCCTGCATAACAACTTCCTGAAGCATGTTCAAGAGAGTCCATCAGTGCTGTCATATTCTTGCAGTTTCCCCATATAGTATTGCCCTTTCCATATGAAGATCTGTCCCCTTGATTTTATCTAAAATAAAATGAATTCTATAAACGTCAGATTTCTGAAGACGACTGTGCAACTTAGTCTGTGTTTCAGTCTGTTCCACACAATTGTCTGCGGTCACAGATTTTAGTTGAAGCACTGCCTCCAAATACAACACAGCTATTCTCTATTGTTCTCTATTTTTCTATCCAAGACTAAGTATACTCCAGCTATTTAACAAATGCCTTAACCACTACACTAAGGCACATCATGACATCATCTGGATTAAAGCTATTTCCTTGTTCTTTCAAAGGCGTTTTCATAAAAATTTGTACTCCAAGCTCCTCACTTTTCTGTAAAACCCATTCACCATACTTCCACATTAGTGCTTGGTTTGAGCAGAAGGTAAGAATTCTATTTTATACTCATAAAGGTCCAAATGTGTAGAATCTTGAATGTCTTCATTAACTATTTTAACCCATAACTGAAGTGCTGCAGCATCCTGACCAGTGTAGTGATACAGGAGTCTAAGCGCAAAATCCTGTGTTTCTCTCCAGCCAAGTAGCACTATCTGTCAGAAGACAGAAATTCTGAGACCAGTCGATCCGGAAGGCTTTCATGATTAGCCTCTGCATATAGCTTGAGCACAGCTGTAGCAATGTCTTCCTTGAAGCCATTTGCAACTTCAGTGCTGTGGCCTTCATTCAAATAACTCAGGAGGAATGGTTTGCACTTAGTCATCTTCTCCTGATCCCCTTAGGCCAGCTGGTTTAAATCAGCGTACTTGTAAAGAGGCTGATGAGACCGTATGAATGAAGAGGAAGCAGGCAAAAGAAAGGGGTAGAGAGTGATCAGCTCCCAGACATCAAGTCGGTCGCTTCTGAAGAGTTCTTTTGCTTCTAGGAACTGAAGCTGTGCAAAGTGAATCTTGGAGCAAGCAGGTTTTATACATTTGTACATTACCTGAAATTTCTCTTTGGAATATTCATAGAAAATTGGGAGTGGAAGAAATCTCAGGAGGTCATCTAGTCCAACCCCCTGCTCAAAGCAGGACCAACCCCAACTAAATCATCCCAGGGCTTTGTCAAGTCAGGCCTTAAAAGTCTCCAAGGAAGAAGATTCCACCACCTCCCTAGGTAACCCATTCCAGTGCTTCACCACCCTCCTAGTGAAAAAGTTTTTCCTGCTATCCAACCTAGACCTCCCCCTACTGCAACTTGAGACCATTACTCCTCGTTCTGTCATCTGCCACCACTGAGAACAGCCAAGCTCCATCCCCCTTGGACTCCCCTTCAGGTAGTTAAAGGCTGCTATCAAATCCCCCCTCACTCTTCTCTTCTGCAGACTAAAGCCCAGTTCCCTCAGCCTCTCCTCATAAGTCATGTGCCCCAGCCCCCTAATTATTTTCCATTGCCCAGCTTTTCTAAATAATCCTTAACCTGTTCTTTCACCACTGAGGGTTGCTCACCTCCTCCCCATACTGTGCTGTCCATTGCAGCAGTCTGGGAGCTGATCTTGTCTGTGAAGACCAAGGCAAAAAAAGCATTGAGTACTTCAGTTTTTTCCACATCATCTGTCGTTAGGTCACCTCCCCCATTCAGTAAGGGGCCCACACTTTCCCTGCCCACCTTCTTGTTGCTAACATACCTGTAGAAACCTCTCGTTACCCTTCATATCCCTTGCTAGCTGCAACTCTAATTGTGCTGCATGCTCGAGCAATATTTTTATACTCCTCCCTAGTCATCTGTCCAAGTTTCCACTTCTTGTGAGCTTCCTTTTTGTGTTTAAGCTCACTGGTCGCTTGCCATATTTGCTATTCTTTCTGCACATTGGAATGGTTCCTGCATCCTCAATAAGGCTTCTTTAAAATACAGCCAGCTCTCTTGGCCTCCTTTCCCCTTCATATTCGCCTCACAGGGGATCCTGCCCATCAGTTCCCTGAGGAGTCAAAGTCTGCTTTTCTGAAATCCAGGGTCCATATTCTGCTGCTCTCCTTTCTTCCTTTTGTCAGGATCCTGAACTCGACCATCTCATGGTCACTGCTGCCCAGGTTGCCACCCATTTCTACTTCCCCTCCCAATTCTTCCCCATTTGTGAGCAGCAGGTCAAGAGGAGCACAGCCCCTAGTAGGTCCTCCAGCACTTGCACCAGGAAGTTGTCCCAAACACTCTCCAAAAGCTTCCTGGATTGTCTGTGCACTGCTGATATCAGGATGATTCAAGTCCCTCATGAGAGCCAGGGCCTGTAATCTGAAAGCTTGTTAGGTGTCCGAAGAAAGCCTCGTCTACTGCATCTTCCTGGTCTGGTGGTCTATAGCAGACGTCCACCACGACATCACCCTTGTTGCTCTCGCCTCTAAACTTAACCCAAAGACTCAACAGGCTTTTCTCCAGTTTCATATTGGAGCTCTGAGCAATCATACAGTGCAACTCATCCACCTTTTCTCTCCCGTTGTCCGTCCTGAAGTTTATACCCATCCATGACAGTGTTCCAGTCATGTGAGTTACCCCACCAAGTCTGTTATTCCAATAGTTCTTTGACTGTGCCAGGACTTCCAAATTCTTACTGCTTGTTTCCCAGGCATCTTGCATTCATGTACAAGCACCTAAAATAAGTAGCCGATTGCCCTACTTTCCCAGTATGAATCAGGAGGCCTCCCCTGTTGTACCCTCCTCCTTGTGTTTCCTCCAGTATCCCACTTCCTCACTTACCTCTGGGCTTAGATCACCATGCCCCGGTGAACCTAGTTTAAAGCCCTCCTCACTAGGTTAGCAAGCCTGCCTGCGAAGATGCTCTTCCCTCTCTTCATTAGGTGGATCCCATCTCTTCCTAGCAATCCTTCTTCCTGGATCATCCTCCCATGGTCGAAGAATACAAAGCCCTCTCTCCGACACCACCTGTGTAACCAAGCATTTACCTCCACAATTCGATGGCCCCTACCGTGGCCTTTTCCTTCAATAGGGAGGATGGACGAGAACACGACTTGCATCTCAAACACCTTTATCCTTCTTCCCAGAGCCACGTAGTCTGCAGTGACCCACTCAAGATCATTCTTGACGGTATCATTGGTGCTCATGTGGAGAAGTAGGAAGGGGTAGTGATCTGAGGGCTTGATCAGTCTCAGCAGACACTCCATCACATCCTGAATTCTCGCTCCAGGCAAGCAGCACGTCTCGAGTTTCCCGGTCTGGTCGGCATATGGATGACTCCGTTCCCTTTACGGGGGAGTCCCTGACCACCACCACCCATCTCCTCCTCTTGGGAGTGGTGGTCATGGAACCCCATCCCTAGGACAATGCATCCCATGCCTTCCAGTCAATGGGGTCTCCCTTCTGATCCTTTCCCTCAGATGAGTCTGTCAAACCATTCTCCACCATAATACCTGTGCAGAGAGCCTGAAAACGGTTTAAAGAACAGGAGTACTTGTGGCACCTTAAAGACTAACAAATTTATTTTAGCATGAGCTTTCATGAGCTGGTTTCTTACCTCTATCTGCATTCGAGGTAAATGGTGTTCTCCTCTTTCTTCTTCTGGAGGTCACATGCTGCCAATTTTCTTCCCTGTTCTGCACTGCACCCTCTGATTCTTTAGCTTGCTGTACCAAACGCTGTCTTCTATCCAGAAAATCTTCATTTTCTCTGATGCAACACAGGGTTGATACTTGGGTCTCTAGTCCTTTAACCTTCTCTTCCAATATGGAGACCAGCTTGCACTTCGTACACATGAAGTCGCTTCTATCCTCTGGGAGAAAGAAACATGGCACATCCTGTGCAGGTCACAACAGCTGATCGCTCACTATCCCATAATGTCTTCCTCTTCAGTGTTGTATTTACTGCTCACAGAAGCCTGAAAAACAACAAAAACCTCTGTGGGAACTCCCCCAAAGCGAACTCCTTGGCAAACTCCCTCTGTTTACCTGTCCTCTGTTGGCTGCTCACTTGGTTCACAACTGGCTGCTTTTTTATATGTTCCTTCGGGCTCCCTTTACTAAGATTAGGACGTCTTCCACTCTGACTGGTTAGAAGATCTTGAATCTGCCTTTCCAAAGGTAATGGCACCAAGATGTACACACCTTTATTGGTAGCTATAATTACCTTCGCTTCAAAGTCTTGTAGGATGTGGCCTTCCTTAAAAGGTAGGGTCTGTTTTCCTCGTTGATCCAGCATGCTATGCACTGTAATAAACTTCATCTAGAGCAACTCCGTAAGGAAAACACAGGGCTGCTCCAATCAGAGTCTCGGACCAGTGCACAGGAGCACTCTAGGAAATGCCATCCTGTGATGAGTCCACTGCCCCGCCCCTCTTCCTGGGCCCGCTGGCTGTCCCAATAAAGTGCAGCGAGGCCTCCAGTTATGCAGCACCCCTGGCTTTATTTACACACACAGTTCTCCCACCACCAGTGTTGAGCTATATACAAGGCATGCAGGGTTAGTTCCCTTTTCCTGCAGTCAGCCCACAGCTAGGAGACTGACCTTTCCCCTGGCTGGCTTTTCTGCTGGCTCCCAGCCCTTGTAACTGCTGACTTGTCAGACCGGCAGGTGGAGCCAATCCGCAGGCCAGGCAGCTGGTCTGTTTCACCAGCCCCAACCTATTTCTCTTGATTGGAGCTGGCTGAGCAGGGGTAATTAGGTGCTTTTGCACCAGCACCCTGCTACACATCCACATTTGCAAACATACCTAACCCAGGTCCAGCCAGCAGAAACTTCTGTCTGCCTATCCTTTTCACAACTGGCCATTTCTCATCACTGTGAGGTGCCAGCATTATGATTCAATAGGATATATTGTGTACTGAGTGCAAGGCATAAGTAATGACCATCTACCATGGCACAGGATTACTCCATAATGAACACTTCCTTCACTATCTGGACTCTATCCTCATACACCATGAACATCTGGATGGTCTGCCGTTTCACTAAGATAATGCAAACTTCTACACAAAAAGGGTCCCCACTCATAGGGTTTTCATTTAATGTGAATGTCACAGCTCCTTTGACTATAGCTCCAGTGGGGATAGGCTCCAGGTTCATCATGTTAACTAATATTATTGGGTTATCACAAAGCACCAGTAGCTGTTGAGTGCTGAAGCTGCTTTCAGCTCACTGACTGCTTTCTTGAAGCCCAAGTGTTTATGCAGTTGTTTGGTGGCAGCAAAAGTTATTTTTTCAGCTGATGATATCCTCTCTTCTACTAGGAAGTGAAAGACAAAACCGTCATTGATTCCAATATAGATGTTTTCCTCCACAGCACTCAATGCACTGAACATCAATTTGAGCTTTGTCTCCCATTAGCATCTCCTGCTCAACAGCAGGAATGAGCTTAAAAGGCCTTCACGCTCATTGTGTCTTCTGGATGATCTGCGGGGCTGTCAGGGCCGGGACCGCTGGCTCCGAGTCCAGGACTGGTTGGTGTCTGGCAAATACCGGATCAGACACAAACAGGAATTATGTATTTAAATTAAATAAGACACAGCTACAGGGAAGAAGCTGGAGCTCGTGACTGTCAGGGGTCGGCTTGACAAGGTTTTTATAATTTCAAGGGATATAATTTTAAGCCTTTTTTATCCATTTTTAATGTTCACTTGGGGAAAACTGGGGGTGGGGGTGGGGAATGATTCTTAATGACAGAAGTTGAAATTCAAAAAGTTTGCAACCATTAAAAAAAACAACTGTCAGCATCATGCACCACTATATACAAAGTAAAGATCCTTAAACTAAGTTCTCAAGCAGCATTTTTCTGTCAGTTTCCATTATTGATGGAAATGATCATTTTGGGAGGGTAAGGTGTAAGTGCCATGTAATGATAAATCTGCATCAAAGGTACCTTCCAAGCCTAGTCATGGGTACCTGCATCAAAGCAGCTGTGAGCACCTAAGAATTACTTCTCCTCCCAGAAGCAGGGTAGAAATGGCCCTGTTTTGTAGCAATCTAGTACTGTTATTCTACAATCAGTACAGCTATGTATCAAACCAATTTCTCCCTTTACAATTTCAGAAGCTATTTGATTAAAATCTTAATCTGACTCTTTATTAATCTCGTAAACACTATACAACCTTCAGTATGTCAGAGTTCTCTTCAAATAAAAAGAAGTGAGAGTGCTGGTTATTAGAAGCAGCAAAGAATCCTGTGGCACCTTATAGACTAACAGACGTTTTGCAGCATGAGCTTTCGTGGGTGAATACCCACTTCTTCACTTGCATCCGAAGAAGTGGGTATTCACCCACGAAAGCTCATGCTGCAAAACGTCTGTTAGTCTATAAGGTGCCACAGGATTCTTTGCTGCTTCTACAGAACCAGACTAACACGGCTACCCCTCTGATACTGGTTATTAGAAGCTCCTTAAGTCCAAAGACTGACCCCCAAAGGGGATAGTACATCAGCTGAACTTAGAGATGGATGGTGCAATAGCTACAGCCATTGCCTTGGATTCAAGTCCAAGCTCTGCCACAGTTTGTGTATGACCTTGGGCAAACCACTTACTGTATCTCACCATCCCTTTTCCCTCCATCAAAGACATGCTGAGGAGAAGTCAGGGTGAAATGGTTGCATTGCATTAGTACTCAGAGCATGAGCTAAACTCCCCATGTGCACTGGGCTCCAGGGAGCAGCAGAGAGAATGAAGAACGGGGTCATTTCGGAGTCCTACTGAGGAACATGAAGGGGAGTTCCAAGTCCTCAGTTTTTCACACAGCTAAACAAACAGCTTTTGAAGATTAGGTGGCACAAGCCCTAGTTTCCTATTGTACAGGAATTATTCTTGTTCAGCCTGTTTTCCCACTATACACAGCTGTATTTGTGGACACTGAAGTACAGCATCATTTTAGCTAATAGGAAGCCTGCAGTCTGAACCACAGAATATAGTCTAGAGCTGCTAGCCAACTGGTTCTGCCTCTGTACAAGTACAAGCATATGTTGTGCAAGTCTAGCTTCTTCAGAAGCATCATTCTGAAAACTTGGTTGAAGGGAAGTGTTACATTTCAGCAGAGAAATGTGCAGATTTCATCAGTAAGTGTCTCTCCTGCAATACTATATAGAGGTCATAAGATGCAGTGCTGACCTTACTCAGGCCATGACACTAAGTTACACTGAGCTGTCATCTCTAACATGAGCCCAGGAAAGCTCAGAATATTTGCACCCATTTTGGTTAAAGGAAGTTTGTCCAGTTCCATTGGGAACTACTGGCTTGGTACAAAAGAGAACGGAGCTGGGTAGAAGTGCTTATGTTTGACTAGCTGGAAGTTTCCTGGTTTAGTCTGTCACTTTCTTTGCGATGACCTTGCTCTTTGAACCCACCTCCACTGCACTAGAGCCAAAGTCAACACCATAACTTGTTTCAGATGGTTCCAGGCTGCTGTCCCAGGCCAGACAGAAGAACCTGTCCCTTCACTGCTTCTGGCAACATCTGACACCTCCTGTGCTCTCTCTGACTTTAGAGCTTCATGATGTCCTCAGTGCTCTATGCATGTTCCATTATGTGTAGTCCCACACGCTAAACAGGCGCTGGGGAGGTGAGCCATCTCCAACAGACAGACCCACGAAATGATCACACCAGCCAACTGAAGGGTAACAAACTTTATTATACATCTCTTTAAAACAGGCTGGACGGAACAAACAAACGTCGTTCCAATATAGTGCCCCAAACCAACCCCTTTTCAATATGGGCTCTAACCAACCCCCACCTCTCCCAAATACTTACAACCCACTCTCCCTTAAAATTGCTCCAATTAAATTATCCTACTTCAGATCACCCCAACTGTCTGATCAATAGCTAGTTCTGAACACCAAGACACACTTTTCTGGCAAAATTAGATGCAGTATTTATTGGGTTTAGTTTCTTAATCTCCGGAAAGGAGAAAGGAAAAAACAAAAATCAGGAAAATCACTTAAGTTTGCCTTTTTACAGCAGGTAGAAATTCTGCAGGTCCCCATCCCCCCCAAGCAAGTCTGAAACCTCCTTGTTCTGCTTGGCAATATGAAGAGAGATTCTGGTGGTTAAAGAGCACCAGCCAGATGAGATCAGTCTGAACAAACTGATTTCGAGGCTTTGTTTTCATTTCCCTTTTGGGCCAGCCTCAAGTGGTTTTCCAATATCCCTTCCACGTAGCTTAAGGCCTGGAATGACACACAAAGGAGACAACTTTCAGCAGTTTGACTTGAGTCCTCCCTACATACTTGTCACCCTGAATCCTCAAACAGCCCAACAAATGAACTAAGGTGGTTGGAGTGAGGGAAGGGAGAAGTCACCCACTGCAAGACAGGACAAGTACACTAGAGGGAGAGATTTATTTAAGAAAAAAATCAGGCTTTATACATAACTGAAAAGAAATTGTAACAGGTAATTGGAAAAATTGATCCTTGCTCAGGTAATTTATAGGATATTAGCAGTCACTGCCTGAAGAATACCACGGCGGGGGGAGGGGGGGGGGGAGGAATCACTAGTCCGAGAAACATCACTCTACTGACTAAGCATCATTGCAAAAGCCATTTGAGATGGTCTTAGCAGCAGACATCCTAGTCCATTACAAATACCTGGAAATTAAGGCTTTGTATAACTAGAAAGCTGGGCACTCCTCCCACCCCCAATGGCACAATGTATTCACATAACCCTTGTCTACTTGCCAAACACATGACTTTGGATTTACATAAGCCTTCAGGTGTCTGATAGTGCTATTTTTGGATAGCACAGAACAAGTCCAAGACACTGAAACAATGTGAGTTTTCAATGCCTGCAGAGGGCTGAAAGCTTCTGAGTTCCCGCTTCTGAATCAGCAGAAACAATCTTAATGTTAGGATGCAACGTGACACCCCATAGGTCAGTGGTCTCCAACCTTTTTACGCCCAAGATCACTTTTTGAATTTAAGGGCAACCCAGGATCCACCCTGCCCCTTCCCCAAGGCCCCGCCCCCTCCACCCCCCCCTCTGCCTCACACTCTCCCCCACCCTCACTCACTTTCATTAGGCTGGAGTAGGGGTTCAGGAGGGGGCTCAGGCTCTGGGCTGGGGCCGAAGTGTTCGCAGTATGGGAGGGGGCTCTGGGCTGAGCCTGAGGCAGGAGTTGGGATGCAGGAGGGGGTGAGGGGTGCAAGCTCTGGGGGGGTGATCAGGGCTAGGGTAGTGTTGGGGTGCAGGATTGGGTACAGCGTGGTGGCTCTGGGAGGGAGGTCAGAGCTGGGGTTTGGGGTGCAGGGTTGGAGTGTGGCCTCCCACCAAACAGCATTTACCTCCAGCAGCTCCCGGTTGGTGGTGTAGCAGGGTTACTGCTAAGGCAGGGTCCCTGCCTACCCTGCCCCCCCGCCGCCCCCAGAAGGGGCCACCGTGCCCCTGGGGAGGGGCGGGGGGCACATGGCTCTGCGTGCTGCCCCTCTCTGCAAGCACTGCCCCCACAGCTCCCATTGGCCCCAGTTCCCCATTCCAATGGGCACTGTGGGGGCAGTGCTTGCAGGCAGGAGCAGCACACGCGTGAGACCCCTGCCCCCCCACCCCGGGGTTGCACTGGCCACTTCCGGGAGCAGCGTGGGGCCGGGGAAGGCAGGGAGCCTGCCTTAGCAGCAGCCCTGCTACAACACTAGAGATTGCGATCGACCAAGAGATCCTCTAGGATCGACCTATCGATCACGATTGATCGGTTGGTGACCACTACCAGAGGTGAACCCATGAAACGGCACTGACATCAACTCCCCAAGTATCCTACCAGCGGAGCAACACATGCTGCTGCCCTAGAGAATGCTGGGTGCAATGGAAAGGAGTTAAGTGTAGATGTTCATCATCGACAGCAGCAGCATCCCCCCCGCCCCCCCGAAGCGGTTTTAGATGCTACTATGCATCTGACACTCACTGATGGCTCTTTCGATCTTGCCCAGAACCTGGTTGTTGGGGATTGCTCTTCCACATTCGTAGTCAGCAATAACTTGTGGTTTTTCATTGATTTTCTAAAAAGAAGATGTGCTTTAAACACATCAGTTTAACAAACAGTGAACATTCAGAAACACAAACCCAAGACATCCCATATTACATGAGTGGCTGCATCTTCCCAGAAGTACACCAGGCTTGCAAGAGTGAATTCTGCCTATCATCATTGGTTTCTTCTGTCTGGGTGCTACCATGCTGATAATAGTTGTATTGTAAAAAGGTCTGCCTCACTCTCAAGAAATCGGAGAGTGTCCACAAGCTACAGCAGTCCAGCAGCATGGCAGATACTTCAGTTTGAAAGCTCAGATACAGATAGGTTTTTCAACACCTTACGCCAGAAATTACTATGCCAGGGCTAAGTCAGTTAGAGAGGAAGCCATTTTAACTCCAGCCCACAACATAGCTCGCAGTTCTTACAGAGCGTTCACAGGTTCCATACAGAGGTCCCTGGTCCACCACCTGAGCTACTAGTTAACTAGTACCCTGCAACGTTCTGTGGTGTTATATTAACCCGTGATGATACCAGCTCACCACCTACCGGTCAGGAGGCTAACTTGACACCACTGACATCCCAGCTCCCTCCCATACACAGAGCCTGGCTGAGGAAAAGCAGGAGTAGAGACCAAACGACACTGATAGGCACTCACCGTGGCCAAATCCTTTTGTGTCAGGCCCTTGCTCTGTCGGCCCTGCTGGATTACTTTGCCCACCTCAAGGGGGACTCTGTCATGGTGCAGCTCCTCCGTCTCCCGATCCAGCTTAGCTGTGTTCTTAGTGATCGAATGCTGCTTGTTTTGGCCTGCGGCCCCTAGCATTTAAACAAAATCAAGAAGAGGCAGGTGTCAAAACCGTACTAGGATAAACAAGCACTTTGATGAAAGTCAGTCAACTTCCCCAAGCTTTGTAGAGTTTTCTGCATTCATCACTCCACCCATTCACGTCACCATTAACTTTAGCCAGGTCCCTGTGCACTCCACTGATGCAGAAGTTACCCTAGAATCACTCTTCAGAAACTAAGCTTTTAATTTAAAAAAAAAAAAAAATCAGCATTGATGATTGCAAAGAAAACCTTCCAAACAAAACTCAAGGGTAACTAAGGCAACGTTGCCTGCAGACTGCCTGAAATAATACCTGAGACAGGTGTTAACTACTTTATTCATCTTAATTGGCTTGACTCTGAAACCTAATGACAACAATCTAAACTATGCTGCTGGCCATTTTACCAGAAGCCCTGTTAATGTTTCATCCTGCAACCCCCCTACACCAGCTGCCAAGCACTCCAAGATCCCCTACCACTCCCACCACAACTTGTATGATGGAACTGTACATTGCAGTCTGTGCCATGTTGAAAACTGAAAATTTTGGGCCAGAATAAAATGTAATGCACTACCAAAACACAAAGACTACTGGTTCTCATATTACAGTTTAATATATTAAGTTGACTTTGAACTGCTACAGAACTTTAAGTGTACCACATAATTTAAGTCTAGTTCACTGGGGAGTATGAAGGACCTTGTTTTTGTCTTAAAGCTGTTACTCAATAAAATGTATATGGACCAAGAAGAGTTAAAGTACACTCATTTGAAGGAAGGTAGCTAAGTACCCAAATATTCCCACAATTCATATTATTTTAGTGTACATGTATAAAATAATCACACTGCATAATCAAGCAACAAAGCTAATTCCATCCAAACCTCAACCTATACACCTGAAAGCTCTATGCCCACACTAGATTACAGATATGTCCAGTTTTGACTTTCTGTAGAACTAATTTTCATTTGTGGTCAAGGATTTCAGGAATTTCTAGTGTTGTCAGATGAATGGTTAAGGCTGTTTTTCAAACATGCAGAATCACCTTCCTCTTGTGCACACATTTGCCAACCAAATGGTATATGGGGAAAAAAATTCTCTGCAGTAACTCAGAGCCCTCCCCATCTAAGTGTCTCATTTCCAGATGTAGGGGTTTTTTACTACTGGCAGTCATTGATGGACCATATGCCACTGTCGGCAATCCCATCACACCATCCCCTCCATAAACTTATCAAGCTCAGTTTTGAGGCCACTTATGTTTTTTGCCCCCACTGCTCCCCTTAGAAGGCCATTCCAGAACTTCACTCCCCCGATGGTTAGAAACCTTCATCTAATTTCAAGGCTAACCTTGTTCATGGCCAGTTTATATCCATTTGATCTTGTGTTTCCACTAGTGCTTAACTTAAATAAGTCTTCCCCCTCCCTGGTATTTATCCCTCTGATGTATTTATACCTTTTGGTTAGGCTAAACAAGCCAAGCTCTTTGAATCTCCTCTCATAAGGTAGATTTTTCTATTCCTCAGGTCATCCTAATAGCCCTTCTGTGCACCTGTTCCAGTTTGAATTCATCTTTCTTAAACGTGGGAGACCAGAAAAGCACACAGTATTCCAGGTCAGGGTTCAGCAGTGCCTTGTATAATGGTACTAATACTTCCCTGTCTCTAATGGAAATACCTCACCCAATGCATCTTAGGGCGGCATTAACCTTTTTGACACCTTTTGACATTTGCAGCTCATAGTCATCCTGTGATCAGCCAATAGACCCAGGTCTTTCTCCTCCTCTGTCACTTCCAACTGATAAGTCCCCAGCTGATAGGGACTAACAACAAGAATTTTTGCTAAGTGCATAACCTTGCACTATTAAATTTCTCCCTATTTCTATTACTCCAGTTTACAAGGTCATCCAGATCTGCACGCTATAGTCTGTCCTCCTCCATACTGGCAATACCTCCCAACTTTTTGTCCTCCGCAAATGTTATTAGCATAGTCCCACTTGTGTCAAGATATAAAAGACTGAAAGGTTTTGTTGTTTTATTTTATTTTTTTTTAAAAGAGATCAGTGTCAACTCCCATCTCCCCTGGTTTTACTGCGGGACCCACTGAAGGTCTCAGATGATGTACTGTTAGTTCTCGCTGAATAATCCAAGGGGTGTGGGTGTTGACTCTTTAAAGAAAGACATTCCTTCTCCAAAACGTTAACCATTAAAGATAATTCAGCATTAGCAACAACATAAAATCCACAAAGTTTTAAACAGTCTGAATAAAAATCCCTTCCCCTCCAAGTTTTCACTCTTTTGGCTGTTCATTAGATTTCCAGTTATCAGACTCTCTCAAGCTGTAAGAGGCCTTAATTTCTAACAACACACACAGAAAAACTTTGAAAAGCAAGAAGAGCACAGTATTTTTGCCTCCATACCTGATTATTAGTGATAGACAAAACTCTTAACTTTAAGGCTTTTGGTTATGTTTCCTTGTTTATTTAGAAGGGCCAATGTGGAATCTTGGAGTCTGGTGCAGTGTTGGGGGGGCTATAGTCACCCCAAAACTTGCCTTAGGGCCCGCCCCCCTTGTAGCCACCCCTCCCAAAACAACGGTCAAATGGGGTGAAGCCGAGCCTGGGCTAGAGCTGTCTGCTTCCCAGGGCAGGGCCCCCCACCCCCCCAACAGGGGGCAGGCGGCTGGGTGCAGTGCGTCCCTAGGGCGGCTGCCTGTGCAGTCACAGCCCCACCAGCCAATAGCAGTGCAGGCATGGGACGAGCGGGACATGTGGGGGAATGAGCTGGCATCTGGGCTCAGCAAGTGGGATGGCGGGAGCCTCTCTGGGTGGGGAGCTGGCAGGCGACATGGGGAATGAGGGGACGGGAGGGGAGTGATTGGAGTTGTCTTGCCTTGACTGAACTCACTCCAAACTTAAAGGTCCTTGTCCAGCACAGGGCCTGTCACTTTTCCCACTGATGGGGAGGACTATTATATATTCATCATGCATATTTTATTTTAAATCTGCATTGCCATATAAAATTTCATTCTCAGTAGTGATACTGAAGTTTTAACAGATATTTCACAGTGATTATTCATGATTCTTTTGCTTAATACATGTGTGTGGGTGTGTTTTGTTAAATGAAAGTCTTGAATCATAAAACTAAGATAAAGAGCTCATGTATGAACGGTTTTCTTTCAAACTGATACTAATACTAAACAAGCCACAAAAGGCTTGAAAGTATCAAAGATGGTTTTATATATGCCTACAACAATTTTATTTGACAAAAGCAAAGTTAATACTCTTTGTAAACTCAAAACAAATTCAAAACAAAACAGTTGTCTGAAAGTGTTTTAATGCTATATTTACATCTATTTGACATTTTATCTATGTACTTTCTCAAAGTCTCAGATGTCATTTATTACATCTTTCTTGGAGGTTATTTTTAGGTTATACAGTGGTTTGATTTCATTTAACAATATAAGCAATACGCCCTGGGTATTTTACTAACGCACAGCATTCTATGTGTTTGCTGAACAGGGGCACTTGCATTGTGAAAAATGTTGCTCTGGAATCCGGACTTTGACTATACCTTGGCCAAGAAATTTGGACCTGGACAAAAAATAATTGACTACCCCTGAACCCCCCTTCTATTTCCACTTAAATTTATATTTGCTTACATATAGCTAACTTTATTAGAAGAGGGTACTTTAGTGAGCTACAGATGTTTTATCCTTTTCCTGATTACCTTATTACAATCAGCATCAAGAAAGGAAATGCACAAATTTAAAAATCAACATTCTTAACTTCTTCCCTTTCTTTTCTTAAACTTTCCCTATTAGCCTTAACTACTGAAGCACATATATTATGTATTGTCAGAGCGTGACCTGAGACCTCTGCAAAACAAAGACTGAAGGACTGTTGTGAGTTAAGAGGTCTTAAATATTCATTATTTTCTTTAGGGTTTTTAAGGGGAAAAGCCACAAAGTATAGACAGAATAGTACCATTACACTGTATTATGTAAATACGTTTACACTTCTTAAAGAAGTGCGTCTTATGTAAATGTTTAAGAACTTTGAATACTCAGGTTGTCAACATAATAGACTTCAAGAATTCCAACATCTGTAACGATTTAATTCATAATTAAAAAACGAGTGCAATAGCTATTTTTATATATCTCACTTGTATTTTGAAAGAGTGAATTTATGGAAATATGCATTATTTTAGTTCCACTGCATAACAGTGTTTGCTATGGTTAAAGACTCTGTTAACGGTTCTATTTTATATACATCAGCCACAAGGATCTTATATTTTAAATATTTGCTCCAGGCTGCATTTTTGGATTAAAGAATTTTAGCCTAAATTATATTTTTGGTAGTTTCCCAAAAAAGGCTTCATCTGTTTTTATAGTTTTGTAAATGCAAAATACATAAATGAAGTAATTGATGTAAAAAGCAAGTCTATTTTTTAAAAAGATACAGAGCCCAATTCTCAGTTACACCAAGTCCTTTTTACATAATTCAATAAGCATAAAGGGGCCTTGATTTAGGAGCAAATGATGTTTATACCCACTGTAAGGGCCCACTTTACAGAATCAGAGCAGCGTAAAAGCACAGGTGCCAACTCTGTGGGTGCTCCAGGGTTGGAGCATCCATGGGGGGGGGGGGGGGGGAATGGTCCAACTGATCAGCAACTCCCCCTCCCTCCCAGTGCCTCCCACCCACCACCAATCAGCTGTTTGGCGGCCAGCGGGATTAAGGTGAATCACTCAGGATGCAAACACCCACCTCTAGAGAGGTATCACCCCCTGGGGAGGTTGGCATATAAATGGCTCACACTGGGTTTTCCAGAGACCAGACAATGAAAAGGTTTTTGGCATAAAAAAAAAAAGCTGAGATTAAACTGACACGGAGGTCTTCTTTCTAATTCAAGAAATGGCCATGACCTTCTGTGTAAGAGAGCGGACGGGAGGGAACCCTTGCAGAAGGGTTGGAAAGACTTTGGCTTATTAGAGCCGCCTAGGATGAATGGTGACCTTTGGTAAGCTTTTACCATGCATATGGGAACTTCTATTTGTTTAACATGTTCCCTCTGTAATCATAGAATCTCAGGGTTGGAAGGGACCTCAGGAGGTCATCTAGTCCAACCCCCGGCTCAAAGCAGGACCAAACCCAACTAAATCATCATAATGCTTTCACCCTACTATTAAATGCACTTTGCTTTGTAACTAGTACACACTGTTGTATCCCCTGGAGAAAGGCTAAACAGTGCTGGGGAAATCACAGAAGTGCAGAGGTACTGCAAAAAGCCTAAATCCCCAGTCTGGGGGAAGAGAGATAAGCATCCCTGCCTGAGAGAGGCAAGGGCTGGGAGCCTGAAATCTGAAGTGGGTACTCTTGAGGAAGACTGGGGTATGTGTGTGCAGTTAACTCTAAAACCGTGACAGGGGTTACCATGAAGTTAAAGGAAAACATGAAACTGTCCTTCCTTACCCACCCCCGCCCCTGACAGAAATACCTACATTTCTTGGAGGTCTCTACATCTTCTCCTCTTCTCTGCGCTGCTAAGATTGCCTAGAAATAAGAAATTTAACTTTATCAAGATTAGTTCCATTAACATAAGACACAGACCTCTATTTAAACACTTTAACAAAGAATGGATTTATCATCCACAAACAGCCAAGCTGCTAGCAAAAAAATCCTCCCTGAGCAAGTATCCAGGCAACCAGCAACAATTCTGCTACCAAAGGAGAGGGAAGGAAGTAGCCTGCTTTGCCAGTTGGAGAGGAGATTTATTAGTTCTGAGAAGTACATTGGAAGAACTCTCCATATTAACAGAGACATTTTGGATGTCCTGGAGAAAAAAAATTACGTGGATTTTAATCTTCCTTCACCCAGTTTGAGAAAGAAATATTACATTACTCTATAGTCCCTATTACTGAGAAAGCAATGTAAAATGGGCTAGGATAGAACATACGTGATCTCTCTCCAGCCAGCCATCTCCACCCTCTGGCAAACAGAGGCTAGCGACACCATTCCTTACCCATCCTGGCTAATAGCCATTAGTGGACTTAACCTCCATGAATTTATCCAGTTCTCTTTTAAACGCTGTTGTCTAGAGGTGTGTCTAGACTGCAATTTAAGCCCAAGGTTCAAACTCATGCTCAAGCATAATCCACCATCTACACATAAATTGTGCGAACCCAGGGCAGGGGTGCCATTTCAGATTGAGGGAGGTGGGCGGGAGAAGACAGCAACTTTACCCATGACTCGAGTGGCTACTTAGGCACCTGATAACTAAGTTTTTTTGCAGATAACTTGGGCCTGGTCTACACTACAAAGTTTGACCTAACATGGCTAATGTTGACCTATTTAATAATATGTGTCTACACTACTGAGTCCCCTTCCGTCGACCTAAGGGACCTGTAAAGTTCACTTCTGTACTCCACCTCTATGAGAGGCATAGTGCTTGATTTAACATCCAAGGGTCAACATGGGGATAGTGTAGACACTGCGTTATGTAATTTAAATGAATTGGCCTCCAGGAGGTATCCCACACTGCTCCACTTTGACCACTCTAGAGAGCACTTTCAACTCCACTGCACATCAGCCAGGTACACAGGAAACAGTCGCCTCCCTGTTAAAGCCCTGGAAACTTTTGAATTTTCATTTCCTGTTTGATCAGCATGGAGAGCTCGTCAGCACAGCTGACCATGGATGCTCAAGGCCACAAATGTGCTCCAGCATGGAGTACACAGGAGGTGCTGGCTCTGATTGCTGTGTGGGGAGAAGAGTCTGTGCAGGCAGAGCTCCGATCCAGCAGAAGAAATGCTGACATCTTTGCCAAAATCATGCAGGGCATGTGGGAAAAGTGCTACACCAGGGACACACAGCAGTGCCACATGAAAATAAAGGCACTTCAGCAAGCATACCAGAAGATAAGGGAGGTGAATAGCCGCTCTGGTTCTGAGTCGCAGACATGCCACTTATACGAGGAGCTGCATGTGATTCTTGGTGGCGACTCCACCACTACTCCAAAATGCTCTGTGGATACCTCCCAGGAGCCCCGGCTGACCTTGGGCAACAATGATGACACTGCTGACAAGGAAGAGGAGAATGCGAGGAAGGCAAGTGGAGGATCCATTCTCCCCAAACAGCCAAGAACTGTTTTTAAACTCTGGAGCCCATTTCCTCACAGGAGAAGGCTCTTTATTCATTCAGCACACTGTGGTGAGTGGGGGTGGAGTTTACAGGGGAGAAAAATACAATGAAGGGGACAGCTTGGTAAGGAACAAGACACGTAAGTGTCACATTATTGTGGGTCACATTGCTGAAACTAGTTTGCAAAGCCTCATGGAGATGCACAGCCCCTCCAAGTGCTCTTCTTATTGTCCTGGAGTCTGGCTGCTCAAAACTGGCTGCCAGGTGATCTGCCTTGACCCTCCACCCTGCCGGAAACTTTTCTCCCTTTGTTTTAGATATTATGGAACACGCAGCAGGCAGTAACAACAATGGGGACATTGCTTTCACTGAGGTCTAACTTAGTAAGCAAACAATGCCAGCAGCCTTTTAAACATCCAAAGGCACATTCCACCACCATTCTGCACTTGCTCAGCCTATGGTTGAGCTAGTCCTTAACTGTTGTCTAGGCTGCCTGTGTACGGCTTCATGAGCCATGGGAGCATGGGGTAGGCTGGGTCTCCCAGGATCACGACTGGCATTTCAACATCACCAATGGTTATTTTGCAGTCTGGAAAAAAGTCCCTGCTTGCATCTTCCTGAACAGACTAGAGTTCCTAAAGATGCGCGCATCATGCACCTTTCCCCGACCATCCCACATTGATGTCGGTGAAACGGCCCCTGTGATCTACCAGCGCTTGCAATACCATTGAGAAGTTCAGTTTATGTACTCTTTGGCAAGGTGGTCTGGTGCCAAGATAGGGATATGCATTCCGTCTATAGCCCCACCGCAGTTAGGGAACCGCATAGTGGCAAAATCATCCACTATGCCCTGCACGTTGTTCAGAGTCACTATCCTTCATAGCAGAAGTCTATTGATTGCCCTGGAAACTTGGATCATAGCAGACCCCACAGTAGATACACCCACTCTGAACTGATTCCCCACTGACTGGTAGCAGTCTGGCATTGGAAGCTTCCAGAGAGCTATCGCCACTCGCTTCTCAACTGTCAGAGCAGCTCTCATTTTACTATTGCTGTGCTTTAGGGCTGGGGAAAGCTCCTCAAACAGTTCCATGAAAGTGGCCTTACACATTCGAAAGTTCTGCAGCCACTGCTCGCCATCCCATAGCTGCATAACTATGTAGTTCCACCAGTCAGTGCTTGTTTCTTGGGCCCAGAAGTGGCATTCCACCGTGTCAAGGTGATTCGCGACTGTCACCAGCATCTGCAAATTGCTCCAGTCCATGGCTTCCAGCAGGGCTGCTTGTGTGGCATCACATCGTTCCGTGCGGCAGCTCCTGCTGAGTATATACTGCAGGATAAGACATGAGGTGTTTGTAATGCTCATAACAACAGTGTACAGCTGATCGGAGTCCATGCTTGCTGTGCTATGGCATCTGCGTGGGTAACCCAGGCTTAGAAAAAAAGGCACGAAAAAAGGCTTGGTTTCTTTGCCGTTGATTTCAGGGAGGGAGGCTAACGTCATGTTATAACCACTTGTGCAAATGTTTTGGTCCCATGAAGCACTGTAAGCCCAACCCAAAATTCCACTCTGCTCCATGCACTGTGGGATAGCTACCCACAGTGCAGCACTCCGTGCGTTGATGCAAGCCCTGCTAGTGAGGATGCACTCTGCCAACACAATGAGCATAGTGGGGACACACAAGATCGACTTGCTTAAATCGGAGGATGTCAATTTACATAAAATCGACTTAACTTTGTAGTGTAGACACACCCTTAGAAATTAGCTGATAGATACAGTACTCCTAATTAATATATAAAGAAAAAATATACAAACCCCAATTAAAGCCATATTTTAAGTTTATATGTAAATTTAGAACAATCAGGAGACAATACCACAAAAATATTCCCAATCCCAAACCTTGAGGTACCAATTCTGGAGCCTTACAAGATATCAGGAACACCTCTGATACTTTATACTCTATCTTTAGTAGAGATAAATAAAAATAAATAAAATATGCTTCCTTTCTCTAACAGACACTCTGTGTTACTGCCACTATCTACTCGATTTTAGTCAATTGTTTTCACACCACTAAAAATGTATTTAATTTTAACATTCGATTATGTTTTTCTCTTAAGAATGGGAAAATTTTCTAATTATTTTGTCATTTGTACATGATTGTGATCAGTAAATACGTGAGTCACTAACATTTAACTCCATTACTATTAGTATCAGACTTGGAACCGCATTTATTGTCTCATGAATTTTAAGTTATTTTACAGATATAACTAAAAATATTATTTGAAAATAAATAACTTTCATCTGCAGTGTGTCTTAAGTTATGTGTTTAGCTAATTTTTTTTCTAAACTGGCATTGCTAAAGTGAGTACAAGCTAAATTTACATTCTAGCAGGATATTTGATTGTATCACTTTAAATAATGATTGATAAAGCTCAACATGGTAAGTAATAATAATAATTACTCCAGCCAGGACAGGCATTTTAGAACTCACTACAGAAAGAATTAAATTTAAGCATAAGAAAGAAAAACTATGAAACGGACAGACCAGTCAAAAAACTAAAGTAACAGCACTGTAGCTCTTAATGAACTTTGAAAGAAAAAAAAATACAGAGAATATATGTGCATTTTGATGGGAAGTACCAAGAAGTAACATCACCACCACTAGTGTGTGAGGGAGAAGGGAAGTGTTGGGGGGAATGTGTGAGGGAGATTAAGTGTGTGCCTGAGTGTGTCAGCACACCAAGCACTTTTTCAGTATAGTAGCAGCTGAAGCACCAATTCCTGAGCCAGAGGCAGCAGCACAGACAGGCCCTGTCCTCTCACCCCAGCTTAGTGAGACCAGGTACACAGGGGAACAGCTTGGCCAGCGGCAGCCCCAGTAGAAGACAGTGGAGGAGAGGAGGGGCAGCATCTTCCCTCCTGCTGCAAACTGCACCCAAATGTGGTATGAAACTTGGGGGGGGAGGGCAGGTGCCCCTAACCCAGGGCTCTGACCCAGAGTCTCAGGACCCCCTGGGGGTGAAGGGTCTGAATCTGAGTCAAGCTGGGACCCCGGGTCAATCCCTATTGCTTAGAAGTGTAGATGCAGTCCCACTGGACTTGTGTTTGAGGAAAAGGTTCCAAAATGTGTTCCAAAAGACAAAATGCCCAAACATTTGAAAAAAATCTCAAAGGGCATGAAGGACAGAGGCTATAACAGGGACCCGCAGCAGTGCCGCGTGAAGCTTAAAGAGCTGAAGCAAGCCTACCAAAAAAACCAGAGAGGCAAACGGCCGCTCCGGGTCAGAGCCCCAGACATGCCGCTTCTATGATGAGCTGCATGCCATTCTAGGTGGTGCAGCCACCACTACCCCACCCCTGTGCTTTGACTCTGTCAATGGAGTAGCATGCAACAGGGATGCGGGTTTTGGGGACAAGGAAGATGATTAGGAGGAGGCTGAAGATAGGTCACAGCAAGGAAACGGAGAAACCATTTCACCCGACAGCCAGGAACTGTTTCTCACCCTGGACCTGGAGTCAGTATGCCCCAAACCCACCCAAGGCTGCCTCCTGGACCCACTTGGACAAGGGACCTCTGGTGAGTGTACTTTTGTAAATATTATACATGGTTTAAAAGCAAGCGTGTTTAATGATTAATTTGCCCTGACATTCGCGGCCAGTACAGCTACTGGAAAAGTCTTAACGTGTCTGGGGATGGAGCAGAAATCCTCCAGGGACATCTCCATAAAGCTCTCCTGGATGTATTCCCAAAGCCTTTGCAAAAGGTTTCTGGGGAGGGCAGCCTTATTCCGTCCTCCATGGTAGGACACTTTACCACGCCAGACCAGTAGCACGTAATCTGGAATCATTGCATAACAAAGCATGGCAGCGTATGGTCCCAGTGTTTGCTGGCATTCAAACAGCATCCGTTCTTTATCTCTCTGTGTTATCCTCAGGAGAGTGATATAATTCCTGGTCACCTGGTTGAAATAGGGTGATTTTATTAAGGGGACATTCAGAGGTGCCCGTTCCTGCTGGGCTGTTTGCCTGTGGCTGAACAGAAATGTTCCCCGCTATTAGCCACACAGTGGGGGAAGGGGTGAAGCAATCATCCCAGAGAATTGGGTGGGGGGGGGGGAATTTAGTTGGGTTTGTGCTGCACGTTAACCCAAAACCGCAGCCCCTCCTCCTTTTAAATGGCCAACCCAACGGCTGCTTGGTATGGGAAATGAGGGCACTGCTGTTTGAAACCATTCCCACATGTTATGAAGGTTAAAGAAGCCAAAAGACTATCTTACCATGGCTGCCTGCAAGCCAAATTCTGTTGCCCAGCCCTGCGTGAAAGATCTCTCACACCAAACCGGCATACCCTCAATAAGAGGCAAAATGCGACCTTGTACCGAAAGCACATGTGCTATGTAATGTTAACAGCAAGGTTTACGGTGAAAGAGTCTCCCCGTTGTTTTCTAAAATGTGTCTTCTTAAACTACCACTCTCCCTTTTTCTTCCTCCATCAGCTGCATATGTTTCAACGCTCACACTATCTTCTCCTTCCCAGAGGCTAGCGAAGATTAGAAGGCGAAAAAAAGTGCACTCATGATGAAGTGTTCTCTGAGCTCATGCAGTCCTCCCACACTGACAGAGCCCAGCAGAATGCGTGGCGGCAGACAATGTCAGAGTCCAGGAAAGCACAATATGAACACGAGGACAGGTGGCAGGCTGAAGATGATAGGTGGCATCAGCTTGGTGACAGAAGGCAAGAGGCAATGCTGAGGCTACTGGAGGAACAAACTGATATGCTCCGGCATATGGTTGAGGTTCAGGAGAGGCAGCTTGAGCACAGACCGCCGCTACAGCCCCTGTGTAACCAACCGTCCTCCTCCCCAAGTTCCATTGGCTCCTCACTCAGACGCCCAAGAACGCGGTGGCAGGGACTCTGGGCACCCAACCACTCCACCCCAGAGGACTGCCCAAGCAATAGAAAGCTGGCTTTCAATACGTTTTAAAGTGCAGTGTGACCGGGTGCTTCCCTCCTCTCCCACCTCACCTGGGCTATGTTGACAGTTATCCCCCATTTGTGTGACGAATTAATAAAGAATGCATGAATGCGAAGCAACAATGACTTTATTGCCTCTGCAAGCAGTGATCGAAGGGGGGAGGGGAGGGTGGTTAGCTTACAGGGAAGTACAGTGAACCAAGGGTAGGGATGGGGGTCATCAAGAAGAAAAACAGAACTTTCACACCATAGCCTGGCCAGTCATGAACTGGTTTTCAAAGCTTCTCTGATGCGCACCGTGCCCTCTTGTACTCTGCTAAGTGCCCTGGTGTCTGGCTGTGCGTAATCAGCACCCCGGCGATTTGCCTCAACCTCCCACCCCGCCATAAACGTCTCCACCTTACTCTCACAACCAGCGGTAATAACAATGGGAATATTGGTTTGGCTGAGGTCTATCCGAGTCAGTGAACTGCACCAGCGTGCTTTTAAACGTCCAAATGTACTTTCTACCACCATTCTGCACTTGCTCAGCCTATAGTTGAACAGCTCCTGACTACTGTCCAGGTTGCCTGTGTACGGCCTCATGAGCCATGGCATTAAGGGGTAGGCTGAGTCCCCAAGGACAACTATAGGCATTTCAACATCCCCAACGGTTATTTTCTGGTCTGGGAAGAAAGTCCCTTGCTGCAGCTTTTGAAACAGACCAGAGTTCCTGAAGATGGGAGCATCATGTACCTTTCCCAGCCATCCCACGTTGATGTTGGTGAAATGTCCCTTGTGATCCACCAGTGCTTGCAGCACCACTGAAAAGTACCCCTTTCGGTTTATGTACTCGCTGGCTTGGTGCTCCAGTGCCAAGATAGGGATAGGTTCCATCTATCGCACCACCACAGTTAGGGAATCCCATTGCAGCAAAGCCATCCACTATGACCTGCACATTTCCCAGAGTCACTACCCCTGATATCAGCAGCTCTTTGACTACATTGGCTACTTGGATCATAGCAGCCCCCACAGTAGATTTGCCCACTCCAAATTGATGCCTGATTCACCGGTAGCTGTCTGGCATTGCAAGCTTCCACACGGCTATCGCTACTCGCTTGTGAACTGCGAGGGCTGCTCTCATCTTGGTATTCTTGCACTTCAGGGCAGGGGAAAGCAAGTCACAAAGTTCCATGAAAGTGCGCTTACGCATGCAAAAGTTTCGCAGCCACTGGGAATCGTCCCAGACATGCAACACTATGCAGTCCCACCAGTCTGTGCTTGTTTCCCGGGCCCAGAATCAGCGTTCCACGGCATGAACCTGCTCCATTAAGACCATGATGTCCACATTGCCAGGGCCCGTACATTGAGAGAAGTCTGTGTCCATGTCCTCATCACTCTCATCACCACACTGCTGTCGCCTCCTCGCCGGGTTTTGCTTTTCCAGGTTCTGGTTCTGCATATACTGCAGGATAATGCGCATGGTGTTTACAGTGTTCATAATTGCGGCAGTGATCTGAGCGGTCTCCATGCTTGCCATGCTATGGCGTCTGCGCTGAAAAAAGGCGCAAAACGATTGTCTGCTGTTACTCTGACAGAGGGAGGGGCGACTGACAACATGGCTTACAGGGTTCTCACACAGAATGGCCCCCTCAAGGATTGAACTTACAACCCTAGGTTTAGCAGGCCAATGCTCAAACCACTGAGCTATCCCTCCCCCCACTATTCATGGAGGGAGGGAGGGAGCAAATTAATACAAAACAAATCTGGTCTCTTTATTGTTTTGATCCACTCCATCTCTCTTATACATCTTAGTCTGGCAGCAGATGATGCAGTACGACTGCTGGCCATCATCATCTCCCATTTATGTCCAGGCGCCCCCGACCGACCTCACCGAGGTCAGCTAAAAGAGCACCCAGGAGACAATGACGAGGGCTATCAGTCGTAATACACCATCTTCTGCCAAAAGGCAATGAGCTGCTGCTGTGTAGCAATGCAGTACCATGTCTGGCAGCACCCAGGAGACATACGGTGAGCTGAGTGGGCTCCATGCTTGCCGTGGTATGTCATCTGCATGGGTAATCCAGGAAAAAAGGTGAGAAACGATTTATTGACATTGCTTTCACTGGGGGGGGCGGGGGGCGGCTGACAACATTTACCCAGAACCACTCATGACAATGTTTTTGCGCCATCAGGCATTGGGAGCTCAATCCAGAATTCCAACGGGCGGCAGAGACTGCGGGATAGCTACCCACCGTGCAATGCTCTGGAAGTCGATGCTAGCCTCGGTACTGTGGATGCACTCCACCGAGTTAATGGTCTTAAGTGGGGACACAATTGACGGTATAAAATCGATCTCAGAAATAGACTTCTATCAATTCAACCTAATTTCGTAGTGTAGACATACCCTTAGTCTTTAAGGTGCCACTGGACTCCTCATTGTTTTTGTGGATACAGACTAACACAGCTACCCCTCGGATACTTAGACTATAGATGGTTATTTTTGAAGTAGCCAACAAACAAAATGCAGCACTAACCATTAGTATTATTAACCCAAACTCAAACTAAGTACAAGTTAGATAAGATAAGTACTTATCCCCACTGATACCAAAACTACATGCTCCGGTTTCCCCCTGGAACTTTAGAGTTACCTAGGAACAAACAGATGATAGGCAAAGGTCACAGAACTTGGTATTCAGTTGCTGTGCCACAAGGGGCAAAAGCATCAAGGTGACAGATGATTACGAAACAGCTAAGAGACGATTATCATACAGGTTTCTGTATGACTGTACACAGATGGGCTGTTATCAGTTAGGAATTCTGTGTTCCTTTTTACTGCCACTCAACAGTAGTTGCACAAAATAGCTACATGGCTTTGTTTTCAGGCAATGAACCCACATGTGAAATAAATAATATGCACCTGGGCAGTTTGCCGCTTCTTCTTCCCAAAGCTGTAGTCCAGTCACAAAAATCCTTAAAAGTGAAATAGACAATAGGCGAACTGCAGCATCAGATGTGTGTCAAAGGCTCCTTCCATTGAGGTTGGGGCAGGGCATACACTCCAAGTAGTTTATACTTGTTGAAGCTCCTCCCAATCATGTTGCATCAGCCAGCTTCTTTGACGCACAGTAGTTTTGAAATATTCTTTTTAATATACAGTAAGTGAACTGTTAAAGTTAGAGACCTTTGAAAGCCACTGAATGTCTGAACGCACACAAGAACAAGCCAATGCAACACTGGAGGAGCTTAAGAGATTAATTTTTTTGAATCTGTGCCAAATGCCCCTCTCAGCCTGGTTAGCAGGGTCATATATTAAAAGATGAACTACATTATCTGCAATTCTGTATTTCCAGCTGTATTCCTTCTTATTCCTACTAGAAGTAGCAATCCAAGGCGCAACATTCTATTGCCAAGTCAGTGCTTTTCCTGGATAAGAGTGAAGCCTCAAAATGTCAATTCTGTCTTTTCAGCAAAAAAACATGGAAAGCACCAAGCTGTCACAAGAGAACAGCAGCAATTTGTCACTGTACAATAATCTAGGTAGATTAATCTTACTGCACAGACACCAAGTTATTAGAAAAAAGCATACCCCACGTGTTAGCAATGGAACAAACCAAGCTAGACAAAAATCCCTTTTCTATTTTACACTCTTTCCAACTGTGCTGCATCAGAGCATTGACATGATTCTGCATTCAGTACTGTTTATTAGGGCGGGGGTTCTCAACCTTTTTCTTTCTGAGCCCCCCCCCGCTATAAAAACTCCATGGCCCACCTGTGCTACAATAAACTGGTTTTCTGCATATCAAAGCCAGGGCCTGCGTTAGGGGGTAGCAAGCAGGGCAATTGCCCAGGGCCATACACCACAGGGGGCCTCCCAAAGCTAAGTTGCTCAGGCCTCAGCCCCAGGTGGCTGGGCTTGGGGCCCCAGACTTTGACCCCAAGCGATGGGGCTTTAGCTTTCTGCCCTGGGCCCCAGTGAGTCTGATGCTGGCCCTGCTTGGTAGCCCCCCTGAAACCTGCTCACAGCGCCCCAGAGGGCCCCAGACCCCTGGTTAAGAACCACTGTATTAGAGTATAAGCAGTAAAGAGTCCTGCGGCACCTTATAGACTAACTGATGTATTGGAGGATGAGCTTTTGTGGGTGAATACCCACTTCGTCGCATGCATCCAATGACGTGGGTATTCACCCACGAAAGCTCATGCTCCAATACGTCTGTTAGTCTATAAGGTGCCACAGGACTCTTAGTCTGGATCTGTAAAAGCAGCAAACACGGCTACCCCCTCTGATACTTGTATTAGAGTATGCCATTCAGTACAGTTATGCCCTAAACAAAAGGCCCCTGCTAGCAGGAAATATCCAGCCTGCTTCCAAAATGGGTTTTGGGTGGTGAGCAATGCAAGTACTCCAAAGAAGATTATTTTGGTGCACAAAAGGGATCCGTACTTCCACTCATCTTCACAAGCCCAGTTAGAGAGAGTACCAGTGCAAGTCCCACCATCCTAAGACCAACACGAGGTCCCCCCCGGCCAGCAGGGCCAGTGCAACCACTAGACAAACTAGGCGGTTGCCATGGGCGCCAAGTGGTTGGGGGCACCAAAAAGCAGTGCCCTGGCTCAGCAGGGAGGAGCCACCTTCCGGAGGCACCAGAGCATCCCGCTTGCAGTAGCAGTGAGCCCAGCCATGGAGAAGCCGGCGCGGCGCGGGGGGCAGCAGCCCTGCAAAGGCAGCGGCGCTGCTAGCGGGGAGCAGCTGCGCCCCCACCCCTCCTGCAGCCCGGCACCCCCCTGGGCTCCTGCAGGCTGCAGCGGATGCATGCGGGCAGCAGCCCTCATGTGCCCCCCCGGCTCCCCTCTCACCACACTCGGGCTCCCGGGCATGTGAGCCACTGCCAGGGCACAGGGCCCTGAGCCTGCTCCGGGAGGGGCAGTGGCGGCAGCTCACACTCCCGGGAGCCACAGAGCCCGAGCGCGGTGAGGGGGGAGCTGGGGGGCACACGGGACCACCACCCACATGAATCCGCTGCAGGAGCCGCTGGGGGGGGGGGGGAGACCAGGCCACAGCCTGGGCAGGAGGCACAGCTGGTCCCCACTAGCAGCACCGCCACCTTCGCAAGGCTGCTGCTGCCCCACCCCCCCGGCACGGTGCCGGCTCCTCCACGGCTGGGGCAAAGCCCGTGAGCGGACTCGGGGCGGGGGGGGGGAACCGGGTCTGGGAGCAGCCCCTGGGCACGGCTGGCCCCGGGGTCTATCAAGGCTCGCTGGGATTTGCCCCTCAGTGAGGGGATGTGCGGGGGGGGGGCGCTGGGGAGGCCAGGCGGGAGCTCCGCGCCCCGGCCCTGCCCGCGGGGAGACGCTGCGGCGCCCGGCACCAGCCAGCGACCCACGCCCCGTTCAGAGCCCGCATGGCGGGGGCGGGGGGAGCCCAGCCGGGCTCGGGGCCGAGGCAGCCGGAGCTGCGCCGGCCCCGCCCGCCTGAGGTCCCGGCGCGGGGCCCCCGCTCGGCCCGAGCCTGACGGTCCCCAGCCGGGGGGGGGAGGGGCGCGCGGGGCTGAGGGCCGCGCCTGACGGGACCCGCCCGGGCTCCGGGCCTCCCCCCTGACCTGCTTGGACTTGGCCTGGGCCGCGCTCGGCCCCTTCTTGCGCAGCACCGTGACCGTGTCCCAGTCGCTCTCCGCCATGGCACCGACCTACTCCGCCCGTAGCGCAGCCTTCTCCGGCGCGCCCCGCCCCGCCGCTCATAGGCCGCCCAGCCTGTCACTCCTCGAGTTGGCTTGGAATGATTGGATGAGACAGGAGTCCCGAATCCCGGAACGGCTGTGCCTACGCTCTGCGCTCTGATTGGTTTCTGTCCACGCTACTCATCAAACACGTTACCTTACTGGGTAAAAATGACGCCTTCAGGAGGGTGGGACTTTGGGACGCCTTGACTCAACGGACTTCGGCATAAACACGCGTCAGTGCCCGCTGCAGCGCCTCACGTGCGCGTGGCTGGGCGGGGCGGGGCAGCCAGAACCTGGGGCTTCCCGCTGGCAGCGGCCTGGGTCGCGCTTGGGCTTTGCTGGCGCAGCTCTTTGGTCCGGGGGATTTTTACTTCAGTAGCTGCACCAGCCTAAAGCTCCTTTACACCAGTGCAAAGTACCAGCGTAAAGCACGGTTGTGCCGGTGCAAAGCACTAGTGCGTCGGTGTACATTTTTAAAAAGGGCTCCAGAGGTGATCCTGCAGTTACAGGCCTGTAAGCCTGACTTCAGTCCTGAGCAAACTGGTTGAAACTGTAATAAAGAACAATATTGTCAGACATATAGATGAACATACTTTGTTCAGGAAGAGTCAGCATGGTTTTAGTAAAGGGAAATCACACCTCACCAATCTACTAGAATTCTTTGAGGGCAGTCTACAAACATGTGGACCAAGGAGATCCAGTGGCTATAGTTGTTGGTGTCACAAGGCATAACCTTAGGTAACTCGGGGGGGTGGAAGATCACGAGTGTCGATGAAGCCCTCCTGCTCTAGGCCTAAGTGAACCAAAGCTCCTCCATGTTGAACTTTAACGGATCTAAAATGCCAGCAGCTGAAAAACAAAATGTGTAACAGCCAGCTATCAGTTGCAACACAGCTCAAACCGGTCTAAAGCCGTAGTAATAAGGGGGGCCTAACATGCCTCTAGCTAAGGACAAGATAACCAGGACTCCTAGGTCCTTCTCCTCCTCCGTTACTTCCAACTGATGCGTCCCCAGCTTATAACTAAAATTCTTGTTAGTCATCCCTAAATGCATAACCTTACACTTCTCATTATTGAATTTCATCCTGTTACTAATGGCTCAGTTGTTAACAGTATGGAAATTGACTTGAAGTCCAGAGCCCACAGACCTGATACACTGGGATAACCAAAAGACAAGAAAAGGAAACTACAGTACCATCTCTCTCCTTGTCCTAGGCATGAACCCCAACTGTCCAAGGGATGGACCCCGACTGTCCCACGGAACAAACCCCAACCATGCGACGAGAATGGTTCTGGAATCCTGGACAGAATCAAGGAAGACTGGAAACGCTGGAACACAGCTGCTCCTTGGATTGTGCAACCAAATGACACTAGCCAATATCTCCGGTCCTAGACACAACCCTAGGAACCTCCGTCTTGCAGTGTCCAGTTATGCCCGCTGGACGCTGCAAGCTTATATGAGTTCATCAGTTTAACAAAGAAATTGATATGTACCAGGCTTGTTATCCCAAGGGGAGTTTCTGACATGCTCCAAACCAAATGCACTGCTTCAGGTAGAATAAACAAACAGATTTATTAACGATGAAAGATAGATTTTAAATCAAAGCATAACAAGTCAGACTTGGCCAAATGAAATAAAAGCAAAACGCATTTTAAGCTGATCTTAACACTTTCAGTGCCCTTACAAACTTAGGCCTGGTCTACAGTACACAGTTATTTTGGAATTAGCCGCGTTAATTCGAAATAAAACTGATTCCGTCCACACGACCAAACTGGGTTTTTTTCGATTTAAAGGGCTCTTTAATCCGATTTCTGTACTCCACTTCAGCAAGTGGAGTAGTGCTAAAACTGAGATCGCAGTTCCGGGTTACAGGTACTGTGGATGCAATTCAATGTTATTGGCCTCTGGGAGCTATCCCATAATGCTCCCTTGTGACCACTCTGGATAACACTCTCAACTCCAATGCACTAGCCAGGTAGGCGTTGTCACGGTTTGGGACAGACAAGACCCTGCACCTCCGGCTTCCTGTGATTCACCGTGACTCTGAGTCAGCCAGTAAAACAGAAGGTTTATTTAGACGACAGGAACACAGTCCAAGACAGGTCTTGCAGGTACAGATAACAGGACCCCCTAAGTGAGGTCCATCTTGGGGGACCCCAGGGAGGCCAGAGCCCTGTCTGGGCTGCCCTCCATTTTCCCAGCCAACTCCAAACTGAGATTCTCCAGCCCCTCCTCTCCCTTTGTCTCTTTCCTGGGCCAGGAGGTCACCTGATCTCTTTGTTCTTCAACACCTTTAGTTGACAACTTTGCAGGGGAGGGGCCCAGGCCATTAGTTTCCAGGAGGCAGGGTGTCGGCCATTCTCTGTGCACACTCGAGAAATGCATAGGGGAAACTGAGGCACCCACACAGTATTCAGAGAAAACATTAAGAACATTCCCACTTCGTCACAGGCAGTAAAAGTCCTGGGAACTTTTGAATTTCATTTCCTGTTTGGTCATCATCAGCACAGTCCACCATCACAGGCGACCATGCAGAGTCCGTCACCACAAGAGACCACGCAATCCCAGATTCGCAGACGAGCTCCAGCATGGTCCAGACAGGAGGTACTGGATCTCATCGCATGTTGGGGAGACGAATCTGTTATGGCAGAACTACGTTCCAAAACAAGAAATGCAAATACGTACACTAAAGTCTCCAGGGCCATGATGGAAAGAGGCTACTCCAGGGACACAGAGCAGTGTTGTACAAAAAATCAAGGAGCTCAGGCAAGCGTACCAAAAAGCCAGGGAGGCAAACGGGCGCTCTGGGTCATAGCCCCATACACGCCGCTTCTACCGTGAGCTGCATGCAATTATGGGGTGGTGACGCCACCACTACCCCACCACTGTCCATGGACACCTGCAAGGGGGAAGTTGCACAGAGCGAGGAGGATGAGTTATTGGAGGACGAAGAGGAGAAGAACAGTGCACAGGTGGCAAGTGGGGAATTCATTTTCCTCCCTAGCCAGGAACTATTCTTAATGCTGGAGCCAATAGCCTCCTCCAACTCTCAAGGCAGGCTCCCGGACCATGACCCTGGAGAAGGCACTTCTGGTGAGTGAGAGCCTGATCGGAGCCACACAGTGGGGAGTGGGGGGAAACCCAGCTGCGCTGGCCTGTTTGCATTTAGTTTAAAGGGCTCATCTCTGCTCAGAGCCTCATCGGAGCCACACGGTGTATGTGTAGAGGGAGGGAGGTGTGGTGGTTGTGTGAAGCGATCATCCCAGAGAGTCCACAGGCCCTCCTTTCATATGGCAAACCCACCAGGCATTGCTTGCTATGGGAAAGGTGGCCCGGCAGTTTGAAAGCATTGAAATGAATGCGGAAGAAGCAGAACCCCGTATGCCCCTAGGGCTTACCATGGCTGCCTGCAAGCTGAATTCTGTTGCCCAGCCGCGTGCGATGGCTTACTCACACCAAAGGGGCAGGCACTTCAGTATAAGAGGCAAAATGCAACATTGTACAGAAAGAACATGTGCTGTCTACTATGAATTGCCTGTTTCACTGAGAAAGAGTGTCCCCTTTGTTCTCTAAAATGTATCTTTTAAAATACTACCCTCACTTTTTCTCCTCCCGGAGGTGCAAATGTTTCAACGCAGCCCCATCTACTCCATCCCAGAGGCTGGTCCAGATTAGAAGGCGGAAAAAATGAACTCGGGACGACGTTTGCCAAGCTCATGCAGTCCTCCTGCACTGATAGGGCCCAGCTGAATGCGTGGAGGCAAACAATTGCAGAGTCCCATAAAGTGTTAAATGAACACGACGAGAGGAGGGACGTGCGCGATGAGAGCAGGCAGGATGCTATGGTCAAGCTCATGGGGGAACAAACTGACATGCTCCGCTGTATGGTGGATCTAATGCGGGAAAGGCAGCAAGACCACAGACTGCCGCTGCAGCCCCTGTATAACAGCCCTCCCTCCTCCTCAAGTTCCAGAGCCTCCTCACCCAGATGCCCAAGAACACGGGAGGGCGGGAGGGGGAGGCTACGGGGACCCACACACTGAACCCCAGAGGACTGCACAAGCAGCAGAAAGCTGGCATATCTGAAATTTTGATTTGGTTTCTGGACATGTCCTTCCCTCCTCCTCCACCCACCAACCCAACCCCCCCCGCCCCCGCCCCGGTCTACCTTCTGATTTCTATTACTTTGTTGTGCAACAAATAATAAAGAATGTTTTTTAAACAATTCTGACTTTATTTCCTTTCATATATATAGGGGGCGGGTAACTTTAAGAGAAACAAACACAACTGTCACACCGTACACTGGCCAGTCATGAAACTGGCTTTCAAAGCTTCTCTGATGCCCTGCTGCGCTCTTCTAATCACCCTGTTGTCTGGCTGTATGAAATTGGCTGCTAGGCGAGTTGCCTCAACCTCCCACCCCGCCATAAGTCTCCCCCTTACTCTCACAGATATTGTGGCGCACACAACAAGCAGCAATTACAATTGGAATATTGGTTGTGCTGAGATCTAACCGAGTCAGTAAACTGCGCCAGCGCGCTTTTAAACATCCAAATGCACATTCTACCACCATTCTGCACTAGCTAGCCTATAGCTGAACTGCTCCTTACTATTGTCCAGGGTGCCTGTGTACGGCCTCATGAGCCATGGCATTAAGGGGTAGGCTGGGTTCCCAAGGATAACTATAGGCATTTCAAAATCCCCAATGGTTATTTTCTGGTTTGGGAAGAAAGTCCTTTCTTGCAGCTGTTCAAACAGACCAGAGTTCCTGAAGATTCGAGTGTCAAGCACCTTTCCCAGTCATCCCATGTTGATGTCGGTGAAAAGTCCCTTGTGATCCACCAGTGCTTGCAGCACCATGGAAAAGTACCCCTTGTGGTTTATGTACTGGCCGCCCCGGTGTTCCGCAGCCAAGATAGGGATATGCGTTCCATCTATTGCCCCACCACAATTAGGGAACCCCAGCACATTAAAGCCATCCACAATGGTCTGCACTTTTCCCAAAGTCACTACCCTTGATAGCAGCTGGTCAATGATTGCATTGGCTACTTGGATCGCAGTAGCTTTGCCCACTCCATACTGATTCCCGACTGACCGGTAGCTGTCTGGCACTGCAAGTGTCCACAGGGCTATGGCCACTCACTTCTCAACTGTGAGAGCTGCTCTCATTTTGGTGTCTTTGCGCTTCAGGCCAGGGGAAAGCAAGTCACAAAGTTCCATGAAAGTGCCCTTATGCATATGAAAGTTTCACAGCCACTGGGAATCATCCCAGACCTGCAACACTGTGCTGTCCCACCAGTCTGTGCTTGTTTCCCGGGCCCAGAATCGGCGTTCCACAGCATGAACCTGGCCCAACGCCACCATGATCTCCCAATTGCCACATGCCGTGCTTCTAGGAACATCTGTGTCCATGTCCTCATCAGTATAGTAATCGCGCTGTTGTTGCTTCCTCGCCCGGTTTTGCAGGTATTGCACATACTGCTGGATAATGCGCGAGGTATTTACAGTGGTCAAAACTGCAGCGGAGATCTAATTCGGGCTCCATGCTTGCTGCGCTATGGCGCCTGCATGGGTAATCCTGGAAAAAGGGCGTGAAACATAGGAGAGCAGAGTGGCAGCAGAAGAGGTGCTGTTTGGTTCACGATAGCCGAGAAAGGCGGGAAATGGTTGTCTTCTGTAGCTTTCACAGAGGCGGGAGCCCAGGACAGACAACATGGAGAAGCTCAGTAGCGCAGCAAGAGCAGGAGAACAGAGTTGGCAGCGGAAGCTGTGACACTCGGTTCATGATGGCCGAGCAGAGTTGGCAGTGGAAGCAGTCGATGAGGAAGAGAAAGAGTAGATACTTATAGAGATTACATAGAAAGATGAGAGGAAATGCGAGGTGGATTCATAGTACCAAGAGAGAAGCAGTGCACCGTACTGCATCATCTGCTGAAAGCAGTATGGCTTCTGCACGCCAAAAAGGCACAAAACGATTGTCAGCCATAGCTTTCACGGAGGGAGGAGCGACTGACGACACACACCCAGAAACACCCGCGAGAATGTTTTTGCCCAGAATTCCAATGGGTGGCAGGGACTGCGGGAACTGTGGGATAGCTACCCACAGTGCACCGTTCTGACATTTGATGCTAGCCTCAGTACTGTGGAGGCACTCCGCCGAATTCACGCGCTTTAGTGGGGACACACAAGACTGAATGTATAAAATCGCTTCTGAAAATTTGAATAGAACAATTTTGAAATAATTTCGTACTGTAGACGTACCCTTAGATACTGCCCAGCACAGACTGGCTGGTTGCTCTTCAGCCAGGTTCTCCCCTTTGATCAGCACTTCAGTCGCTTGGTGGTGGTGGTGGTGTCTGTAGATGGAGGTGGAAGACAGAGGAAGAGCATGGCCAACGTCTCTCCCTTTTATCATGTTCTTTCTTCCCTCTTGGCTTTGCCCCCACCCCCTTCAGAGTCAGGTGAGCATCACCTCATCGCAGTTCCAAACTGACCAAAGGAAGGGGGGTGACTCCCTGGAGAGTCCAACAGATCCTTTGTTGCTGCCTAGGCCAGCGTCCTTTGTTCTTGTGAGGCTGGGCTGCGTTTGTCCCATACCTGCCCTGATGAGGTGTGAACTGCCTCTCTGCTCTTGGAGAGTTTTTGTCTGGGCTTATTTTAAGCCATGAGGATACATTTTCAGCCTCATAACTATATACATGGAATTATAACCTATAACATTACTGTAACAATTACTAAAACATCACTATAACAACCATGAGCCTTCCGAAGACACCAAACATGACAAACTTTGCATTGGATTCCACACAATCATTTTATAAAGATGAACATGGGGGTGTAGCATCACAGTGATGATCACCAGCTAAATGGCTTTTCTCTTCTTTCTGCTGTCTTCCGTCCCCTGTGCATCATCCTGAGTGGTAGTATGCGGACTCGCAGGTGGAAATGGAAATGGATGCATGCAGCGTATGACAGAGATGGAACCTAGTACCATACACTACAATCCCGGCCTAGCTAGGACTCCTTCCACAGTCTGGTAACATGGGAGACACTGACTGTCACTAGGATGGACAGCCCCGAGCAGCAGTGAGGCTGCCACCATAGTCTGCTGTTGCTAGGCAAACTACGCAATCACGTGTTCTAACCACTCCTTGCCTTTCCCGCTCTAATTTGAAAAAGGCAGGGAGGAGGGGCAGGAAGCTCTCCGTAAAGGATGGAGTCCTAGTTGTTGTTTTAGTAAAACAAGATGGAGACTAGAGGAGAAACATACCAAAACAAGATTTAACCCAACAGTGTCTCTGGAGCTTAATGCAGGAGCCTCTACTGCATGAGCTAAAAGATACATCTCTAGTAGCCTAGGCTGCAGCGGGCTGATCAGCCTCTGGCTGAGCTAGCTGCCACTAGAGAGGGACAGAGCGTCACACCAAGCAGGCATGGCTCACACTATAACTAAGTCACGGGTCCAGAGACCTCCCTGACATTCTCTGTTTCAGCCCCAGCGGTTGCAGGACTCTGGAGCTGGCAGCCAGCGGGGTCCTGGCAGGGTTCCAGTGACAGGCGACCTCGCCCAGGGGCAGGAAGAAGCCTCGGATGAGCGGCTGGGGATGTCCCGTTTTCTCTTTGGGAAATATTGTCACCTTGCAGCTGCCACAGGCAGAGGGGGAACCCCATAGCTCCCTGTCAAAACCATGGAGCAGCAGCAGCAAAAGTCACAGACAGATCATGGCTTCTGTGAATTTTTGTTTATTGCCTGTAACATGTCCGTGACTTTTACTAAAAATAACCATGACACAATCATGGAACAGGTCCTCAAAGAATCAATCCTGAACCACTTAAAGGAGGGGAAAGTGATCAGGAACAGTCAGCATGGATTCACCAAGGGCAAGTCATGCCTGACTAACCTAATTGCCTTCTATGATGAGATAACCGGCTCTGTGGATGAGGGGAAAGCAGTGGATGTGCTATTTCTGGACTTTAGCAAAGCCTTTGATACAGTCTCCCACAGTATTCTTGCCAGCAAGTTAAAGAAGTCTGGGCTGGATGAATGGACGGTAAGCTGGATAGAAAACTGGCTAGATGGTCGGGCTCAACGGGTAGTTCCATGTCTCAATGGTTCCATGTCTAGTTGGCAGCCGGTATCAAGTGGAGTGCCCCAAGGGTCGGTGCTGGGGCCGGTTTTATTCAATATCTTCATTAACGATCTGGAGGATGGTGTGGACTGCACCCTTAGCAAGTTTGCAGATGACACTAAACTGGGAGGAGTGGTTGATACGCTGGAGGGTAGGGCTAGGATACAGAGGGACCTAGACAAATTAGAGGATTGGGCCAAAAGAAATATGATGAGGTTCAACAAGGACAAGTGCAGAGTCCTGCACTTAGGACGGAAGAATCCCATGCACTGCTACAGACTAGGGACCGAATGGCTGGGCAGCAGTTCTGCAGAAAAGGACCTAGGGGTTACGGTGGACGAAAAGCTGAATATGAGTCAACAGTGTGCCCTTGTTGCCAAGAAGGCTAATGGCATTTTGGGTTGTATAAGTAGGGGCATTTCCAGCAGATCGAGGGATGTGATCATTCCCCTCTACTCAGCACTGGTGAGGCCTCATTTGGAGTACTGTGTCCAGTTTTGGGCCCCACACTACAAGAAGGATGTGGATAAATTGGAGAGAGTCCAGCGGAGGGCAACAAAAATGATTAGGGGGCTGGAGCACATGACTTATGAGGAGAGGCTGAGGGAACTGGGATTGTTTAGTCTGCAGAAGAGAAGAATGAGGGGGGATTTGATAGCTGCTTTCAACTACCTGAAAGGGGGTTCCAAAGAGGATGGATCTAGTAGACTGTTCTCAGTGGTAGAAGATGACAGAACAAGGAGTAATGGTCTCAAGTTGCAGAGGGGGAGGTTTAGGTTGGATATTAGGAAAAACTTTTTCACTAGTAGGGTGGTGAAGAACTGGAATGGGTCACCTAGGGAGGTAGTGGAATCTCCTTTCTTAGAGGTTTTTAAGGTCAGGCTTGACAAAGCCCTGACTGGAATGATTTAGTTGGGAATTGGTCCTGCTTTGAGCAGGGGGTTGGACTAGATACCTCCTGAGGTCCCTTCCAACCCTGAGATTCTATGATTCTATGATAACACTGTGATAGCAATGCTATTAGGATGAAGGAAACACTGCCATTATATGCCTCTGTTTTCAGACACACATAAATTTCCAGAACAAGACACCTTTGGGGGATACATATTTTCCGGCTTATTCTGAGGTTAGGATGCTAATATGTGCTTTATTAGTCACATCACATGCCTCAGCTACATGGAGTGGGAGCTCTTTGGTCCTTATTCAGCTTGGAGGAGATTCACAATATTTTCCCCCATTCCCCAGCCCAACAGCTACCAACATGTAACCTTTTTCCAGGGCCAGTTGTGCGATGGAGATTGGCTTCTAGGCTCCAGCCACCAGGGGCCAGTGTGCACATTCTGGTAAAGTACCGTAGTGGGTTTTAATAGAAGTTGCTTAATTAGAAGGTTCACTAAAAGTTTGAAGGTTGGAGTAGCATCCGGTCCCCTTTGGGAGGCATACAACCATCCTCCCTCCCTGCCTGCAGACGGCCTCTTGGGTGGTAGCCAGTCCAAGGGCCTGCTAGTCCACTCCTCCATGCTTAGGGGAGGATGGCAAGCCTGTTCTCTCATTTTGAGTCTTTGGAGGCAGCTTCCCTTTCCTGCCAGTGGATGAGGAGAGGATGGAGAGAGGGCGCTTTGGGGTGTTGCCACCTCTCTGAATCCCCCTTATACCAGCCCTCTATCCCCATAAGTCTCCTCTCTTCCTGACTCAGCCCTACCCAGGTGAAGAAATGGGCTATCTGCACCTCTCTGTCTGCCCCCTTCCCCAGCCATACACTGAAGTACTGGGGGGAATGAGGCTGTCACGTGCAGTCAGGTGGTTGTGGGGAGCTGGTGGAGATTTCGTTTACAAAGAGAAGCTGAATGCAGGTTTAGTTAAACAAGGGGGACTTTATTAAGGCCCATGCACTGCTCTGTCCATGTGGCTGAGGCCAGGTCTACACGACAAACCTACAGCAGTACAAATACATCACTCAGGTGTAAGGATAAGGCCTTTTCCTGTAGCCATATTGTGAGGTCTGAGGCCTTTGTCAGCAGCCATATTAGGAGAGCTGCAGCCATGAGCTGAAAAGCGGCAGGTCACATCTCACAGTCCATCTAAATGACATTAAAACAATGTCGTATCGAGCTGTTCGGAAGGCTCCTGACCTAATAGTACCAGCACCACCAGATAAAGAAACAAATCTTAAGATGGTTAAAGAAAACGTTGTTTGATGGCATCTGTCTGGCGAGAAATCACTTATCAATAAGTTGTGGTTGTGAAATTCCTACTTCCCCATTCCTCTATTGTTCATCTGTAGAGCCTCTGCCTGGTTCTTTAATTGTTTCTGTCTGTCGCATAACTAATTTTGCTGGGTGTAAATCAATGAAGGTGGTGGGATATGATTGGTTAAAGAATGGTTATACAATATGTTAGGATTGGCTAGAAAATTGTTTAGTAATTCAGTAAAATGGTTGGTTAAGGTACAGCTAAGCAAGACTCAAATTTCACTATATAAATTGTGGTCCAAAAGGAAATTCTTGGGAACCAACTGCAGGCCCTAGCCCCACAATCAAAGCTGCCAGACCTCAACACTCTGCTAGTGACACCAGGCAGAAGCTGGAGTTCCCCACATGACCTGATCCTGACTGGCCATCAAGAAAAGTTCATCTGCCTTATTAGGCGTGGTGTGTATGGGCCCCCACCTTCACTGTTGCCCGGGCAAGAAGCCTCCACAGCTTTGGCCTTCCTGGATCTGACCTCAGAGCATTCAGCACCCTGGTTCACCATGCGCTTTCTGCAGCGAGTCCGCCTAAGCCACAGGGCCCTGCACCCCAGCTCCGCAGTCACTTGTGACTCTCAGCCAGGGTGTAACATGGAATGTTTATTAGTTGACCCTGTTCTCCGCTGTGTATCTAACTTGTTAGCACAGAAATCAGTGACTTTCAGCCAAGTCCATCCTGGGGGGAACCCCAGGCCAGACGCCCTGGTCTCCCACCCTTCAAGTCCTCACAGAAGCCTGAGTTGGACCTGGTTACACATTGCTCCTCCCCCAGGCTTTGTCCTGCCTCCTGCGCAAAATGTCACCTGGTTGCACCCCGCTCCTGATTCTTAGCTTACGAAGGACATTGGCCATAGCTTACGTGCAGGCAGCTGGGCAGCCTCACTCGCCCCCAAGGGTCTAAGCAAAAGCCACACACCCTTATTCCCACCCCCTAGCCATTGGTACAGTACACAGGCACACCAAGGTGCACACAGTATTAATATAGGACAGTAGCATTCACATGCAACATAACAAGGGGGAAACCCCCACTTCATCAGAAGAGGTTAAGTAGAATATTACTGTGTAAGGCTTTTTCACTGTTAAAAGACCCCGCAGACCCAGAGTGTAAGGCAGTGGTCTCCAATGCGGTGCCTGCGGGCGCCATGGCACCCGTGGGGGCATCTTAATGCGCCCGCATCCTGGACCCCGGGAGAGCACCCACCGAAATACCGCCGAATTTCAGCAGCATTTCGGTGGGGACGCCTCTTGATGACGATGCTTGTCGCCAACAAATGATGTCATTGAGAGGCGTCGCCCCCGAATTTCACCAGGGACGCCTCTCGATGATGCTACTTGCCATTGACAAGTGACGTCATCGAGAGGCGTCGCTCCCGAAATTCGGCGGCATTTCGGCGGGTGCTCCACCGCCGCAGTGGTCCTTCGTCTGGCGCCCGCCAGATGAAAAGGTTGGGGACCACTGGTGTAAGGTTATGCCCTGAGCACCATCTTCACTGAAGCTCTGCAGAGCTGCGCCACTGCAGTGTTTCAAGGTAAACCTGCCCTGAGCTGCTTCCAGTCCAGTTCCCCAAGTCCCCAGTTGTCCTGGTGTGTGTGCATAACAGCCCCTCCAGGGAACATGGGCCCTCCCAGCTCCACTGATCACTAGACAGCAGAGAGGCAGCTGCTGCCTGTTCTCTGATTACTCTCCCTGCCTCTGCCCCAATCTGCTGTCTCAAGTTACCTAGACCCTTGGAGCTGAGGGGGTATGGGAGGTGGCATTCCATATGCTGTATGAAAATATGCTTATGAATATGACATAACTGAGATGTACTCTAGGCAAGATGGCTCATGTGAGATATCATTGGAAAGGTTATGATTTACTGAATGCAACTATCCTATTTGTATGCACGTATCATTTCTGTATCTGCAATTAAGTATAGTGACTATGTATCTGTATTTCAACGATGCTACTTTGGGTAATGCCATTGCCAGCACTTCAGGTACAACAATGGAAAAGCCAGACAGGGTGGATGGCCCATCAACAAGGACAATGGACTGTAAAAAAGCTTAGTTTTCCTATAAACATGTGGTTCGGCCTGTGACGAATGGCTTCAAGGGCCCCACAGAGTCAGGTGGTCTTGTCACCTGATACTAAAACATTACCTGAGACTTCTTGTAACTTTCCACTAGGAAACAAAGGACTCCCTCCTTATGCAAATCCTATTTAAGGGTGAGGAGTGAGGTAATCCAGGTCATCAGTTCTTCCTTGCTACCCCACCCAAGATGATGTCTGGAAACAACTAAGACTGAACAGGGGGAAAGAACTGAAACCAGGCTGGAAGGGCATCTGGCCTGTGAAGAAGATTATTAGAACCATATTTAGGGTGAAAACTCACATATAACCAGTTTCTTTAGTGTATTAAGCTTAGTTTGCATACTCTGTTTTATTTTCTTAGTAATCTTCCTTGTTCTGTCTGCTACCACCGTAACTGCTTAAAATACACCGGTTCTAGTTAATACATTTATTTCTGGTTTATCATACAACCCAGTTTATGTGATTTCTATCAGGGAAGGGGGTGAGAAATTGTACATACACTCTTCCACATTGAGGGAAGAGGTGAATTTCATACTATATCTCTGGGTTTGCACTCCAAGGGAGATGGACATCTGAGTGCTGGAGCAAGTCCCTTAAACTGAGGCCTTGGCTACACTTGCGAGTTACAGCACAATAAAGCCGCCCACAGCGCTGTACCTCACTCCCTGTCCACACTGGCAAGTCATGTACAGTGCTGTATCTCCACGGCTACAGCGCTGCTGGTACTCCACCTCCCCGAGAGGAATAAAGATTATTGCGCCTCCGCTGCTGTGCTGCGGCGCCAGTATAGCCGCCCAATGCGCTCAGATTGGCCTCCAGAAATATTCGGCAGTATCCCACAATGCCTGTTCTAGCCACTCTGGTCATCAGTTTGAACTCTACTGCCCTGACTTCAGGTGACCAACTGTCAGACCTGTCCTTTATATTTCCCAGGAATTTTAAAAATCCCCTTCCTGTTTGCTCAGCCAGGCATGGAGCACTTTCAGCGAATCTTTCCAGGTGACCATGGCTCCACGCGCCAAGTGAGCCCCAGTATGGAGCAATGGCAAGTTGCTGGACCTCATCAGTGTTTGGGGGGAGGAAGCTGTCCAGTCCCAGCTGCGCTCCAGCCGTAGGAATTATGATTCGGGCAGATATCAAGGGCCATGATGGAAAGGGGCCATGACCGGGATGCACTGCAGTGCAGGATTAAAGTGAAGGAGCTGTGGAATGCCTACCACAAAGCCCACGAGGCAAACATCGCTCCAGTGCTGCCCCCGCAACTTGCCGATTCTACAAAGAGCTGGACACAATACTTGGGGGTGACCCCACCTCCACTCCGAGCACCACCTCTTCAGAGCGGGGGGAAGAGGAGGATGAGGATGAGGAGGAAAGTGGGAGTGAGGGTGCTGGGGCGGGGGGCGACACCCCGGAATCCCTGGAGGCATGCAGACAGGAGCTCTTCTATAGCCAGGAGGAAGGTAGCCAGTCGCAGCAGCCGGTACTTGGTGGAGGACAAACAGAAGAGCAGGTTCCCGGTAAGCAGCTTTTTTCTTTTGGGAAGGATTTTTTTCGGCACAGGCTCTTTGGGAGAGCAGGGTTAGAGCTGCATGCAAGCTTAGATGTGGAATAGCGCATTGATGTGGTCTATCACATCGCGGTAATCGGCTTCGGTAATCTCTTTGAAAGTCTCATCCAGAACGTGGGCAATGCGCTTGCGCAGGTTTCTTGGGAGAGCCACCGTGGTCCTTGTCCCAGTCAGGCTAACATGTCCACACCACTGTGCCGTGAGGGGCAGGGGGACCATTGCTGCACACAGGCAAGCTGCATATGGGCCAGGGCGGAAGCCGCATTGCAATAGAAGACCCTCCCTTGCTTCCCAGGTCACCCTCAGCAGCGAGGTATCTTCCAGGATGAACTCCTGTGGAAAATGTGGGGACAGTGTTCAGTGTAGGTGCCCCCTGCAGCTGTTGGCTCTCCCCAAGGCACAGAAACCCAGGGGACAGTACAGCCGTGAAACGAAACCCAGAGGACAGTACAGCCGTGAAATAATCAGTCCCGCTTACTCACAATTTTGGGGCTCCTGTGGGTGATGTGTGCTCTCTTTGGGATGGGAAAATTATGCTATTGTGTAGACTGTGTGTGCCCTCCTTAAGTGCGGGGGAATCATTGCTCTGTCTGGTATAAACAATGCTGCCTCTGTTAAGTGTTGCATTTTGCCTTTACAGATGCAACCTTGAGATCTAAGCAGTCTGTGTTATCACCGGCTGAGAGACTGCAAAGACTCAGGAAGAGGCTGCGAAAAAGCAAAGAAGAGATGCTGCAACAAGTGAGGCATCAATCTCTTAAAGAGAATCAAAAAGCACAGGAGTGGAGGGAGAGCGAAAGCAGGATCCGCCAGGAAAACGCAGCGCACCAGCGGTGAAGCACGGAGCACTGGCAGCAAAGCACGGAGCGGCTGATAAGCATCATGGAGCGCCAAGCGGACTCTATCCAGGCGCTCGTAGCCATGTAGGCAGAGCACTGCCACGCCTCTCCCCGCCCCGCAGCCTTTGTCCCAAAACTCTTTCCCTTGTGCCCCCATGTCACCTCCAACCCACTTTCCCCAACATGCGGGTTCTTACCACCACCAGCTGCCTCCAACACCTGTATCTTCACCACCCAGGCCTGAAAACTATGACCCTTACCCACTGCACTCAACCCCCACCACCATGCAGTATAGCCATCCTGAAGTGCAGCACTCATTGCACAGCACTCGAGACAGGACACATGCAAATCTGTGATTGTACCACATTCCCACGCCACCCCCTTGCCCTTTCTGTTTCCCAAGCAGTTGTGTTTCTTTTCAATAAATGAATTTTCTTTTCAATAAATGGATGGTTTGGCTTTGAAAACATTCTTTATTATTGCATAAAGTAAAAGATACCTTAGCCCAGGAAAGAAACAGGCACTGCAAATCAGCTTAGCAAACACAGATTCCTACTAACATTGTAAGCACTGCACTTCACTCCCGTGCAGGGCACCAGACATCACTGCTGGTTTTCAGCCTCAAATTGCTCCCTCAAGGCATCCCTAATCCTTGCAGCCCCATGCTGGGCCCCTCTAATAGCCCTGCTCTCTGGCTGTGCAAATTCAGCCTCCAGGTGTTGAACCTCAGAGGTCCATGCCTGACTGAAGCTTTCACCCTTCCCTTCACAAATATTATGGAGGATACAACACGCAGATATAACCACAGGGATGCTGTGTTCGGCCAAGTCCAGCTTCCCATACAGAAATCGCCAGTGGCCCTTTAAACGGCCAAAAGCACACTCCACAGTCATACGGCACCGGCTCAGCCTGTAGTTGAACCGGTCCTTGCTGCTGTTAAGGCTCCCTGTGTAGGGTTTCATGAGCCACAGCATTAATGGGTAAGCTGGGTCTGCAAGGATCACAATGGGCATTTCAGCTTCCCCTACTGTGATCTTCTGGTCTGGGAAAAAAGTCCCGGCCTGCAGCTTCCTGAACAGGGCAGTGTTCTGAAAGATGCGTGCATCATGCACCTTTCCGGGCCAGCCTTCGTTAGTGTCAATGAAACGCCCACAGTGATCCACAAGTGCCTGGAGAACTATAGAGAAATACTCCTTTCGATTAACGTACTCAGATGCTAGGTGGGGTGGTGCCAGAATAGGAATATGTGTCCCATCTATCGCCCCTCCATAGTTAGGGAAACCCATTTGTGCAAAGCCATCCACAATGTCCTGCACATTCCCCAGAGTCACGGTTCTTCTTAGCAGGATGCAATTAATGGCCCTGCAAACTTGCATCAACATGATTCCAAAGGTCGACTTTCCCACTCCAAACTGGTTCGCGACCGATCTGTAGCTGTCTGGAGTTGCCAGCTTCCAGATTGCAATAGCCACTCGCTTCTCCACCAGCAGGGCAGCTTTCAATCTCGTGTCCTTGCGCCGCAGGGTGGGGGCGAGCTCCTCACACAGTTCCATGAAAGTGACTTCTCTCATCCGAAAGTTCTGCAGCCACTGCTCGTCATCCCAGACTTGCAGGACTATGTGATCCCACCACTGAGTGCTTGTTTCCCGAGCCCAAAAGTGGCGTTCCATAGTGCTGAGCATGTCCGTGAATGCCACAAGCAATTTTGCGTCGTACGCGTTACGCGACTCGATATCATTGTCAGACTCCTCACTGTCACTCTGGATCTTAAGGAATAGCTCGACTGCCAAACGTGACGTGCTGGCGAGGCTCGTCAGCATACTCCTCAGCAGTTCGGGCTCCATTTCCTGCAGGCCGAAAGGGAAGACAGATTGCACTGCACAGAAACCGTTGAAAGATGGCGCCAAATGTGGATGGAAACACAGGGATTGCTGGTATGCGAACCGATGCATCACAGGGCATTGGGACAGGACCCAGAATGCCCCACCCACCCACCCTCTTCCCACAACCCACGGCACCAGAATGGGAAGAGGTGCTCTGTGGGATAGCTGCCCATAGTGCACCGCTCCCAATGCCCCTGCAAGTGCTGCAAATGTGGCCATGCCAGTGCGCTGGCATCTGTCAGTGTGGACAGACTGCAGCGCTTTCCCTACTCAGCTGTACGAAGGCAGGTTTAACTCCCAGCACTGTACAGCTGCAAGTGTAGCCATACCCACAGTCTTCCCAGAGCTGATCTGCAGCTGGGTGTGGCCCTGCCTGTGTGTGTGTGTGTTAGAGGAGGCTTTAATAGCCTGGCTCAGCAAGACAGGTTACAGGGGCCCATGCTGGCAGAACAGGTAGACTCAGTGGTATCTCAGCACATCAGGTGACTTCCCAAGGGGTCTAACCCATCACAGGGTGATTCCTGGCTCATGCAGACAGACTCACACTAACTTTCATCAAGCTCGTGCGCTAAGAATAGTAGTGTAGCCACAATAGCCTGGGCAGCTGCAAGCAGTGGCACACGCTGGCCATCCTGAGTGCAAGTGGGTTGGTACTCAGAGCGCTACCCCTCGCTGCCGCCTGTGCTACCACCACTCCACCGCTGCTTTTAGTGCTCTAGCGAGAGGATGTCTGCACTAGCTGGGCATTACACCCCTTGCTCCATGCGTGGCTGTGCCGTGGGAGGAGAACAGCTGAGGCAGGGGAGCAGGTTCTAGCAGGGCAAAAGGCCCCTGCCTGCTGTACACAGAGGCCCCCAGAGGAGGCTGGCCAACCTTTTCTGTACGCCAGCGGCCTGGGACTTGAGAGTGGGACACCGACAGGTACATTCCCACGGCGGGGTCAGTGCAGCCAGTGTGGGGTGATAGCAGCACTGGCTGAGGCTCTCTCCTGTCCCCCAATTCACTGCACAAACACCCCCAATTCTGGCTAATCACTCTCCCTGTCATCTATCAGCTCCCGCAGCTGCAGGCCTGCTACCTGCTCCTGTCACCGCTGGGGAGCGGGCTGCAGAATGAACCCTGAGTCTTGCAGCTGGGGGCTTGTGGGAGGCCCCAGAATTGCTTGGCCCAGTCCTACAAGAAGCAGCTTTTCTTGTCAAGCTCCAGAGTAGCACACAGTCCCCTTTGGATGCTGAAGGAGCCAGGGTGTGTGTATGTGATTCCCGCTCTGGACTAAGCCCCAGTGTGGGGACCAGCTGCACCCTGCCAGGGCTTGCCAGGGGCCAGTTCAGTCCTTAGTGTGTAGGTTATAGCTGCCTCAGGGACTGCCATAACTTGCACTCTAGCTGCAACATCACCCCCCCCCCACACACACACACCCTTCCATTGAGCCAATCTAACATCTCAGAATAGCTGTGGCATAGATCCCCTGCACTGGTGGCTCCCATGAGGGCAGTGGTGTAGACCTGCCTATGCCAGCTCTGTGCCTGCTGGGGACTCTCCTGAACTCCCTGGGAAGAGGGCAGTCTGACTACTTCACACCCTGCCAGTGCAAAGAGCACTGACGACCTCAGCCCTGTGGCACTGAGACATGGCATTCTTGGGGGTGGGGACATAAGAACATAAGAACGGCCATACTGGGTCAGACCAAAGGTCCATCCAGCCCAGTATCCTGTCTACCGACAGTGACCAATGCCAGGTGTCCCAGAGGGAGTGAATCTAACAGGTAATGATAGAGTGATCTCTCTCCTGCCATCCATCTCCATCCTCTGACAAACAGAGGCTAGGGACACCATTCCTTACCCATCCTGGCTAATAGTCATTAATGGACTTAACCTCCATGAATTTATCTAGTTCTCTTTTAAACCCTGTTAAAGTCCTAGCCTTCACAACCTCCTCAGGCAAGGAGTTCCACAGGTTGACTGTGCGCTGCATGAAGAAGAACTTCCTTTTATTTGTTTTTCATAGATTCATAGAATACCAGGGTTGGAAGGGACCTCAGGAAGTCATCTAGTCCAACCCCCCTCTCAAAGCAGGACCAATCCCCAGACACATTTTTACCCCAGTTCCCTAAATGCCCCCCTCAAGGATTGAACTCTCAATCCTGGGTTTAGCAGGCCAATGCTATCCCTCCCCCCACAACCTGCTGCCCATTAATTTCATTTGGTGGCCCCTAGTTCTTATATTATGGGAAGAAGTAAATAACTTTTCTTTATTCACTTTCTCCACATCACTCATGATTTTATAGACCTCTATCATAATCCCCTTTAGTCTCCTCTTTTCCAAGCTGAAAAGTCTTAGCCTCTTTAATTTCTCCTCATATGGGACCCATTCCAAACCCCTAATCATTTTTGTTGCCCTTCTCTGAACCTTTTCTAATGCCAGTATATCTTTTTTGAGCTGAGGAGACCACATCTGTACGCAGTATTCGAGATGTGGGCGTACCATGGATTTATATAAGGGCAATAAGATATTCTCCGTCTTATTCTCTATCTCTTTTTGAATGATTCCTAACATCCTGTTTGCTTTTTTGACTGCCGCTGCACACTGCATGGACGTCTTCAGAGAACTATCCACAATGACTCCAAGATCTCTTTCCTGATTAGTTGTAGCTAAATTAGCCCCCATCATGTATGTATAGTTGGGGTTAATTTTCCCAATGTGCATTACTTTACATTTATCCACATTAAATTTAATTTGTGATTTTGTTGCCCAATCACTTAGTTTTGTGAGATCTTTTTGAAGTTCTTCATGGTCTGCTTTGGTCTGAACTATCTTGAGAGTTTAGTATCATCTGCAAACTTTCCCACTTCACTGTTTACTCCTTTCTCCACATCATTTATGAATAAGTTGAATAGGATTGGTCCTAGGACTGACCCTTGGGGAACACCACTAGTTACCCCTCTCCATTCTGAGAATTTACCATTTATTCCTACCCTTTGTTCCCTGTCTTTTAACCAGTTCTCAATCCATGAAAGGATTTTCCCTCTTATCCCATGACAACTTAAGTTACGTAAGAGCCTTTGGTGAGGGACCTTGTCAAAGGCTTTCTGGAAATCTAAGTACACTATGACACAATGAAGAGATCCAAGAGCCCCTTGCACTGCCCCAAAAGGACTTGGATTTGCTAAGCTGTATCAAATAATCTCTATGGGGTGGTTAGGGAGGTGGAATAGAATGATTTGCTTTGAAATGTTTGCCTGTCTTTGTAAAAGTCACAGGTCTTTTGGCCTGACCTTTAGCAAAGCCAAGTTCCCCCTGTGAAAGCACCTCTGGGTGGCTATTGCTGGCCTGGAACTTCACACGCGGTTTTGGTTTTCAATTCCCTTCTCCTCAGTTCTTATTAAAACAAAGCCAGCCCCCTTCTGACTCTCCTCTAGGCATGCGTCTCACTTCCACTTTCTGTTCTAAGCAACCACCGCCCAGCCAAGAGCTGATTCTCAGCGCTGGAATGAGCTATGTCACTCTTTTCAAAGGTAAGGGAGCTCTGCTGCTTTGTTTAAGGCAATCAAGTGTGTTAAAGAGTCTTTGGAGGCCAGTCCTCATCCTGGGGTTTAGCCCACATGCCTCAGAGTGGTCTGCAGGTGTCCTGTGTGGCATGGAGAAGAGGTGCATTGCCTAGAGTTCTTAGCGGGAGCCTCGAGTGGTGGATAGATTGTCTTATGCGGAGTGAAATTCATCCTGTGCCCAGTCATCAGGCACAGCACGGGCTGCAGCATTATTGATGCAATACAGATGCCTACACAGATAGCCTGGAGAGAAGCTAAACTGCCCTGCTAATCAACTTGACCTCTAAAGACCCCTCAGGGGGGTGAGTACTTTCCGGAGCCCGTGCAGTCTGGGGCCCCCTCTGCTGAGGCTGCCAACAGGGGCCAGTTGATGGTGGGCATGAACCCCACCTTTGGGTAGGCTAGCCCCTCCCCCCATGGCCGGTGGAGCCCTGGCCCGGCCAGCCCTGCCCCATCTCCGGGCTGCTGCCTGGACCTGTGTCTCTGCTGGCTTCAGGGGAGAGGGGGAGGGTGGCAAGACCTCAGGGCAGATTATGGGTGGGGCAATGGCCTGGGTTAGGGGAGGCTTGGCCTGCCTTGGCCTTTGATACCTGCCGCCCATGGTGGCGGGTTGTGTGGTGCAGGCACCAACTGTCCACTAAGGACTGGACCGAGACCAGCAACTCATTTGACAGCAGTCACTGATTTTGAGCCACTGCCACACTGGGCTGGATTTGACCTGGGAACCTTGGGCTGAAAGGCTTGACTGAGGTTTTCTAGCAGTCTGAATTCATTTGAAAAGTCTGTTGTTTTGAAGGATTACACATATGTACTGTAGGGGTGACATCCTGGCTCCATTGAAGTCCATGGGATCAGGATTTTGCCCTAGGGGATTATAGAATGAGCCTGATCCAAAGTCTGTGTGTCTCCATTGCCTTCAATGGGTTTTCAATAGGGGCCATGCTGTTCTCAAGCACAGAGTAAACGCTGTGGGCTCTGCAGAGTGGAGGTAGTATGTTTAGTGATTACAGCACAGGACTGGGGGACACACGATGTAAGTTATACTCCCAGCTCTGCTGTTGACTCTGTGCTATTGGGCACCTCGGTTTCTGTAAGACCACAAGCTGTTGGGAAGTACTTTAATTTCTGTACCTTGGTAAGGTGTTGGGATCCCACAGTGATGAGGTTGGGATGAATGGAAGTAGTAGTACCCAGGTGTTCTTTTGAGTCTGGCTATCTCAGATAACAGCATTTCATTCCCCAAGGGAATTGAGAAATGAAACCTCAGCACTCACTTTCATTCTGTCTAGCAAGGGGTTTCTCTTTTGAATGATGCTGGGAAGAGCTGTGGCTGCTTCAGCTGCCCCAAGCCAGGCAAAGTGCTGTTTTGCATGAGGTGTCTGATTCCGGAAAGTGCAGGGAGTGGAATTTCTGTGATTCTTTATTAACTTGAAGCAAGGGGGTGGAGAGTGGGGGGGAAGCTATGACAGCAGGGGCTTTTGAAAAGCTTTATTAATTATTAATGTCTTAGTATTGTCTACTTGTGTGGCACAATGGATGTGCCTGGCATTTACAGCTCAGCAAAATGACAGGAGCCAGCCCTGAGGAGCTTACAAACTCTGTGTTTGGGGAGAGGGGGCTCGTCTCTGGATGTGTGCGGGAAGTGGTGGACTCTGCAGACTGCACACAGCTCTCCCCTCTCCTCCATTCTTAGGTTCAGAGAGTTTAAGGCCAGAAGGGACTAATAGATCATCTAGTCCAGTGGTTCTCAAACTTTTGTACTGGGGACCCCTCTCACATAGAAAGCCTCTGAGTGCGACCCCCCTAATACATTAAAAAGTTTTTTATATATTTAACACCATTATAAATCCTGGAGGCAAAGTGCGGGTTGGGGTGGAGGCTGACAGCTCATGACCCACCCATGTAATAACCTTGTGACCCCCTCAGGGCTCCCGACCAGTTTGAGAACCCCTGATCTAGTCTGACCTCCTATTTAACACAAGGCATTCAATTTCACCCAGTGAAATTTAGCCCATGGAAGCAGGCAGCATGGAGGGCCCTCTATGAGGCTGGTGATCTGTGAGTGGGAGGCAGCAGGTTAGAAGCGGGATTTAGATCATCCTCTTAAGAACCCACTAGTTGTTCTGAGGAAGGAGGAGTAGAGAACGTGGTTCCTGGGAGCTCTGGGGAGAGAACTATGATCTGCATCCAAGATAGCCTTAACACAGGGATGGATAAACATGAGGTGCAGGTGGATTGTGTTGTGTTGTGGGCCTGGGGGGAGGGGGCAGCAGGGTGCCGTGAAGGGTTAGGGTTAGGCAGGGTGCCGTTCAGGGGGTGACACAGGCACGGGTCCAGGGGAGCTGGGGGGGGGTCACAGGCAAAGGACCTGCGGGGGCAGGGTGCCATGGGCATGAGGGGATGGGTCAGAGGGTGACCCAGGGCCAGGGAGGGCAGGTTGCCGTGGTCTGGGGGTGTCACAGGCACAGGTCTGGGGTGTGGGGGGTGACCTAGACACAGGGCAGGGTGCTGTGGATCAGGGGATGACACAGGCACAAGAGGGGCAGGGTGCTGTGTGTCACAGGTGACACAGGTACAGGGCTATGGGGAGAGGGGGCAGGGTGCTGTGCAGGGGGTGGTGACAGAGGCACGGGGATGGGATGCTGGGGGTTAGTGGTGACGCATGCACAGGGCCAGGGTGAGGGGGTCAGTGTGCTGTGGTCTGGGGGTGACCCGGCCCAGGGCCCAGGGGAGGGGAGCAGGGTGCTGTGGATCAGGGGGTGACACAGGCACAGGGCCAGGAGGGTGGGCAGAGTGCTGTGACCCAGGCACGGGGGGGCGGGGTGCTGTGGTCTGGGGGTGACAGAGGCACAGGGATGGCAGGAGGGGGGCAGGTTGCTGTGGTCTGGGGGTGACCCAGACACAGGGCTGGCGGGGTGGGGTGCTGTGGTCTGGGAGTGACAGAGGCACGGGGCCGAGGGGGCAGGTTGCTGTAGGTCAGGGGGTGACCCAGACACAGGGCCGGGGGGGCGGGTTTCTGTGGAGGGGCGGGGGGCTGTGGTCGTGGGGTGACAGAGGCATGGGGGGTGGGGTGCTGTGGTCTGGGGGTGACAGAGGCTCGGGGATGGCGGGAAGGGGGCGGGGTGCTGGGGGTGACCCAGCCGGGGGGCCGGGGTGCTGTGGTCTGGGGGTGACAGAGGCACGGGGCTGGGCGGGCAGGTGCTGTGGCCTGGGGGTGACCCAGACACAGGGCTGGCGGGGCGGGGTGCTGTGGTCTGGGGGTGACAGAGGCACGGGGATGGTGGGAGGGGGGCGGGGTGCTGGGGGTGACCCAGCCTGGGGACCCGGGGTGCTGTGGGCAACAGAGACACGGGGCCGGGGGGCGGGTTTCTGTGGGGGGGGGGCGGGGTGCTGTGGTCTGGGGGTGACAGAGGCTTGGGGTCAGGGGGGCAGGTTTCTGTGGGGGGGGCAGGGTGCTCTGGGCTGGGGGTGACAGAGGCTCGGGGAAGGCGGGAGGGGGCGGGGTGCTGGGGTGACCCAGCCGGGGGGCGGGTTTCTGTGGGGGGGCGGGGTGCTCTGGGCTGGGGGTGACAGAGGCTCGGGGAAGGCGGGAGGGGGCGGGGTGCTGGGGTGACCCAGCCGGGGGGCGGGTTTCTGTGGGGGGGGCGGGGTGCTCTGGGCTGGGGGTGACAGAGGCTCGGGGAAGGCGGGAGGGGGCGGGGTGCTGGGGGTGACCCAGCCGGGGTGCTGGGGTGCTGTGGGGGGGGGGGTGACAGAGGCACAGGGCCGGGGGGCGGGTTTCTGTGGGGGGGTGGGGTGCTGTGGGGGGGGCAGGGTGCTGTGGACTGGGGGTGACAGAGGCTCGGGGAAGGCGGGAGGGGGCGGGGTGCTGGGGTGGCCCAGCCGGGGGGCGGGTTTCTGTGGGGGGGCGGGGTGCTCTGGGCTGGGGGTGACAGAGGCTCGGGGAAGGCGGGAGGGGCGGGGTGCTGGGGTGACCCAGCCGGGGGGCGGGTTTCTGTGGGGGGGGGCGGGGTGCTGTGGGGGGGGTGACAGAGGCTCGGGGAAGGCGGGAGGGGCGGGGTGCTGGGGTGACCCAGCCGGGGGGCGGGTTTCTGTGGGGGGGGGCGGGGTGCTGTGGACTGGAGGTGACAGAGGCTCGGGGCCCCGTGCGGGAGGTGGCCGCTGCCGCGCCTCACACAACCCGCCCCTCAACCGCCACCAACTGGCGCTTTTGGCACCGGCACCGAGCGGAGGCGGAGGCGGAGCTTAGCCACCGGGGAGGGGCGTGGCCTGGAACGTGTCCGGTGGGCGTGGCTTATGGGGGTGCTTCCGGTGTGGCTGGCGGGGAGCGGAGCGCGGCTGCCGGTAAGTGGGGCAGCCCCCCCCCCCCGCCCGCTGGCGGCTGGGCTCGGTCCCTGCGCGTGCGGGGCCCCGGGCTGGCCGCCGAGTGCGGGGGGCCGCGCGGAGAGCCCCGCCCGCGGCCCGGGGCCGGTCCGGGCACTGGGGCGGGCGCCGTTGGCGGGAGGAAGCGGGGACGGGAAGTGCTGTCGGGGGAATTCCAGGCTGGCAGCCCGGGCGCGGGCGCGTTGGGAAACCCCTTCGCCGCCGGGCTGCTGGGCCCTGTGCGCGTCCGCGAGCGGGGCGCCGGGAGCCCGCGGGAACAGCGGCCTGGGCTCGGGGGCCGGGTCTGGTTCCAGGGGGCTTGTGCTCTGGCGGGCTGGAGTCAGGGGCTGCGCTGGATCAGCTGCGCCCCGATCCTGCTGTTCTCTGTGTAACGGGCGCTCCCCGCATGCTACGGGGCAGTTTAACCTGCAAATGCCAACCAGCGATAAACCACCACGTTAGCTATTGGCAGGAGGCACAGTAATGCGGCCTCGGCAACGACCACTGATACTTGGCCATTTCTGAACCCTTCGGCGTGATTCACACTTGCCTCACATCCTACTAACATTGCCCGAAATGCTGGGAAATACGACTGCGGGCAGTCTAGGGAACTGTACTTGTCAAAAAGGTGGGCCACGCAGTCCCTGACAGCCTTTACGCGGAGTGGGTGAATGTCAGCCTAGTTCCCAGCAGATAGGAGGAGATGGTCTTGCAAAAACCTTCCTGGAACACATTAACTGACACTGGGTTGGCACTCTCATTAGAATGGCCATGGGTTAAATTGTGTCAGTGATTAAACACAATGATCAGGATTCTGAACTGCTGTCCTGTGGGGATTCAGCCTTCAGAGTTTTCAAGTATGAAATTCACCTGAAAATTATAAAAGAAGGAAAACAGTTAGAATAATCAGTTTCTGTATGGATTTTAGAGTCCATATTCTCGCATTACTATTGTTCAGCCACTGTAGGCACATGAATATGTTGGTGTAATAGGGCTACACTCTTATTAATGAGAGAAATTGCAGTGCCACAGACCTGTACACTCGCTCCCTCACTTGCCAGCCCCACTAATTTTTTGTTTTCTAGGCAGCTGTTATATAATCTACATCCTGCTCAGTGGTTTGAGGATTGGCCTGCTAAACCCAGGGTTGTGAGTTCAATCCTTGAGGGCACCATTTAGGGATTTAGTTGGGGATTGGTCCTGCTTTGAGCAGGGGGTTGGACTAGATACCTCCTGAGGTCCCTTCCAACCCTGATATTCTATGGTGCTTTTAGCAGAAATAACATTTTTGTGAGTTACTCTGTCCATAAAGGGCACTACATTTATATTATAATTAAACTAGACCTGAACACTAAAGTGTGTGTGTTTCAGAGTTTCAGTCCTTGTCTTCAGAGCTCTTCATGGGATTGACCCAAGGTACCTGAGGGATCACCTTGCTCTCTGAGACTATGGTCTTCCATTCTAGCTATATTCCGCTGAAAGAATGGAAATGGTTAATAATGCAGCTGTCAACCAGCAGAGTGAGACTCAAGTGTAAGACTCAGTTTTCTCGGTAATTGGCCCATGATTGTGGGAACTTGCTCTTAGAAGAGTTAGAATTAATGCACCTCTTTCAATCTTCTGATCAGAATGTAAAAACTGCTTTGCTGATCTAGTCTTTCCATGATGATAACTGAGGGGTGTGGAAGAAAGATCTGGCTACTGTAGTGATGAGCGCAGTACAAATGTTTAGGTAGGCATAACATGAATAAAGGATAAAATGTACAGGTCCATTTATTTACAGTTACAGTGCCCCACAGGTGCCCCTGTACTTATTTAAACTGAACACATGAGAACACATTCACCCACCAGCTCTTTAAGCTTGCCTTGTGACCTTTTGATGACCACAGGCAATGAGAACCTTGGATTCAGATCTCCGCTGATATGGAAAGTGCAGCATGGTATGCTCTAGCATCTCTCTAGGTCAGGGATGGGTAACTTTAAGGTAGTAGAAGGCCACAAAATCCACTAAAATCCTTTGGCTAGCAGGGGTGTGTGATGTGGCGGAAAATAGGGTCCTGCCCTGAGTGGTTGCAGGGAGGGGGAAATCTGGTCCTGGTGCAGGGCTGGAGAAAGAGCCAGTTCTGTGCTCACCCCACAGCAACAGCTCCTGTCCCATGGAGTTGGCTCTTGTTGCAGCATCATGTGATGCGCGGAATTATGTGCAGGAAGGACCTGTCCCTTGCAAAGCCCTGTGTCTTTCCTGACCTTTACAATGATCTAGCAGGCCAGATTTGTCTTTTGGGCCACCAGTTGCCTATCCCTCCTCCGGGTCACTGGTAGAGCTGCACAGGAAACGGCTGTCAATGAACGGTTTTGAGAATTGAAAAGTTTTCTTTTCTGCATTGGGACAAATCCAAAACCTTTTGAAATGTTTCATGGAGAGTCAGCGAGAACTCACCCCAGAGCAGCCTGGTGGTTATGGCACTCTCTTGGGATGTGGGAGACCCAAGGTTTAAGTCTCTGTTCTACCTAGTTTGGAGCAGGGATGTGAGTAACCATCAAGCTATTCTGGTTCAGTAGCTTCTGTCTGATCAGAAATTCTGTCCTGGACATGAGAAACTTTTCAGAAGACAGTTTCATTGGAACTGATCTATTACCACACACAGTTTTGGTTTTGATTGGCATTTTCTGATGAAAAACCATTTTGTAGAAAAGTCCCTGACTACCTCTAATTCCTGGCTAAGCATTCCATTAGAGGGAAGTGCAGACTCAGTAGCACCCTGGATTCATAGACTTTAAGACCAGAAGAAGGGATCATTAAGAGAATCTGGTCTGACCTCCTGTGTGACATAGGCCAAAAGATATCACCCAGTAATTCCTGCATCAAGTTCATATCTTGTGGTTGAGCCAGAGCATATTTTTTTCCCGTCATGAAACAGCCAGGGTTTTCACTGAAGGTGAATGTCAAAATTCTTGGCTAAATTAAATGCAGCCAGCAGTGGTTTGGCTTATTGCTCTTATGTCAGACTGACTTCTGAATTGTTCTTAGCTAGTGAGTCTGGGTTATGTGGCATTTACATGAACTGCTCCATCACAGCAATGTCTGGCCAATCCAGAAAGCTTTTTAACAGGCTGTGCCATTAAGTTTGCCTTGCAGGGGGGAAAAAGGCAGCAATACAGAACTAAAAGTGATTGGTTATAAGTTATGCCTCTTCTCCCCAGAAATGCTGGTAGTTACAAGAGCTAGTGTATGTAGGCAGTGGAATTCGCCTTGCTTTTGGTTAGGGTAGTTTTACTGGGAGTAGAGGGAAGGAGACCACTGATCTGTTAGCTCACTTGGAACAGGGTAATAAATAATGGTCTCCACATCCTATAGAGCAGGGGTTTCAAACTCAAATCACCACGAGGGCCACATGAGGACTAGTACATTGACCCGAGGGCCGCATCACTGACACCTTTTCAAATAAAGGTACAAACACACACCCCCACTGCCCCCACCCCACCCCACCCCTGCCCTGCCCTGCCTTTTCCCACCCTTCCCCGCCCCTGTTCCAACCCCTTCCCCAAATCCCTGCCCCTGTCCTGCCTCTTCTCCGCCTCCTCCCCTGGGCGCATGGCTCCCTGCTCCCTCCTGGAAAGCGCTAAGCTGTTTGGTGGTGGGAAGCGCCTGGAGGTAGGCAGAGGAGTGGGGATGCAGCGCGCTGGGGGGCGGCGGGTGAGGGGAGCTTGGCAGCCACAGCAAATAACTGCAGAGGGGTGCGGGGAGCTGTGGGCCGCATCTTTGAGACCCCTGCTATAGAGTGCCATCTACCAGTGGTCCTCAGAGCCCTTTATAAACATTGATAAATTAACCCTCAGGACTCTCCTGTGTAGTAGCTAAGTACTGGTAACTCCATTTGACAGTGGAGGTGTAGAGGGGGATTTATATGTTCAAGATCAGACTTTGAGTCTGTGGCAGAGCCAGGAATATAACCTAGATTAGACTTGCTGATTTCCAGACATGTATACAAACCTCTAGGTCAAATTGTGGCCATTTGGAACCCTTTACACACTCTTAAGAACATATTGTTCTGAGATCAGTGTGCTTAATTTTTCATACACTGATTCCTCTGCGTTGGGAACATTCTCATTGAAATTTTACCTTTTCTCCAGAGAGACTCTGATTATTCAACTCTTGCTGCAAACGTATAATGGAATCTGTGAACCAAGAGCATTTTCACCTGCCGTGATGTCGGCTCTCTTATCAGTGAATATTGGCAATGAGGTTAGGGCATTACCTGCACAGCTTTACCCTTCTTCTGGCCCTACATAACTGCATGCAATCAGAAGGAGCCCTCCTCTCGTTCTATCTCCCCCTTTCTCCCCTCCCACCCACCTCTCATTAACTACATCAATGTAAAAACTGCTTCTGTCAGTGTAGGAAGCATCTACGCTACAACACTACAGCTGCAGCGCTATACCTGTGTCGGTGTAGTGGCTGTATTGTAAATATGGCCTCAGAATACATCAGATTTAAATGCTAAAAGCATGGAACTCAGTCTAACCCCAGCTTACGGCTTGTTTGGCTGTTTTGATACAAAGATAACATACATGGAGTTAACGCACCTTCCGGTCTAGTCTGTACATGGCAGCATTGGGAGGGAGGTTTTCTGAATCACGCACACAGTAAAAATAAATCATCATACTGCCTTTTATTCCCAGTATATTACTCCTTTCATTAGAATATACCATTTTTGCCTCTTGGTTTTACAGACCTTCAAAGAAACCTGGAACCCTCCGACACCTCAGATTGTTTGTAAATCTTGGCTCTTGCCTGTTCAAATAGGTTCTCTCTGTGACACAAGTGAGCCACTAGCCTTATATAGAATCACAGTGAATTTTGACAACTGACAGAAATGGAAGTATGTGACGCTGGATCATGGCTGTGTCACCTGATGTGTAGGAAGTTTTCAGGAGGCTGTTTGTTTATTCTCTTGATCAGTTTGACATTAGGCAAGCTTTCTCCTCTTGGGTCTCTCTTGTTTTGGACTGGAGGCAGCAATTTGTCCAAAGTTTATTTTTCCATAATTAAGGTGAGTGGGGGAACTATGCAAGAATACCCCACCCCATTTCCTTGTTTCAGATTTAACTTTAGAGCCCCTGCCCCTGGAAAATGCCAGAACAAGGAGTAATGGTTTCAAGTTGCAGAGGGGGAGGTTTAGGTTGGATATTAGGAAAAACTTTTTCACTAGGAGGGTGGTGAAGCACTGGAATGGGTTACCTTGGGAGGTGGTGGAATCTTCTTCCTTAGAGGTTTTTAAGGTAAGGTTTGACAAAGCCCTGGCTGGGATGATTTAGTTGGGGATTGGTCCTGCTTTGAGTAGGGAGTTGGACTAGATACCTCCTGAGGTCCCTTCCAACCCTGATATTCTATGATTCTATTCTATGATTTAAGACAAAATCTGCCCAGGTGGCTGTTTCAGTGTGTATGATACACTGCAAACCTGTGTTTAGGAATAACAAGTTTAGCTTCCAGGTGATAAATGCAGTTAAGGTAGTGAAAGGTGAACCTTGTCCAACTGAGAACAAGATAATCAAATGGGACAAAACATTTTTCTTTTTTCAGGCTCTTGAGGCACATCTGGGGTTTTTGGTTCACATGGCAGCAGCAAACTCCACTCCACCTGGTTCTTTGGATTTAAACCAGCCAGGATTTTCAAAGGAGATACTGGGGACTAAATTGGAGGGCAAATACCTCTGCTCTGAGTGCAAGAATATTCTGAGAAGGCCATTTCAAGCTCAGTGTGGACACCGCTATTGTTCTTACTGCCTGAAGAAACTTATAAGGTAATTTATCCCTCTCCGGTCTGAAACAAAATGATTAGAAGCAAAGGAAAGCAAAAAAAGGAAATACAGCCTTATTTTCAGTGGGTTGTGAGCGAAGGCCATGTTTTATATCTGTTTCTTAATTTCAGCACCTGGTTCTCTTCAGGCCTTAGAGCAGTGGTCTCAAACCTTTTTACACACAAGATCACTTTTTGAATTTAAGATCAAGCCAGGATCTACCCCGCCCCTTCCCCGAGGCGGCGCCCCCCCCCCCCCCCGTCGCTCGCTTTCCCTCACCCTCACTCACTTTCACCGGGATGGGGGAGGGGGTGCAGGCTCTGGGAGGGAGTTTGGGTGCAGGGGACATATGGTCAAACTGCACCTAATCTCAGTGTCATTTGTGATTTATAGATCCAAAATCCTTCAGGGATTGTCACAAATCAGTGTAACATTCTCAACTGTGGGGTGTGCATTGGCTGAGCCTCAGGCAGGAGGCTGGGGTGCAGGGGTGAGGGGTGCAAACTCTGGGAGGGAGTTTGGATGCAGGAAGTGGCTCCAGGCTGGTGCAGGGGAGGGTGAGGGATGTGGGCTCCGGTAGGGAGTTTGGTTCAGAAGAGGGCTCCGGTCTGGGGCAGGGGGTTGGGATGCGGGAGGAGGTGCGAAGTTGTAGGCTCCGGACAGGAAGTGTTAACCAAAGGCGGCTCCCGGCCATCGACACAGTAAGGCTCAGGCAGGCTGCCTGCGTGCCGTGGCCCCACGCTGCTCCCAGAAGCGGCTGGCTGCTGGCATGTCTCTGCGGCCCTGGTTCCCAGCCAATGGGAGCTGCAGGGACACTGCTGGGGGTGGGGGCAGCGTGGAGCTGCCGCCCCTCTTGCCCCCCTCCCCCCAGGGGCTGCAGGGATGTGCTAGCAGCCAGCCGTTTCTGGGAGCGGCGTGGGACCAGGGCAGGCAGGCAGCTTGCCTGAGCCCCGCTGCACTGCCTGACTTTTAGTGACCTTGAGATTGCAATCAACTGGCAGAGGCTCCAGGATCAACCAGCTGATCACGATCGACAGGTTGGTGACCACTGCCCTAGAGAGTGTGTCTACACAGCATTTTGCCATTCTCGGGAAGGAGCCTCCCAGCCCAGGTCAACCAAGTTGGGCTAGCAAGGCTTGCACTAGTGCTCTACAAATAGTGTGCAGACAGCTCTTAAGTTGTAGCTCAGGCTGGAGCTTGGGCTCTGAAGCTGCTCTCTCCAGGCTTCAGAGCTTGAGCTTCAGTCCCAGCCGTAACTTCAAAGCATTCTCTACACAGCTCGTTTTAGAGCGCTAGCAGAAGCCCCACTAACCCCAGTCTGTTGATCGGGCTGGAAGGCTCCTTCCCGTGGGCTCCAAAATGCTTTGTAGACATACCCAGAGTTTCCTGAGTTTGTTGTGTTCTTCAGGTGGTAAGGTCAAGCCGAAACCCAGGAGATTATTGGGTGTGACAAAGACCAGGTGGTCCATCTAGGTTGATCCACTCTTATTGAGTACTGTTGTAAGTGACTATCGGGGCCGTATAAAGAATTTGCTGCTTGGAGGTCCCTGCTTGCACATGTGTGAAATGTAAAAATACATTTTATGCTCGCAAAAGAAGTTTCAATTGACCTTTTTAATTTCTCTGTCTTCACTTTTTAGGGCTTGGGGGAAAGTTAAATATAAGAACAGCTAATCATTAGAGGAAGAAAACGAGAATAAAGATCAGTACAAGGAAGAAATAACTAAAATAGAGCAGAAATGTATATCCATTAAAAAGATCAATCAATTAATGCAAAATGTTTATTAGTAAAGGGTTCCATTTGCTGTCTTAAAAATCTGCTTGTGTAAATAAAGCACCTTTGGCTCTGAAGGATCTCTTGAGAAGCCTCTTGTCACTGAATCACAAATTCAGCATGGATCTTTCTATTTTGTGGCTGATTTTTTTTCCCCACCCCCATTAGCTCTGGGCCTCAGAAGTGTGCAGCCTGTATTCAGGAAGGAATATATGAAGAAGGAGTTTCTATTTTAGAAACAAATACGGTAAGTAAGACCTCTCCAAAGTAGAAAACATCGAAGTCATTCATAAACATTTCCTGTTTTTGTTTAGAGTGAGAGGTACCTAAGAATGATTGAATCGATTATCTAAGAAGTTGTGAATTCAGTATCTCGAGTGTAATGATTAGTGCTGCAATTGATTCCCCAACTTCTAAAATTCAGAACGTCTTACAGCACAGTTTACTTGTTTAAACTCTGCAATAAAGATTTGTCATAGATGCTGTCACACGGTCTGGAGTGGCTCACGACCATGAGTGCCTACCTCAGGGCAGACTATCAAAAACAGGGTACTTACCCCATACTGGTGGTATGCTCTATAATTCGATTTCACCAACCCAGTAACAAATGTAAACTCCTGGATCACTGTAACAGTCTTACTACGGAGTCTCACACAGTCCCCTTGGGCACTCCAGTCTGTCTTGCCACCCAGGCAAGCTGGACTTAGTGATAAATGGTCACTTACTTCAGAAATCACAAAATACTCAGGTTGCGACCAGTCACTTACCACAGATCAATTTGTATCTTAGATCTCACACCAAAGACAACTCCTGTAGCCAATCCTGTACTAAAGTAATTACAGGTTTATTAATTAGGAAAAAGAAATAACAGAGAGTTATTTACAGGTTAAAGCAAGGAAGCATATACACACAAATGAGTTACCATCTACGGTACCTAAAGGTGACAGATGTAGTAATCTGTCAATTCAAAATGTCATTCAGGAGAGGCCAAGGGATGTCTACCTAAGGCTATGTATATACTACAGCTTAGATCGGTATACGTTACGGTGACTAAGCCACCCCCCTGAGCAACGCAAGTTACAACAACCTAAGCGCTGGTGTGGAGAGCGCTATGCTGGCAGGAGAGCTTCTCCCACCGACACAGCTACTGCCACTTGCAGAGGCTGGAGTAGTGAAGTTGATGGGAGAGTTCTTCCGTCGGCTTAGAGCATCTGCATTAGCAGCAGCACAGCTGCACCAATGTAAGCTCTGTAGTGTAGCCATGGCCTTAGTTTGGTGAGAGAGTTCAAACAGCAAAGAAATGAATTGTGACCCTGTTTTATCTTTTACATTTAGGGCATGTCTACATTACCACTTATGTCACTCAGGGGTGTGAAAAAAACACCCTTCTGAGCAACATAAGTTTCGCTGGCCTCTGTGTCCCTGGGAGAGCTTCTCCCACGGACATAACTGCTGCCACTCATGGAGGTGGTTTTATGATGTCGACGGGAGAGCTCTCTCCATTGGTACAGCTGTGCCGCTGTAAACTCGCTAGTATAGACACAGCCTTAGCTTTCCAGTCCATGAGACAAGCTCGCTTGTGATAGGGTTGTTCACCAGTCCTGTGCATTGTGATGTTCCTTAATGGCCCGTGTAATCTTGATAGGCCTCTTTAATGGGTGGGGGGCATGATTCCTGTGTCTGGATTCCCAAGTTCAGAGCAAACATTTTCAAAATTTTGAAGCAAAATGTACGTATTTCCTTGTAGTCTGGAATACGGACATTACATATGAGATTAATACATGCGGCAATTTACAAGCATTTCATAGAGGCTAAACACTAAATACATTCGTATAATACTAATACCTGTTTTGAACAACACTAACATACAGGTGAGCTGGTTTGGTTTCCAGCTATGCGTTCTTAGCTAATTCCTACAGCCTTGGCTGGAGCTGCTTTACCAGAGTCACAGATGCATCTCTAAAGGTATCGTGGGACAACAAGTTTGGGGAGACTGTTTCTTAGCAGTGGCCTGTGAAGAATCTGGAGACTAGATCAAAGCTGCAATCCCAGAGTAACGTATCTTTGCTTTTTTCCATTTGAGGCTTTCCCAGATAATGCAGCTCGTCGGGAGGTGGAAAGTCTGCCGGCTGTCTGTATTAACGATGGCTGCCCATGGAAAGGGACTATTAAAGAATATGAGGTAAAGACAAGAGTCTCCCCGTTTCTCCTTCCTTTTGCATGTGAGTGGTGATGGGCAAGGCACTGGGAATTAAATGAGTTCCTGCTGGCATTAGCCTTCAGCATCTGAGCTTTCAGCTGCACTAACTCAATCCTAGATAAACTCTGGCCTCCTGGAACTTTCAGAGCTTTCCAGTCTAACCTAGGTGGTTGTGTATCCTAGTGAAGGTGTAGACTGACTGGAGAAGTTTTCAAATACTTCGTATGATCCCTCAAACCAACCACTTTTTCCTTCTATGACCTCCAAAATCACCCACTTTTACTTCCAAGACACACCATATCCCGGAATCCTCCTTGCTGCATCAGCCCAGAATAACTCCTAAAAAAAACTATAATCCTAGAAATATTGGGCTGGAAGGGATCTCCAGTGGCCATCTAGTTGAGCCACCTGTGCTGAGGCTGGCCCACATAAACCTAGACAATGGCTGCCAGGTGTTTGTCCCACCTGTTCTTAAAAATCTTCAGTGATAGGGATTCCACAATCTCCCTTGGAAGCTTATTCCCAGAGTTTAACTCTCATGAGTTAGCAGGTTTTTCCTAATATCTAACCTAAATCTCCCTTGTTTCAAACTATGCTGATTCCTTCTAGTCCTACCCTTGGTGGACACGGAGAACTGTCCTCTTTATAACAGACCTTAACATATTTGGAAACTGTTAGCAGGTCCCCCCCTCGGTCTCCATTTCTCAAGACTAAATATACCTAGGTTTTTGAAGCTTTCCTCAGAGGGCAGGTTTTCTAAACCCTTTATCATTTGTGTTGTGTCTGGATTCTCTCCACTTCGTCTCTGCCATATATTATGGCCAGAATAGGCATTTACCTTCAGGCCTGAATAAATTGATTTGTTTTGGGGATGTTGGTGTGGATATAGTTCTTGTCCTGCCCACTGCTCTTTTGTGTTCAGGGCCTATAGTAATTGAGAAGGTGAGGCCATCCCCCAACACACAGGAGGCCTGGTCAAGAGGTCCACAGAGTCATGGATTCACTGGGTATGCCCCCAAATAACCTCTTCCATCAGCTTGCTGGACAAAATGGCCTCTGCACTCCCTCTTCCCCTTAGCATCAGAACCGCACCAATTCTGTGTTCAATGCCATTTGCAGTTTTTATGGCCCAGTGAATGGGCCCATTAGCACATATACATACATATGGTACCGATCTCATTGGAAAGATACGTTCCCATTGAAAATTTCATGAATGGCACATTTCCCAGCACTCTGCAGCGAATAGAGACTACGAAGTAATTTGCATTGTAAGGATTTATTTGCAGTCAGATGAGTTAGGAACCACTTACAAAAAATAAATATAAAAGAAAACTTGGTCTGCTGAGAAATGTTTACAACCCTCTGGAAACACTGGAATCATAGCCCAGACTGTGAGAACCCCTGAGTGAAGGGACTGAGATAAGAGCAGTTGGTGACTCCTGAGGAGTTGGGGTGAGGAAGTGATGTTTTATTCCTGACAAAGCATTTAAGATCAATCTGTGTAGTGTGACATCTTGATTCTATTAGCAATCCCATTATGGGGAGGCAGGAAGAACGATGTTTACTTCTGATTTTGTCTCAGTCCTCTGGTTTGCCTTTTGTGGCCACTAGTAGAGAACTTCATCTGCACTTTGGCCAATACTTTAAAACTTCTAGGCTTGGATTTCAGCCTAGAAATTTAGTGGGAGTTGGGTGCTGAGCTCCCTTAGACTGCTGTGAAAATCTCACCCCTAGATCCATGAGAGTCATGGTGTATTTATGCAATTGACTGAAATAAATGTTAAATTCAAGCTCTAACCCTAGTGCTTGTTGGTGGTGTTTCTTATTTATAGGGAGGAGATTAGAGATGGCAGCTTCAGGATACCAGTGTGTTTACTGAGGATTCAGATTAGCATTGTTGATGCCTGTAGATTGCTGGGTTCCAAGTTCAGTTGTGTGCTGTATGACTGACAGCTGTTGGCATGAAGTTTTGTGCCCCAATTTAACATGTGGGACCAAATTCAACTGTGGCATAAGTGAGCCCAGCTCAATTAAGGCAAATGGAGCTATGCCTGGCAGCAAGGTCTTCAGCCCCCTCACTTTAAACAGCTACTGACTAGTTTGGAAATATGTTTGAGACTGTTTGAGAACTAATTCCATTGGATTTCCAAAAAAGGGCATGAGGGCAGTTCCTGCAGGGCCAAAGAAGTGTCCTCTGTAGCCATATGTCAGTGTGATCTTGTAAGATTTCACAAGTTAGACAGGGTTGGACTTGGTCAGTACTTGGATGAGAGACCTCCAAGGAAAAGGTGCCACACGCCATGATGTTGGTGATGCATGAGATAGCATTTTCCCTCGCCAGTCAGTGCTGTACCAAAACCTAGCCTGATAAGGAGTATTTGCTGTTGGAAGTAACTTCTTTTGGATAAGACATTAAATTGAAGAGCTGACCTCTGGTTGCCATTTAAAAATTGTATGGCATTCTTGGAAGATTAGGGGTGTTAGCCTAGGTGTCTTGGTTAAATTCCAATTTGAGTACTTACGGTCTACCTTCTTAATTCCTTCTTGCATGTGAAGAGGGACACGAGATTCTCCTGTCCCAAACTATTCTGTAGTATTGCTGTGGACTGTAGATAACTACCCAACTTCACCCCAGAGGTGTCTGCGCTCCAGTAGTGAGAGAAGCTATTCATGGGGAAGGGGGAGGGAGAGCACTTTGGGATCCTTCTGAATGGAATGTGCTGTATGCATGTGAGATATTAGTTGACAAGCACTAGCCTTCTTCTTTCTCTGCTCTTAACAATCAGAAAATACTGAAGATTATTTTGCTAAAATAAAGTCAAGTCCATCGGAGGCAGTCCAGTGGAAGCATCTTGGGCTGCTGCTGGGCAGTTCTGAGCCCGGAACTCTATTCTGAGGGACAAGCAATACTCTTGAGGGAACTCTGCGCCAAAAAATTAAATTATCTGCCCAAAAAATAAATTTTTTGTGCACAATATTTTAAAATTCAACATTTTGAAAATTTTATTTGTCAATACATATATGTGGCGGGTCCAGCATGGCAGTGGGAGCACAGGTCCCTGGCTGCATGCAGGGTGATCTCCCATCTCCAGCACTCTGCTCTCCCTCCCCCCACCGGACAGGAACTCAGCAGTGAGGCTGCACCCGACCCTGACACAGCGCAACGGCCAAGCCTGCCTCAGAAACAACCTAGGCTCTACATCGGGCACACCAGGTGTGGGTGGACAGGCAGGCTCAGCCTAGCAGGATCCAAGTGTAGAGGGGCTTAATGTGGGGGATCCAGGTGTGGGGAAGAGGGTTCTGTGTGGGGCAGTCTGGGTGTGGGCAGCTCAGTGCAGGATCTGAATGCACAGGGGCTTATTGGGGGGTACCAGGTGCAGGGGCAATGGGACTCTGCAGGGGGTCCAGGTGAACGTGGTTGGGGCTTAGCGGGGGGGTCCAGGTGCAAGGGAGGAGGGGCTCGTCAGGGTGAAGGTCTGGGTATAGCTGGTTGGGGCTCAGTGGGGTGGTCCACATGCAGGGAGGGTGGGGCTCGTTGGGGTGGGGGTTTGATGGGCCTGCTTAACAGGGGAGCCCCAACTTCAGCTGCTGCCAAGGGGATGCCGCATGCCAGGCTCCTGCTTCCCCATCCTCTTCTCTTCCTCATCCTATCACCCTGCCCCACCCCCTCCCCATCCCATCCCCCTTCGTTCCCCACTGCTACTTTCCCATACCCCAGCCCCTTTTCCCTGCCCCACCGCGGACCCTCACTGTGGTACAGAAAACAGGATGTCTCCCAGCACACAGAAGGCGAGCACAACCGGCACTAGGACTCAGGAGGCGGCAACCAGCTGCAAAGTCAGCTGAACCGAGCGGCACCCTCTTTCAGCCAGGCAGCTCTTCACTCGCAGAAACGGGGGCATGTGACTCCATGTGCCTCCCATGCCTCACCTCTGTTTGGGGGGCAATGCCTCCTCAAACTACACCATGGGCATCCCCTGCCCCTCCCACCCCCACCTGGCTTCCCTTGGCTTCTCCATCACTTTCTGCAAGGAAGCAAAGAAATCTGCAGGTGGACATGTTTTCTGCGTGGCGCAGAGCAAGGATTGTGGGCATGGTAGTAGTGACGGTTGGGTCTGTAGGCAGCTGGAGAGGGATTATGGCAGCTGTAGTAGTTGATTTATCTGATACCTCATATCTCTGCCCCATTGTGGCAAGGTGTTGGATTGAGTGTTACTGAGAGTGAAGGGAAGTGCCCAATAACTATGTCAAAGCTGGGTCACCAGCTTACTACATCCCTGTGTACGTTTCTGGCTAGTACAGACACAGGCATTAGGTGAGCAAGGGTTGCAGAAGGGGGCTGTGGTGTGTCAGTTCTTCTGTAGAGCGTGTCTAAAGCTCTGCTGTGTCATCTGAAAGCAGCAATGTGTGTTGCTGCCTTCAGCAGCAGCAACACTCCCACCATGGAAAGCCCCTTGCTGTGCTATTTCAGACCGAGCATGGAAAGTACCTAAAAGATAATTCACTGTGTATTCATTTTTAAAGCTTGCAGCCACTGGTATCAAGAGAAACTCATTTGGCTACCCTAGGAGACTGTGTCACTGGCATGTTAGTAATTTCACAGGGGTGGGAGAGGAAGAGGACCAGCTTCTGCAGCTGAAAATTTTCAGCCCTTCACCCTTAAAGACCTTCCTCAGCTCTCCAAGTTTTGTTTTCTGTTTAAGCAAGCAAAGGTCATGTCTCAAATGCAGCATATTTTTTAACTGCGTGTGTGGGCAAAGCTCATGCTGTCTCTTTCAACTCTTCCTATTGGGAAAATTATTAAAATATTCAGCACTGTCATGAGTTCTGAATTTTTAAATACGATTCTCTTCTTGCTGTGTTTTGAATACACTGGTAAATGCTTGGAACACGCGAAGAGTTTTTAAAAACAGGCGCTTTACAGAAAGGAGAAAAAAATTACAGATGAGAGGTGCAAAGACTGTGAAGTTCGGCAGTTGGAGCATGAGAAATAACCAAGAAAATATACCCTTGTGACTTCCAGGTGCTCTGATATGATGGTGATAGGAGCCAACTATGTACCTAGAATAGGTACAGACTGACTCCTAAGGATCATCTAAGTCCCCAGCTCTTCACACAGCAATAAAATGGCACTTTAAAAATACATGAAATGTCACTTCTCTCCCACCTTGCAACAGAGTGATGAGGGAAGTGAATGTCCTTCAGCTACAGAGAGACTCTCTTAATCATCAGCAGGATTTTAAAATAAGTTGATAGGGACATAAGGGCTTGCTTGAATTTAAGCTCCTTCTTGGGGAATATAGGGTGATTTGAAGGCTAGGGAGACCTGAATGGAGCGACAGGATCTGCCCTTCTAATCCTGAGAGCACTATTTAAATAGACTAAATGAGAGGTTGGATTAGTCTGCCAGGTAGTTCTGTGGCTGGCTGGTCTGTTTTCAGATAAAATAGAGGCCAGGAGGGAGAAGACAGTAAATTGGTCTAAAAGAGACTCGATCTTCCTTGTCAGTTGAGTTCAGCTAATAAGTATAGATGAGCTTTCTTGGCTGTTGGGATCATAACCTGTCCTGGTCCAGATTCAGATTGTTTTTTGTTAATACCCTGGACTTTGCATTACTAACAGTTTTGTAGGCCTGGAGCCTTTTGCCAGAGCTCAGCTGAACCTGTGGAAGAGAATAAAAAATCCAACAGAATATCTGTGTGGGTGGCGAAGACTCCCGCCTCCAGAATTTAATTCAATCGGTAGAGGGGAAGCAAACATCCCATCCCTACCCCCAGGGTTCAGGCTTCAGGATTACTTCTGAGATGATTTAGTTACTGGGATTGGTCCTGCTTTGAGCAGGGGGTGGGACTAGGTACCTCCTGAGGGCCCTTCCAACCCAGATATTCTGTGATTCTTAAGTTTTGTGGCTGGACAGAGTGGTCTTGCTGCTAGAGATATTTCACTGCTGTGGGTGGAGTCTTAGTTTAATGGTCTTTACTTGGAATGTAGTTCAGACCTGCTGGCCCTTGGAATTGCTTCAACTTCTTTTTTTCCTCCTTGGAAATTGATATTAAAGGTTCCGCAGCACCGTCCGTGTTTGTTATAGTAAGATATTGCATCTAAAGCTTTGTGGCTGGAGCGCTCTGTGGTGCTGGGCAGGACACCAGGGTTCTGTCTTTGAAATTAGGAAGCTTCTGGTTCCAAGCTGGTTTATAGCATTGGGGCACCATTTTCAGACAGTTCATAGCTGTATCCCGCTGTCCTCAGTGGAAGTGCTTGTTGCAGCGCTCGGTGCTTGTAGGTAGAGATGGCGTGAGGAAATCCGATTCTGGAGAGAAGGCCTAGTGACTCTAGAGCTGGGGCTGAAATCCACAGACTTCAAGACTGGCCTCCCTTAAAGTCGGAGCGGCAAAGTTTGCATAGCTAATTGCCTAGATGTAGATAGGGGTGGGCAAACTTTTTGGCCCGAGGGCTACAAAACTGTATGGAGGGCTGGGTAGGGAAGGCTGTGCCCCCCAAACAGCCTGGCCCCTGCTCCCTATCCGCCTCCTCCCACCCCCTCCCACTTCCCGCCCTCTGACTCCCCCCTCACAACCCCCCCCATCCAACCTGTCCCCTGCCTGCCCCAACCCCTATCGACACCCCCACCCCCTGACAGGCCCCCCAGGACCCACCCCTATCCAATCCCCCCTGTTCCCTACCCCCCCGAACCTCTGCCCCATCCAACTGCTCCCTGTCCCCTGACTGCCCCCAGGACCTCCTGCCCCATATCCAACCCCTTGGCCCCCTTACCACGCCACGCCTCCCAGCCGGAGCCAGACACACTGCCCTGCATGAGCATGCAGCCCCGCCGCCCAGAGCACTGCCCATGTGGCGGCGAGGCTGTGGGGGAGGGGGGACAACAGGGGAGGGGCCAGGGGCTAGCTGCCCAGCCGGGAGCTCAGGGGCCGGGCAGGACGGTCCCGTGGGCTGGATGTGGCCCGTGGGCTGTAGTTTGCCCACCTCTGATGTAGATTGTTTCCTGTCCAACCTGCTGTGTGGGAGGTAAGCTACAGGGAGTGCCAGAAAATGTGCGTGGGAGGGGATTGGAAAGCCCCATCTGAAAGGGTCTGCTATGTCAGTGTTTACTTCTCAAAACAACTCAGTGATATTGTGGTGGCTTTGCTAATTAATGCTTCTAGCATCTGGCTCTCTGAAAATGTATAGCTGTAATTCAGTATCTTGGACGTTCAGATCAGTCACATGTCCCTTCTAAAGCTTTGATGAGACAACCCCCCCCTCCCCCCCCGCAACATTAGTTTGAGCACAGTTCTGTTTAAGTTTTCAGGCAACATTTGACAGTCAGTTGGGAATTGAAATTTTTGGACTCTCAGAGACTTTCTTCAGAGAAATGCCAAGGCTGTTATCACACACTTTTGTGTAAAAGCTGATGGAATTTAATTGGTGCTTTTGGTTCATGTTTAAGAAACTCAAAAGATTGAGATCTAAAGTAAACCCTGTTTGGGGAAAACCTGGTTTGGTGTGGATTTTCCAGTGTGTAAAGGGTACCAGTCCTGACTGTTTGCATTTTCTTCCCTCACACATTTCCTTTCCTGAAAGCCCCCGCCATCCTCAGACTAAAGTAAGAACAAAATTAATATTTAATGTCCAAACTTTTATACTTTTGGGGCACAGATTTGGCTGATTCACCTTGTCCACATCCTTCCCCAAAAATCTGGAAGAGAGGTGGGAGCTGTGTCCTGTCAGGGCTGGCCAGATGTGATCCACAGAGTTCTAATTTATGGCTTGTTGGTGACCTCATCTTTCTTATGGAGGTCAGACCAATAGAGATGAAAAGTTCCAGCATGGAATGCTCCAATTCGATTCAAGTGATTGAGCAGCTTCAATCAAGATGAAGCACTACATGCTGGGACCTGGAGTATCCTCTGTGTTTAAAAGAGGAGGGTTGCTCCTTTATTCAAAGCAGGCAGGGCTGTTGGGCTTTCAGCAAGTTGACTATGTACTTCTCAGAGTTGCAGTATTTGGGTGCTTTTAAGCTGTACTGTTTTGCTAGTGGAGATAACCACTGAATACTGAGCTAAAACCAGAAAGTGGCAGTGTGAGAAATCTCGGTGCTGTTAGAAGAATCTTGGGACTGGCGTGTCCTCATTAGCAACAAAGGAGAGACTGAGATGGTTTTCTCCAAAGAACTGTGATCTGTAGCTGTTAAATGTAACCACAGTGATGGTCTGCAGAGCAGATCCCTTTAGACCAGTAGTTCTCAATATCTTTGGTTGGAGCTCCCTCAGGTGATGGATGGGTGCTATCTATTATATCCTATATCTAGGGTCTTGTATATTCTGTGGCTTTGATTCCCAATTTCCTTAGCAAGGTTAATTTAATCTTTTTCCATTAAATGAAATTCACTGTATCTGAAGCTGAATGTGAAGACAATGCGTAGGCTCCAGCTGGTCCGGAATGCGGCTGCCTGCCTTCTCCATTTAGGCCACCATCAGGCTTGTGTATTCCCTGTGTTTAAAAGAGGAGGGTTGCTCCTTTATTGTGCTCAAGTCCCTTCACTGGCTCCTAGTCAACTTCAGTTTAAGGTTTTGGTCCTAAGCTTCAAAGCAATTCATGGATCAAACTCTAGCTAGTTCAAGACCATGTTTTGATATATGAACCACTGCAACAGCTGAATTCCTCTGGGACAATGCAGCTGACAAAACGCAGGACAAAGGACATGAGAGCTAGGGACAAAGCATTCTCTGTCCAGGGGATCCTAGTTTTGAACGAACTTCCAGTGGAGATTAGGCAGATCCAGAGTCTGACGGGCTTTGGGAAATGCTGCAAAACCCATCCTCTTCAAAAAGGCCTTTTCCGTGTGAGCACAACACTAAAGTGCTGACACTCCTTTGTGCCCAATAAACCGAATCAACCTAAAAGCCCCCTATGCCAAAAGTCAATCTAAAACGAAATTAATAAAATCTAAAAAATTAAAACCCAAACCCTCCCATCAGAGTGTGTACCCCGGGTCTCAAACACGCGGCCCGCCAAGCTCCCCATGTCCCCCTGCCCACCTCCAGGCCAGGGATGGGCAAACGACATTTGGCCCATGGGATTGCCCCCCGTGGCGCCGCGAGCCCCGCGCTGCTCCCGTAAGCGGCTGGCAGCCCATTCCTTCGGGCCGGAGGGGAGGGGGGAGGAGGCAGACGGCTCCTGTGTTGCCTCGCTTCAAGGTACTGCCCCCTGCAGCTCCCATTGGCCGGGAACAGGGAGCTGCGGCCAATGGGAGCTTCGGGGGAGGTACCTGGAGGAGCAGCAGCGGAGCCCTGAGCCTACTCCTGCTCTCCCAGGGGCCGTGGTTCCGGCTGCTTCCTGGAGCGGCGCGGTATGCACGCCGCTGCCACCCTGGAGCCGCTCTGGGTAAGCGGTGCCGGGCTGGAGCTGGCACCCCGCACCCCTCCTGCACCTCAACTCCCTACCCTGAGCCCCCTGCCACACCCCACACCCCTCCTGCACCCCAACTCCCTACCCTGAGCCCCCTACTGCACCCCTGCTGCACCCCAACTCCCTACCCTTAGCCCCCTGCTGCACCCCTCCTGCACCCCAACTCCCTGCCCTGAGCCCCCTGTCGCACCCCTCCTGCACCCCAACTCCCTGCCCTGAGCCCCCTGTCGCACCCCTCCTGCACCCCAACTCCCTGCCCTGAGCCCCCTGCTGCACCCCTCCTGCACCCCAACTCCCTGCCCTGAGCCCCCTGTCGCACCCCTCCTGCACCCCAACTCCCTGCCCTGAGCCCCCTGCCGCACCCCACACCCCTCCTGCACCCCAACTCCCTGCCCTGAGCCCCCTGCTGCACCCCACACCCCTCCTGCACCCCAACTCCCTGCCCTGAGCCTCCTGCCGCACCCCACACCCCTCCTGCACCCCAACTCCCTACCCTGAGCCCCCTGCTGCACCCCTCCTGCACCCCAACTCCCTGCCCTGAGCCCCCTGCCGCACCCCTCCTGCACCCCAACTCCCTGCCTTGAGCCCCCGCCGCACCCCACACCCCTCCTGCACCCCAACTCCCTGCCCTGAGCCCCCTGCTGCACCTCACACCCCTCCTGCACCCCAACTCCCTGCCTTGAGCCCCCTGCCGCACCCCACACCACACCTGCACCCCATCGCCCTTCCCCGAGCCCCCCGCTGCACCCCTCCTGCACCCCAACTCCCTGCCCTGAGCCCCCTGCCGCACCCCTCCTGCACCCCAACTCCCTGCCTTGAGCCCCCGCCGCACCCCACACCCCTCCTGCACCCCAACTCCCTGCCCTGAGCCCCCTGCTGCACCCCACACCCCTCCTGCACCCCAACTCCCTGCCTTGAGCCCCCTGCCTCACCCCACACTCCTCCTGCACCCCAACTCCCTGCCCTGAGCCCCCTGCCACACCCCAACTCCCTGTCCTGAGCCCCCTGCCATACCCCACACCCCTCCTGCACCCCAACTCCCTGCCCTGAGCCTCCTGCCGCACCCCACACCCCTCCTGCACCCCAACTCCCTACCCTGAGCCCCCTGCTGCACCCCTCCTGCACCCCAGCTCCCTGCCCTGAGCCCCCTGCCACACCCCTCCTGCACCCCAACTCCCTGCCCTGAGCCCCCTGCCGCACCCCTCCTGCACCCCAACTCCCTGCTTTGAGCCCCCTGCCGCACCCCGCACCCCTCCTGCACCCCAACTCCCTGCCTTGAGCCCCCACCCCACCCCACACCCCTCCTGCACCCCAACTCCCTGCCTTGAGCCCCCTGCCGCACCCCACACACCCCTGCACCCCAACTCCCTGCCTTGAGCCCCCTGCCGCACCCCACACCCCTCCTGCACCCCAACTCCCTGCCCTGAGCCCCCTGCCACACCCCAACTCCCTGTCCTGAGCCCCCTGCTGTACCCCACACCCCTCCTGCACCCCAACTCCCTGCCTTGAGCCCCCTGCCGCACCCTGCACACCTCCTGCATCTCAGCTCTTTGCCCTGAGCCCCTGCCACATCCTGCACCCCCTGGTGACAGGGAAGGGGCAGTGTTGGAAAGGGGCAGGGAAGGGATGGGAAGGGGTGGGGCCTCATGGAAGGGGTGGAGTGGGGGCTGGGGGCAGTGAGGATGGGGGTGTCAGTGATGCGGCCCTTGGGCCAATGCACTAGACCTCATGTGGCCCTTGTGGTCATTTTGAGTTTGAGACCCCTGGTGTATACCCTGAAAAGGGAGAGCCAGAGCCTTCAAGAAATCCACTGTGAACTTTGCTGTTGCTGTGGATGTTACATGGAAGGCATTCAGATCCTACAGTGATAGGTGGAGACCCATTCCATCCCCCTACCACACACAGCCAAAGCTCACAGTTGAAAACACGACATAAAATTAATCTCCGATTCTTTTTGACAGTGATTCGTTCTGAGGCTGGTTTATTCGTCATGCCCTCCAAATGGCTTGGCCTGAGTGCCCCAGGGAAGGGAGAGCTTGTTGCTGGTATCAGCTGCTGTGCTCAGGGGCGGCTCTAGGCACCAGCAAAACAAGCTGCTGCCTAGGGCAGCAAAATATAGGGGGCGGCAAAAGGCTGGGGCTGGGGCCCCAGCTCATCCTGCCGCTGCGAGCCGAGGAGCGGCCCGTCCCCTGCAGCCGGGCAGGGCCGCGCTACCGGCTCCGCTTGGGGGAGAGGGGGGGCCCCTTACCGGTAGCGCGGCCCCGCCTGGCTGCAGGGGACGGGCCGCTCCTCCTCCGCTTGTTCCCCGGGTCCTAAACAGCCCGGCAGCAGCTTGCCTGGGGGGGGGCTGAGCCCCGCCCCGCTCAGAGCCGCGTGGTCAGGGGGCGGGGCTACAAGCTCCGGGCCGAGCGGAGACAGCTGAGGTCAGCTTGGAGCTTGCGGCCCCGCCCCCTCCCCACGCGGCTCTGAGCGGGGAAGAGCTCAGCCCCCTCCGGAGCCATGCGGCTGCCGCACGGTGAGCCGGGGGTAAGCAGCCGGGGCGGGGGAGGGGGTGGCTAAGGGGCAGGGAGTCCCGGGGGCAGGGAGGGGGCATAGGTTCTGGGGGGGGGGCGGTCAGGGGCCAGGGAAGGGGGGGTTGATTGGGGGGGTCTCAGGGAGGTGTTCGTCAGGCACCCCCCGACCCCATTACCCCCCAGGCCCAGCCCTGACCCCCAGCTCCAAGCCCAGCCCCTAGGACCTGGGCACCCCCCCGGCCCCATCCCCCTCACAGCCCTGACCCCCAGCTCCAAGCCCAGCCCCTAGGACCTGGGCACCCCCCCGGCCCCATCCCCCTCACAGCCCTGACCCCCAGCTCTGAGCCCAGCCCCTCTGATCCAGACACCCCCCTCACCCCAATCCCCCCACAGCCCTGACTCCCAGCTCTGAGCCCAGCCCCTCTGATCCGGACACCCCCCTCACCCCATTCCCCCCACAGTCCTGACCCCCAACTCTGAGCCCAGCCCCTCTGATCCGGACTCCTCCCTAACCCCATTCCCCCCACTGCCCTGACCCCCAGCTCTGAGCCCAGCCCCTCTGATCCGGACACCCCCCTGACCCCATTCCCCCCACAGCCCTGACCCCCAGCTCTGAGCCCAGCCCCTCTGAGCTGGGCACCCCCCTGATCCCATTCCCCCCACAGCCCTGACCCCCAGCTCCGAGCCCAGCCCCTCTGAGCTGGGCACCCCCCTGACCCCATTCCCCCCACAGCCCTGACCCCCAGCTCCGAGCCCAGCCCCTCTGATCCGGACACCCCCCTGACCCCATTCCCCCCACAGCCCTGATCCCCAGCTCTGAGCCCAGCTGTTCTGAGGTGGGCACCCCCGACCCCATCCCCCCACCCCAGACCCCCAGCTCTGAGGCGAGCCCCTCTGAGCCAGACAACCTCCGACCCCATCTCCCCACAGTCCTGAGCCCAGCCCCTGTGAGCCGGGCACCCCCCCAGAGCCCAGCTCCCCACCCAGCCCTGGGCAACAGCAGCACCACCTCCAGGCAGTGACAGCCCATTGGCACCAACCATCACCATCACCCAGCAACAGCCCATTTTGTAATTGCAAATGTATACAGACCAGTAAAGCATTTAATGTTTTTAAATAATGTATTTGGTGTATTTTCAAATGATTACAAATTAATTTTCACTAGTTATTTTTTACATTTCCAAATACATGTTACTATAGTATTGCAACTTTTTTTTATGGAAGGGGCCCCCAAAATTGCTTTGCCCTAAATCCTCTGGGCGGCCCTACCCAGTGTGTGTGAGGAGCCGGGGAGGGAGGGAAACGGGGTCCCCTGGAGCCGAGCCCGGGCTGCGATGGTGGCGAGGGGCTCCTGGAGTGTGTGAGGAGGTGAGCGGCCGACTGGGTTCGTCGGTGCTGAGCAGGTAGCCCCACAGCCGGAGATCCTCGCCTTCCCTCCTGCCAGGGCTGGGCCAGGGCACCGTGAGGCTGAAGAGCAGCAGGTCCAGGGGGCTCTCCAGGTCTTTGGCCGCCAGCATGTCGAGGGTGAGGGCGGTGAGCACGAACTGATCCACCTTGGCCACCAGCAGTGCTGCGAAGCCCAGGGAGGGGGCCGTATTCTTTGCGCCACCCCGTAGCCGTGCCGCCACCTGGAAGTACTCCCGCTCCGCGCCGCCCAGCAGCTCCACCCGCATGGGGACAGAGTCACAGCTGGGCCAGGGCTCGGCTGCAGTGTGCTGGTAGCGGATCCCACATTTGGGGGGGAGGCCAGTGCTGGGGCAACAGGGGGTGTGAGTGGGGGGTACTGGTGGGTGGGGGGGCTCATGTCTGGGGGGGGGGCAGCCAAAAATTTTTTTGCTTGGGGCGGCAAAAAACCTAGAGCTGACCCTGGCTGTGCTGCTGTTCTCTAGGTAGCCTCATTCACCAGCTGACCTGTCCAGCTGCAAGCTGGGCTCCAGCTCACCAACCGCCTGCTGCCAGGCTCCATGCAGCAGTGCATGGACTATGCACTGTAATCCAGTTAATATCCACTTGTGAGGAAAGTGGGAGAGGCAGCCACAGCAAGGAGGGAGCCAGAAAACAAAATATCAAGCATCTGGCTGTTGCAGAGTGGCAAATTCCGTGGCAAAAATGCTGATTTTAAATTTTTTTTGGCATCTTGGGAAAAATGCCACATGCCAGAGCCAGAGAATCTGGGGGTCCCTGGAGCCCTGATTGTGATAAATGAGGCCGGTCCCACCTCGTAGAGCTATTGCTTCAGCCTCTCTGCAAACTAAGGCAGACATCTGTCTGCAGATTATACTGGGCACCTCTTCGAGATTTTTCTCCACAATTATATGGACTAGAAACTTTTTAAATAAAAGCTGGGATTCTGGAGCACGGTTCTGCCAAAGGGGTGAATATACAGAATATCTGTTGCAATCACTCTGTTCGTTTTCTTTCCTCTTATTGCACTCTCTCTTTCCCTCCCATGGTGGCTTCTGCTCCTGATGGCATTCCCCACTGTCTCCAGAAGGCCACATGGTCTCTAGGGTGGGGAGGAGGCTCCTTGAGGCTGGGCCACATGTAATCTCATGGCTGAGCTGAGGGCCATGGGAGCAAAGAAGAGACGCTTGGGCCATCGGGCTGCTGGCAGAGCCTGCAGCTTTGTGTGTGCAAGCTGTTCCTGTGGACAGCTGCAGTAGGGCGCTCCAGGGGCAGCATGGTATGGTCTTCAAGGAGCAACCTGCAGCTGGGGGAGAACATTTGCAGTAGTAGTGGGGGTTATGCAGACTGCTCCACCCCAGTACTCTGCTGTGTCCAATGTGCCCCTGGCAGCCCCCCTCCCCAATCTGGATAACACTCGGATATGACACTTAAGGCTTTGTCTACACTAGAATCTTAATGACAAAATTTTTGTCATTCAGGGATGTGAAAAAAAACACACACTCCCCGAACGACAAAAGGTTGCTGACAAAAAGTGCTGGTGTGAACAGCGCTTTGTCGGCAAGAGAGCCCTCCTGCCGACAACGCTATCGCCGCTTGTTGGGCAGCTCTCTCCTGCCAACATACAGCAGCTGCACTGCACGCCTTTTACCGGCACGGCTGTAGCAGCACAGATGTGTCGCTAAAAGGTGTGTAGTGTAGACACAGCCTTAGTGAAAATAGAATTAAGATGTTAGTTTCCTTTGCCCTCTTTGTGTAGGCCCAGAAGAGCCTTTCATCCTGAGATCCATTAGGAAACGGGCTTTACGCATCTGCATCTGTGGGTTTTTTTATACGGTTGTATTGAAATGTGCTGCTCTTGTTGTCACAGAGCTGCCATGAAGGGGACTGCCCGTTCATGCTGATTGAGTGCCTGGCATGTAAGGGAATGATCAAACTGAATGAAAAGGAGCGCCATTCGGAGCGGGAATGCCCCGAGAGAAGCCTCAACTGCAAATACTGCAAATCGCTTTTCTACTTTCCTGACATTAAGGTATGAGCGTCACAGCATAAGCACACTGCAGGTATCCTTACAGCGAGACCCACCTAGACATGCACCCTGAGGCAAGGGAGCAAGTGTGGAGTACTCTCCATTATGGTAGATCATTGTATTAGCACTTCTTGAGAGAAGCAAGGATCTGTCTAGTCTGAAATTTATGGTCCTGTTGTAACTAGCTGCTAGGGTGAATCACAATCAATTGTGTCCTGAACAAATGTTCATAGAGTTTCTAGATTGGCACTTCCAAGGGTCTTAGTTACCCTGAGTGACTTGGCAATCAATTAAGCTAAAAGAAGACCACAAACTCAGTATAGAGATCCTCGAAGTGGCTTGTACAATGGAGCAATCTCTGGGCTGTTTCACTGTCACTTTTAGGGAAAGGAAGTTATTTGCAAACTAATAAATACTTCCGGCTTTACTTGAGTGAGAGGAGTTAGGTGTTGCTTTGCAAGATGCTAACTTGATCCAGTGTTGTCACCGTACTGTTGGTGCTGTTGCATTCTTAGCGTCTGATATGAAACCAGAATGTGTGCCGTTTTGCCACTGACTGGTGGGAATTCGATAGCTGCAAGATCAGCCCCTCAGTGTTTAAGCAAGACTAAAGCCTTTCCACTTCCCCTGTTCTCTTGGGTTTTCCCAGTCTGCTTGCAGGACGATAATGTAATGGGAAAGGAGACTGTTGTTATACAGCCCACTCTGAGAGTAATCACAAGCTGCCTAAAAGTGATGGAGATGAAACCTTGACCATTCAAGGGGGTTAAGCTCAGTGGTTTGAGCATTGGCCTGCTAAACCCACGGTTGTGAGTTCAGTCCTTGAGGGGGCCATTTAGGGATCTGAAGCAAAAATCTGTCTGGCGATTGGTCCTGTTTTGAGCAGCGGGTTTGACTAGATGATCTCCTGAGGTCCCTTCCAACCCTGATATTCTATGATTCTAAGTTAAAAAGACAGATTTGCCTTTGTGGCAGCATAGCTTGCCCGCTGGCAGGGACTGTAAATGCCATGATTGCTCCATCCCTGTGGAGTTAGATTGTAATGCATCATTCTTGAATGACATCCCCCTGCCTCTTTGGCCCAAGGGTGGGGTGGTTTCCTTTTATAGGAAGTAAAAAAATAGCTTTTCTTTGGACAGCTTTCCATGGTACCTATGATTCAAGCAGAGAAGGATAAGGTGCAGGAAAAACCAGTGGAGAATCCAGAAAAATATTTCAAATATTTGTATGGAATTTTTTTGAAATGTGCCTGTTAAAGCTAATATTTGTAGATGTCTTAAAGAGATACTGCACAGCACAGTGCAGTTTCATTTACAGTGTAACAGCAGATTTGTGCTCAGTCAGTACTTCCCTTCCTGCCGGCATGAACAGAGTGTATCTCTCAGTGCATATTCAGTAGAATCATAGAATATCAGGGTTGGAGGGGACCTCAGGAGGTCAATCTGCTGGTGCTACTTAGAACATAAATGTTCTTTCCTTCATGGAAGATAAATGCTGTGCAGCAGTCTTAGACTGGCTGGGAGCTGGGTGGGGATTGAATGAGAGGGCTAGAATGGGAGAGTGGCTGGAGGGGAGAGGAGGTAGAAATGAGACTTGTTTGTAAACGGCAGACTAGAGGGAGGCTACAGCCCCACCCCATCAGATCTTCTATTGTATACGTTCTCCCTTTTGAAATAGTTGCTTTTGAGGTCAAACCTTCCTCCCTTTACTGAAGTGAAGTGGTGCAGTTACCAGGATTTTATGGGATAAGGAAGGAATGAAGAAATTGACTGGAGCCCTCTTAGGATAGGAGCAATTGCTGGGAGGGGAGGGAATCAACCCCTCTGTTGTGAGTGGGTTGAAATCACCCTTCCCCCCCGCCCACCAGCTTTTACAGAATTCCACTAATCCTTGGTATTGACATACACAGTTAACCCAGCCTGTCAGCAGACTGTAGCATTTGCATCTCCAGAGACATTGCAGCAGCTCTCTTGGATCAAATACCGTTCCTTTAACCCAAGGGTCGGCAACCTTTCAGAAGTGCTGTGCCAAGTCTTCATTTATTCACTCTGAGTTAAGGTTTTGCGTGCCAGTCATACATTTTAACATTTTTAGAAGGTCTCTTTCTATAAGTCTATAATATATAACTAAACTATTGTTGTATGTAAAGTAAATAAGGTTTTAAAAATGTTTAAGAAGCTTCATTTAAAATTAAATTAAAATGCAGAGCCCCCCTGGACCAATGACCAGGATCCAGGCAGTGTGAGTGCCACTGAAAATCAGCTTGCGTGCCGCCTTTGGCATGTGTGCCATAGGTTGCCTACCCCTGCTTTAACCTATGGAAGGGAGAGAGTAATTAGTGAAACATGAATATGAGTTAGCAAATGGATTTCTTTTTTCGGTTTCTGATGTGGTGGTAGAAATGTAACTAGTGGTTTAAAAAACAAAACTAGTCTTTAAGAGTGTGAGTTTGTACACTATGAACTTGACCAGCAAGGTTCACAAATAGTTCAGATTTTAGATAGTAGAAAACTGTGTATTTATAAAAGGAAGTTAATTAAAATGAGGGCAGGGGACTGGACTTGGTGACCTCTCAAGGTCCCTTTCAGTCCTAGAATCTATGAATCTATGAAAAAATGAATGAGTTTTTAGTGCTAAGTGAACAATCCTATATATTTAATCTGTTTTAATCTGACTTGCAATCTATGTATAAGCAATAGAACTCCAGCAGAATATCAGAAAAGATGACATAACCTACCTGGCACATAAGAGTAGTAGTAAAACACGTTGTCTGGATTTCCCTTTTGGGTAGGAGATTTTAACTTATACAAGGTTGAGTGCTTAGACATTTTGCTTATCATAGAACTAATGTAGGAAGAGAGGATTTAAGCACTACAGGAATGATATGAAAAGAAGAGAGGATGGTGTTAAGAGTTCCCATTTTAATTCTTACTGATAGTTTATCTGTTGAAGGGTCAAAAAATCAGGTTTCTAGGGTCATTTTTGTGTATTCTCTTTTCCGTCCTAAAACAAAGTGCTTACTGCAGAACAAATGTGGTGTGTGTGGTTTTTTAAAAATTGTTATCTTTAAAATATGATTCTCTTTCTGGTTGGCTGAGAAGCACTTGCTTGGTGAACTGATCTGGACAATGGAGGCAACGTTGGAAAGCTCATCATCTGTAGTTGTCAAGTGTGGCTTTGGGGTTTTAATTCAGCCAACTGGTGTCCATCACGACTGGCAGATCATGGAAACTTCTTACCAGGAGGGTGGGGGGGTTTCACATAATTCTCCTGAACATGTGTTTTCCTGCAAAGCTACAACTGTAGTTTCCTCTTGATTATGTCATGCCATCAAAGAAGTAATTTGATTTTTTTCACAATTAGTGTGAGCTGAAACTAACACTCTTAAATCAAGCTGAGTACTTGGAAAGGCACCCAAATACCATAACAGTGTGGAAACTGCAATGTAGAAACATGACTTGACATGCAGAAACACCATGATTAGACCAGGATTTATGTGCTGTCACATGACTGGCCTTTTGCTAGTAAAATGTATTTGTAATGAAATATTGGATCCATTGAGTTTCATTCTTCACAGTGGCCTTATCAAAGCTGTTGTAAGTGTACAAATGGCCTCTTGTCACTTCTTTTACAGGCTCACGATGAGATCTGCCCTAAATTTCCACTGAGTTGTGAGGGCTGTGGGAAGAAGAAGATTCCAAGAGAGAAGGTATTTGAACATTCTTGTTTCATAGCACACACTGCATGTGGTTTGAGTTCTGACAGAATGTGACTTGAATTCTATGAGCGTAGAAGAGGGACCCTTGAGTTAGCCCATGAGAATGTTCAGTCTCTATTGAGGAGTGAAGGAAAACAATTAAACACATTTAATTTTGAGAGGCAGCTACCATTCACACCCAGTTACAGTGTTCCATAAGGCTCTTAGCACTGGTGTTGTCTCAATTTGTGATGCGCTATAATGACTCAATCTTTTCCCATGAGTAGTGAGTAACTCCACCTAAATCAGACTCTGATTCATGCTCTATTTGGGTGCTCACCACAATTACCAGAGAGACTCTTTTTCCTCCTTGCACAGTGGGTAACTTAGCCTAGGTAAACATCTTTTATTGGACCAACTTCTGCTGGAGAGCGAGACAAGCTTTCAAGGTTACACAGAGTTCAGGACTTGTCTCTTTCACCAACAGAAGTTGGCCCGATAACACATATTAGCTCACCGACCTTGTCTCTTATATCCTAGGACCAACATGGCCAGAACAACACTTCTCCTAGGTGATACAGTTGTGTTAACTGCTGTAGTTAGTAGGGAAAGAACGCCACTATCCCACCAAATGAAAGACCTACAACCCTTCAGACCTAGCATTAGACTCCACATCGATTGCCCAGAGTGACTCTTGGGACAAGTGACGAGGCACTGAAGTTCTAAAACCTTGATTGTGAGTCCTTGTGGAAAAGTGTACCCCTCGGTCACTCTCCCATCTAGTAACTGAGAGCTGCCTTGAGGCAGCTGAAATGGGAACAGGAGAGAGTGTGAAAAGTTGGGTAAAGAAGGCTTCAGAGTGGACAGTAGCAGAGGCCTCAACTCCTATAGCCTTGGCATTGTGATCATTGGACGCTAATCTGCCTGATTCTGAAATCTGAAGCCATTACAGCTGACCCAGACTAGTACCAATAGGGAGCGGGACTTTCAGTGGTTTAAAGTTTTAACTTCCTCTCTCTCCAAACTTTTTGTTGCTCCACAGTAGACATTGTCCCAGCATAACCACGCTACTGCGTGTAACTCAGAAAGTAACTTGAATCACTAAGGGTTTATCTACACGGTGCGTTAGTCTGCACTAGAGGGGTGTAAATTCTAGTGTGCACTAGCATGTTGCACACTAACTGGTCCACGTTGTCCCTGGTGGTGCACCGTAAAAGCCCCCCCTCTCCCCCCGAGGTCATAGTGTAATACCTAGGGAACTTTTAGCATGCACTAGAGCACTTTTAGTGTGCGCCAGTAGGGTCCATACAGCCAGTTAGTGCGCAATGCACCAGTGCGCACTAGAATTACACCCCTCTTATGCGGACTAATGCACTGTGTGGACAAGCCCCCTAAGTGAGTGAGTCACCTGGGTGTGAGAGTATTTGTCAAATTAATCAAACCCCTTTTCATTTCCAAATAATGAGACGTGTGGCTGTGAATTGTCACCCAGTAAAGGCCCAGCATATCTAATTGGTAGAAGGAAGATTTAAAAACAGGATGATGTGTGCCAGTGCCTGTTTGGGCTCCCATGTGCGGTATGATTAGCACTAACAACTCCATGCTCCAGTGTAGGCTGTTGGCACTTCCCTCCAAAGGGTATGCTGCCTGCAGCCATGGTCCTGGAGGGCAGCTACCAAAAAGCCATTGCCATGCTGACAAGCAGCAGATTTTGGTGTGTACCTATCTCCACGAAGGATTACTGGACCCAGCAAGAGGGCACCTGCTTGTGGCAGAGTGTTTGCAGTAGGGACTCGAACAGGAAATAACATGAGCATGCTCCTGGTTCTTAGGTCTTTAACGCTTAGCGGGAAATAAAAATATCAAGCTGTGATGTGATCTCACCACACTGCATTGGGAGCCATAATTGTATAAAGTCTTGGGTTTGATACAGTGCAGCATCTTGAACAACCCCCAGTTACACCAGAGAAGTGAACTGGAAAATATGCGGGGGAGAGGGGAAGCTTTAAGACTCCATGGCAGCAGCAGGACCGCTAAGGGTGGAATGGCACCCTTCCTCTTGAAACCTCCTGGCTTTTGTTGGCTTGTCACAGCCATGACTCTGTTTTCTTGCTCAGTTACGTCATTGTGGAACCTGCGCAGTTGAAAATGTGTCCATCTGTCCAAAATGGCTAGTCCACCCCTGAAAAGCGTATGAGCGTCCCATATGGCACCACTTTGAAAGGGTTTGCCATCGGTCACACTAATGCCCATTGAGCTGGCACATTTTGTATGTGCTCCTGGGAAGGAGCAAGACCTTGCAGCCATTTTTTTTTAAAGGAGCTTCATTTTCAGTTGCAAAGGGATGTCTGAGCTCTGGTGAGAGCCGCAGTGAGGTCCCCACCTTTAGTAGGTGGCTTCTTGTCTTAACTGGCCACTTGAAAGTAATCCCAGGGCTTCCTGTGCAGCTTTGTTTGGCCAGATGCTAGGCTGCCATGTTTGTGTGTTCCCTTGGACAGTCACTGAAGACAGATCTCATTATGCAGGCCATGGTCAATTGTATCTTCACTAAGGAGCAAATGCACAAGTGGCAGGTGGGATTATCCCTGCTCCCCCTGGGCCCTGCCAATCCCTGCATTGTATCCTGTGCTGGTGGGGCACCTAAAGAGGAAGTGCCCGGTCAATACCATTGGGTGAAACAACTCTCTGGCCCTTAAGCACTGTTGGATCAGCTTCATGGACCACAACTGTGTCATGATCAGTAAAGGGTCAGTTATCCTCTAGTTCATCTTCACCTTCCTGTCTTGTCTTGGGTGTAGGGCGTGGAGTTTCTTGGGGTGTGTAAAATGGAAGAATTAGGCTTATATTTGACATGTTGTTTTAACCTTTTCTGTAGTTTCAGGACCATGTGAAGACTTGTGGCAAATGTAAAGTGCCTTGCAGATTTCAGGTTGTCGGCTGCACTGAGGTGGTAAGGCCAGTTTCTTAATATTTGTCTAGGGCCTTGTCTTCACTGCAGTGTTAGCTTTGGTATAACTTGAGTGTCGCCCCAGCTCGTCTTGCATCCACACACACAGAGCTCTAGATGGAGTGAAGTGAAACTAGCTGGCCTGTGGTGGGGGTGGGGGTTGAAGTTTGAGTGCTGCTGATGCTCTAGCTAAGCAGTGTGAATGCAACTTATATCTGAGACTATTTCGATCCAGTATCCAGAGCTGGATGTATCTAGAGAATTAACCGACTTGAAGTGATTGTTTCCTCAGTGCAGAATAATACCTCGTAGCCGAATGCTAATATACAGAGAAAGCAGACCCTCCTGTTCCCTGGGTACATGGTTCAGGGCTCGTCCTTACAGACTGTTTTGTGGGGAGGTGTGTCCAGGCTTCTGAGCTTGACCAACGAAGGCTAATAGTCACTCTTGTCTCTGGATCCGGGTGTTGTGGGGAATGGAAGAGAAGCCGTTCAGTAAGCTCGCCGGGGCGGTGAATAGCAAACTCCCCGTGCTTAAAGTCAGACTGCTGCTGATGGATGCCAAACCACGCTGATAACCTGCCTTTAAAGACTGTAAGGCTCTGCCCAATGGGGCTTATCTCCCTGGGAATAGGACACATTTTTCATTCTGGGCCCTAACCTGCAAGCACTTTGCACACGACCCTCCACTTGACCCTACACAATTGCAAATAATTTCAGCCTGTCTGTAACTCACTAGATCCAAGTCCAGGCAGCCCAGCAGCCTTTAGATGCTGAAAGTACAAATCAGCCTGAGTGCAGTAAAGAAGACATCCTGGATCAGGACCAGGATTGGTTTATTAGATCCTTTTGGTGTTGGAGCCAGAACCCAGAGGAATGCTTTTGGTGTCTGCCTGCAGTAATTTAGCTGAGTGGTACTTTCAGTTATGCAGTAGCATGCCATAGCACACTGCTGCAAGCAAGTGCCAAAGGAGGTTGTAATGCCTGAGGGATGGGGCAGTCTTTCATATCATGGGCTCTTCAGACAGTGAGAATTGGGACAGTAGCAAACGTCTCTATTTAGAACATGCCAAAGGATAGATCTCAGATGGCTTTCATGTAATTCCTGAGTAGCTGGGAGTATGGTGTTATTACAGACGTGATTTTATAAATAAAGGACTCCTGATTCTGTGTGATGACTGAGCTTATGGGTAATGCACAGGACAGGGTATCAGCAGACATAGGTTCTGTTCCCAGCTCTACCCATGACTCGCTGTGGCGAGTCACTTCCTCTCTTCGTGGCTTGGGGATGATAATAGTAACACATCCCCTCCTGGAGGTTTCGGGAGGGTTCATTCACTAATGTTTGTAAACTGCTTCTGAGGGATCCTTGGACTGAAGGTGCTATAGAAGGGGGGCAAAGCTTTATCAATTCTACAGTGGGATGAATGTTCAACATTGTCATTGTGTAAGATTAGAATTTTCTTCTTCGAGTGATTGCTCCTATGCATTCCATGTAGGTGTGCGCGCCGCGCGGGCACGGCTCTTCGGAACATTTTTAGCCTAGCAACACCGGTGGGCCGGCTGGGCGCCCCCTGGAGTGGCGCCGCTATAGCGCTAGTTATATACCCCAGCCGGCCCGTCCGCTCCTCAGTTCCTTCTTCCCGCCCGTGACGGCAGTTGGAACTGTGGAGTGCTTGTCGTCCTCCACTTACCTAGCTCACCTTGGTTCTAGTTTGTATTTAGTGTATATAGTTAGTTGTTAAACTGAGTTAGTTGAGTAGTTAGTAGTTAGATTAGGGGGAATTAGGGGGGCTTAGCCCCTCTTTTCCCGTCCGGTGCGGGCGTATGCCCAAGACACCGGGATTCAAGCCCTGTGCGGCTTGCCAGCGGCATATGCCCGTTGGGGACCCCCACGACGCCTGCCTTCGTTGTCTCGGCGAGGGACATCGACCAGACAAGTGCCTCATTTGCAGGTCGTTCAAGCCGCGAACTAAAAAGGAGCGGGACATTAGGTTGTGGCAGCTCCTTATGGAGTCGGCGCTTACCCCTGCGGTGCCGACTCCTCCGGCTCCGGCGTCGCCCTCGGTGCGGAGTGCTCCAGCGGTCCCCGGCCGGTCCGGTACCAAGACTGTTAAGAAGCAGCCGGCACCGAAGCCCCGGCACCGTTCCCATTCACCATCTGGGAAACGGAAGCCTAAGCCCAAGGCTGTAGAGACTGCTACGCCGAGACCATCGGTCCAGCAGCCAGCAGCGGTGCCTTCGGCACCGTCCGTGACAGCACACGGACCGTCCACGGTACCGTCGACTCCGGCACCGGCTGGGCCGTCGAGTCCGGTACCCCCGCGCTCCCCGGTGCAAGCCGTGGTCGAGCTGCCTCTCCCGTCCACGCCCGAGACGTTCTCGACGGCGAGGGAGCTCATAGAGCTAACAGAGGCACCGAGCCTCCGGCCCCCGGCACCGCCGGTGCGGGCTGTTCCGTCAGTGGGTAAACCGGCCATGGTACGACCGGCCACCCCTGACAAACAGGATAGGAGGCGATCCAGGTCCCGCTCCCGGTCTCGATCCCGGAGACGGTCACCTTCCCGCCGTTCAAGGTCACGGCACCGGTCTCCATCACGGTACCGCTCTCCTTCTCGGCGCCGGTCGCAGTCCCGGTACCGCTCCTCATCGCGGTACCGGTCGTACTCCCGGAGGCGTTCCAGGTCCCGGTCCCGCTCTCCGGACCGTCGGCACCGAGGGAGGTCCGGATCCCGGCACCGCTCCCAACGCCATTCTCGAAGCCGCTCCCGTCGACGACGATCGAGATCGCGGTCGACCTCCCACTACTCTCGCGGTCGAAGGTCCCACTCCCGGCACCGAGACGATCGGCACCGGTACACGGCACCGTCCACGGACAGACTGGTGGCATCGACGCCGCAGTCTCTGAGCGCCTCTGCCCCCCCGTGGCCTTCCCGCCAACCGTCGGTCGCTTCACACGACGGCAGCGGTGCAGATTACCGCGCGGACCCACAAGGACAAGACCTGGGTCCCCAGCAATGGGGTTTCTGGACCCCCTGGGCGGGTCACGAGGCTCAAGGCGCCCCCTTCCTCCTGCGACAGGGGCCTTCTGACCATGGGGTGCCGGAAGCCACCGTCAGCAGGCCCCCTCCATCGCCTCCGGTTGAGGTTCCACCGCCGCCGGTGCAGACGGAACATCCCGTGGAGACGGCGACCTCACACCCCATGGACGAGCCTCAGCCTCTGCCTATTGGTCAGGCCCAGTCCTCGTCTTCCTCGCCCGATGAGGCGGTGGCGGGATCTTCGTCATCCGATCCCCCACCGATTGACTTACGTGCCCATCAGGACCTCCTTCGTCGGGTGGCACAAGCAGTTAACCTTCCGGTAGCGGAGGTCATCGAGGACGAGGACCCGATCACTAATGTGGTCGGAACGGAGGCCCCCATGCGAGTGGCCCTACCGTTTGTTCGGACGATCCAGAAAAATGCCACCACACTTTGGCAGTCCCCGGCGTCCATCCCTCCCACTGCCTGTGGTGTGGAGTGGAAGTACTCGGTACCCCCGACTGGGTACGAGTACCTGTACACCCACCCGACCCCGGACTCCCTAGTGGTACAGTCGGTGAATGACAGGGAGCGAAATGGGCAACCTGCGCCGGCTCCTAAGTCTAAAGACGCGCGCAGGATGGACCTGTTGGGCTGGAAGGTATATTCGGCTGGCGGCCTCCAACTGCGCATAGCAAATCAGTTGGTTCTCCTGGCCCGCTATGCTTACGATAACTTCGTAGCCCTCTCTAAATTTACGGAGTTGGTTCCAACATCCTCCAGGCAGGAGTTCTCAGCTTTGCTGGAAGAGGGCAAGAAAGCTACCAGGTCCTCCATTCAGGGCTCACTGGACTCTGCAGACTCCGGAGCCAGGACCTTGGCATCGGGAGTGACAATGAGAAGGATCTCCTGGCTGCAATCGTCCACCTTGCCGCCAGAGGTCCAGTATACTCTGCAAGACTTGCCCTTCGATACCAAGGGCTTATTCTCGGAGAAAACGGACTCCAGGATACAGACCCTTAAGGATGGGCGCATTGCCATCCGTACGCTAGGCATGCATACGCCTGTGACACAACGGAGGCCTTTCAGGCAGCAGCCCTTTCAGCCGTTCAATCAGTCCAGGTCTCGGCCGGATAATACACGCAGGGGCAGACTAAACCGCCGTAGGCCATCGGGCAATCGGCGTACCCAGTCCCAGGCGCCTTCCAAGGCCCCCCAAGGGCCGAAGCAGGCGTTTTGATGGGACGCCCGAGGACGGCCCATCAGTCTCTCCTCTGGATCCTTCCCCGTTATTTTTCAATCGTCTTTCCCACTTCCTCCCGGCATGGTCCCAGATTACATCGGACAACTGGGTGCTACGCATGGTAGAGTCTGGTTACCATCTTTAGTTTGTTTCGCCCCCACCCTCCCACCCACCCACCCCGTCCCTCTTCAGGGACCCCTCTCACGAGCAAGTCCTCCTACAAGAGGTCGAGTCTCTGCTGAGATTGGGTGCTATAGAGGAGGTGCCGAGCGATATGCGAGGCAGGGGATTTTACTCCCGATATTTCTTAATCCCCAAGGCGAAGGGAGGCCTACGACCCATTCTCGACCTCCGAGAGCTCAACAAATACCTTATCAAGCTCAAGTTTCGCATGGTAACCCTGGGGACTATCATTCCCTCCCTGGATCCGGGAGACTGGTTTGCCGCCCTCGACATGAAGGACGCGTATTTTCATGTCGCCATTTACCCTCCTCATCGGCGCTACCTGCGCTTCGTTGTCAACAATACGCACTACCAATTCACAGTGCTGCCTTTCGGCCTCTCTACAGCGCCGAGGGTATTCACCAAGTGCATGGCAGTGGTGGCCGCGGCCATCCGCCGTCGTCGGATACATGTCTACCCCTATCTCGACGACTGGCTAGTCCGAGGACCATCCCGCCAACTGGTGGCGTCCCACATGGCCACGGTCCTAGCCCTGTTTCAGCGTATAGGGCTCATGATAAATGCCGAGAAGTCGATGTTGACCCCTTCGCAAAGAGTGGAGTTCATCGGTGCGGTCCTGGATTCCAATTTGGCCAGGGCCTGCCTACCCCAACCTCGGCATCAGTCTCTGGTCTCTCTAGTTCGAGACCTACAAGCTTTCCCACGGACAACAGTGCGTTCCTGCCTCCGCCTTCTAGGCCACATGGCGTCGTGTACGTTCGTCACTCAGTACGCGAGGTTGCACCTTCGCCCATTTCAAATTTGGCTCGCGTCAGTGTACCGGCCCCACCGCGACTCTATCGATATGGTGGTCACGCCCACGAAGCCAACACTCGCTTCGCTCACTTGGTGGCTGGACCCAGCAGTCGTGTGTGCCGGAGTCTCTTTCCGCCCCCTTCAACCATCGGCCACTCTGACCACGGATGCGTCAGAGCTGGGGTGGGGAGCGCACCTAGCCGACCTGCACACCCAAGGCCTCTGGTCGCCCCGAGAGTTCTCCCTCCATATCAATGTCAGAGAGCTCCGAGCGATTCGCCTCGCCTGTCAAGCCTTTTGCCCCAGTCTCCAGGGGCGTTGCATCGCGGTGTTGACGGACAACACAACGGCGATGTTTTATGTCAACAAGCAGGGTGGAGTCCGATCTTCTCCGCTGTGCACGGAGGTGATGCTACTGTGGGACTTCTGCATAGCCCACTCCATTCACCTAGTGGCGTCCTATCTTCCAGGGGTGCAGAACACGCTGGCCGACCGTCTGAGCAGGTCGTTCCTGTCCCACGAGTGGTCCCTCCGCCCAGATGTGGTTCACACGATTTTCCGGAAGTGGGGGTTTCCCCGGATAGACCTGTTCGCCTCCAGAGAGAACAGGAAGTGCCACCAGTTCTGCTCGCTCCAGGGTCGCGTCCCGGGCTCCCTGTCGGACGCATTCCTCTACCCCTGGACGGGTCACCTACTGTATGCCTTCCCTCCGTTCCCGCTCGTACATCGGGTGCTTCTCAAGCTTCGGAGGGACAGAGCCCGCCTCATACTCGTCGCTCCGGCCTGGCCGAGACAGCACTGGTACACTCTGCTGCTCGAGCTATCGGTATGAGATCCCATCCCTCTGCCCTTATGGCCGGACCTGATAACGCAGGACTTCGGCAGGCTCCGCCACCCGGACCTGCATTCCCTCCATCTAACAGCCTGGTACCTGAGTGGTTAACCCACGCGGAGCGGACCTGTTCGGCGGCGGTCCAGCGGGTCCTGCTGGAGAGCAGAAAGCCCTCCACTCGCTCGACCCACCTCTCCAAATGGAAGCGCTTCGCCATATGGTGCGACCAGAAAGATCTGAATCCATTCGTCGTCCCTATCCCAACGATACTGGACTACCTCTGGTCGCTTAAAGAGCAGGGTCTGGTGGTCTCATCGTTAAAGGTGCACCTGGCAGCGATATCGGCCTTCAGGCCACCCGTCGGTCACCGATCCATCTTCTCCGATCCTACGGTTTCCCGCTTCCTCAAGGGTCTTGAGCGTTTGTTCCCGCCAGTGCGGGCCCCGACTCCACCCTGGGACCTGAATCTGGTCTTGGGCAGGCTCATGGGACCCCCCTTTGAGCCCATGGCTGCGTGTTCACTGCTCCACCTGTCGTGGAAAACAGCTTTTCTCGTCGCAATAACCTCAGCAAGGCGAGTTTCCCTTGCTCAGGCCCTGACGGCCGGTCCTCCGTACACCATCTTTCATGCGGACAAGGTCCAGCTTCAGCCTCACCCGGCCTTCCTCCCTAAGGTGGTGTCAGCCTTCCATGTAAATCAGGACATTTTCCTTCCCGTTTTTTTCCCGAAGCCTCATGCCTCGAGTCGGGATCAACAGCTGCACACCCTGGATGTACGCAGGGCCCTTGCGTTCTACATAAATCGGACAAAATCCTTCTGGCGTTCGCCACAACTGTTCATAGCGGTTGCAGAACGTATGAAAGGCAAGCCGGTCTCCTCTCAGAGGTTTCCTCATGGGTCACCGCATGCATCAGAACTTGCTATGAGCTGGCTGGGGTGCCAGCTGACCGTCTTACCGCTCACTCTACGAGAGCGCACGCCTCGTCTGCCGCCTTCCTGGCCCATGTCCCCATTCAGGACATCTGTAGAGCGGCCACCTGGTCCTCTGTCCACACCTTCGCCTCCCACTACGCGTTGGTGCAGCAATCCAGAGACGATGCAGCCTTCGGCTCCGCAGTCTTGCACTCTGCCACGTCTCACTCCGACCCCACCGCCTAGGTAAGGCTTGGGAATCACCTAACAGGAATGCATAGGAGCAATCACTCGAAGAAGAAAAGACGGTTACTCACCGTTGTAACTGTTGTTCTTCGAGATGTGTTGCTCCTATCCATTCCAGACCCGCCCTCCTTCCCCACTGTCGGAGTAGCCGGCAAGAAGGAACTGAGGAGCGGACGGGCCGGCTGGGGTATATAACTAGCGCTATAGCGGCGCCTCTCCAGGGGGCGCCCAGCCGGCCCACCGGTGTTGCTAGGCTAAAAATGTTCCGAAGAGCCGTGCCCGCGCGGCGCGCACACCTACATGGAATGGATAGGAGCAACACATCTCGAAGAACAACAGTTACAACGGTGAGTAACCGTCTTTTCCTTAAAATTTGTGCTGTTGGACAGTTTGTAACTGTGTCTTTCTTTGCGTTACCCTTGGCTTTTATCAGTTACAGTTGTAACCCGCAGGGGATGAATGTGTCCTGTGGATCTCGTGCCATAGTGGGAAGCTGACTTGCTGCAAATGGGAATGTGTATTTCTTTTTCTGCAGGTGGAAAATGAAAAGCTGCTGGAGCACGAAAGTAAATGTGTGGGGGAGCATCTGTATATGTTGCTGGGCTTTGTGCTCAGCCTCAAGGCTGAGTCTAGAGACTTAAAGCACCACCCAACCCTTGCGTCAGTGCAGGACAACTCCATGCGCTTAAGAACCAATTCGCTGTGCTCTGAATCAGAGCTCTCTGAGTCCTTAGAGCTGCAGGCAAGGTGCGAGGCCCTGGAGAGGAAGACGATCACATTTGAGAATATTGTGTGCGTGCTGAATCGGGAAGTGGAAAGGGTGTCTCTGACAGCAGAGGCGTATAGCCGGCAGCATCGGTTGGATCAGGAGAAAATTGAAATGCTCAGTAACAAGGTCTGTAACCTCTGGCTTTAGACTTCTGATTCTTTATGTTCTGTGAACATCTTTCAAATCATTTGTCCCAGTAATTAAAGTTCTAAACAGCTATTTGCTGTTGTGAAGTATCGTGGCCTCTGCTTTGCGAGATCATTCCTCTGGAAAACAAAGGTGTGCTCCCTCTCAGAGCTCCCATGGACACCGTGTCTAGAGTACAATGAATGCAAACCTAGAGCCAAACAAAGATTGCAGCGCATACTGTAGGGGATCAGTTCTGTACTGTAGGAGGATGACCTACATAACAGGTCTTTTCCCACTCTAACATGTATGCAATTTTGAGATGGCATCTAGATACTAGGGTGATGGGCACCCTGGAAATGTCTAAGGCTTAGTCTATACTCAAAAAGTTATACTTGTGTAACTATGTCAGTTGGAGATGTGAGTTTTTACCAATACAGTTATACCAGTATAACCTCTAGTGTGGACACATGTATACCAGTATAAAGATGCCTTATTAGCTTACTTCGGTTCCCATCCACACTAGTGTGGGGAGATTTGCTGCTTTAACTAGGCTGGAACAGTTAAAGCAGCAAACCTTTCTAGAGTAGACAAGCTGAGGATGCAGGTAAGACTGGAAATTCAGGTTCTCCCACTATAAGGGTGGGGAGCTGACCAGGCTCAGGGATCTTTCAGCATCCAGAAAGCTGAAATAGTGCCTCCTCTGTACACCTCACAGGAGTACATGTCCAGAGAGCTTTTCCTCAGAACATCTCAAATATACTCATAGCTTGGCTCCTGATAGCCATGAGGTCAAATCACAGACCCCTGCATGCATTACACCTGCACTAAAGCTAAGAACCATGCTTGACTCAATTTGTCGGTTTCTCTGTCCCTCGGTTCAGTTTTGTCATAAACGTCGATTTTTCCACCCCCCTCCCGTAATGTTCTTAATGGAGTGGAGACCAACACCTCATCCTTCATTGACTGGATTCTGCCATCCACAGCTGGAAAGTGCCCTGCTTTGGCAGTGAAGAGAGGTGTTGGTTAACTGTTTGCTCAAGAGCAGCAGGGCGATCTCAAATTATTTTTAGTGAGTTGGCCAACAGTGATGGATTTCTTCCCTCTCCCAGCCACCATCACATCTGGAGAACATTTCCCACTAAAGATCGGGCCTGAATGGAGGTTCACAGGATCCCTTGACTTTCCTGGGTCCCTTAGCAGCTTATATTTCTAAACAAGGTGCTCTGTGTATTCCACTGATCAGGTCCGGCAGCTGGAAAGGAGCATTGGACTGAAAGATCTGGCCATGGCTGACATGGAGCAAAAGATCCGTGATATGGAAGCTTCGACCTATGATGGCGTTTTCATCTGGAAGATTACAGACTTTGCCAGAAAACGTCAGGAGGCGATAGCCGGCCGCTGTCCTGCCATCTTCTCTCCAGGTTGTTACCTAGAAATTAGCAAAATAGTGCAAGGCTCCAGCTGTGTCCAGTCATTTGAGTAGTGTTGAAATGGCATGTGGCATGCAGAGATTGTTTCTTCCAAGTTCTTTCCCTCACCCCCCCAAGAATGCAGTAGAGACTGATTTTTTTACAGTGAGATAAGTGAAACTGCATTGCTATAAGATATCCCTTTTCCCCTGCATACAGAAGACTTTTCTTTCCCTAACAGGAAAGGTAGCCCTCCTAGGCCCAGAAATAGCCCTGCAATAATAGCCCTTTTTACATAGTACAACCCAAATTAGGGCCATCAGGGAGATGGTTAGCAAGGCAAGGAATCGAGGTACCTAGAGCATAACATGACAATAGACAGTGTGTCCACAGGGGCTGAGAAACATGCATATCTCCAGCGAGGCTTGTGCAGCTGCCTGCTCTTCAGATAAAGTCAGCATGCTCACCCCAGCCATGCAGCATTCCAGATCTTCTAGAGAGTCTCCAGTTCTTGTCTGAGCTGTGACCTTGCTAAAGCAGCAGCATCCCAGCAGTCCAGACACCGTCTCTTTGGAGGACGTCAGTGCTGAGCGAGCCATGGAGTCTGCTAGTGCCATAGTTGAGGGACATCTGGGTCTGTGCCAACCGGACCAGGTCTGGTTCTAAACCAGCAGGACGATTCCTTTTTAAAGCAGCCAGTCTTTGGAACTGCACATAAACTAGAGACAGACTAGTTTAAACGGACAATCTAAAGAACTGTTCTAAAATGCCAGTTGTGATTATTTGTCTATTTTATGGTGTCTTTTATTCTCTATCCAAAACATTTTTGCCCCTTGGAAAATCCCTTTTCGCTTCCAGTTTTTCAGTGGAACTGAAGCTTTCCCATAACTGCGTTTGCTCTACTAACTCTGGCCCTGTCACTGGAACTTCCTCTTAAAAACAGTGGTCAGCCTCGAAACCGCCTAGGCCCCCTGCGAGCAGAGCTTCACGTTCTAGCAGGGTCAACTCTGCCCATCATATTTCCCAAGCAGACACACTGAGTTCCACGCCATTTTGTGTGCACCTTTGAGATGAGACCTTCAAATCTTACAGCCTGTCTGCTCTGGGCACTAAACTCATACAGCCCTGGAGGGATTTGACCCAGTTTCCTTGGCCTAAATGTCTCCTCTCTCACCCCCACTTCCCTTCTTGTGTAACATGCTATATGCTGGCTGATGCCCAGCCTCTTCCCCAGAAGTGGCTGCATTTTAGTAGTGCTGTATGGCGAAAACACTTTGGAGTGAGATGCTATATAAGATATTAATTCTTACAACCTGTGTCACGTCGTTATTAATGAGCCAGGCTCACTGATGATCTCTCAGCTGAAGGAACAGTGCGGTTTTTAAATGGCTGCAACAGAGGGCACATAGACATTTGTGGATCCTGTTACAAACAGGGTTGGTTCTTTTGGTTCAAGCCCCAAGGCCCACAGAAAAGCAGTGTGTTGTGCTTGGTTTGAAAGGGACTGGAAATGAGAGAGAGAGAGGTTTTTTTCATGGAAAAACACTTGAGAAGAGACTGTTTATAGGGAAGGAAAGACTTACCTGCCAGCACCTGAGTTTCCTGCATGTTACTTAGACCCAGCACCAGGCAGGAAGCTGCAATCCTGATGCTGCTTTAGCTGTGCAGAAATGAGGCAGAGAAACAGAGGTTAGGATTGGTTAAAAATTGCCTTTTGGGTGCGTAGTTTTTCTCACTGAGCTGAATGGACGCTTGGTGCAGACTTCTAGCATACGTGTCTCTGGTACCTTGCTGGCTGGTCTGTCTTCACCTGAGCTTGCCTCGTACTTTGCTCAGCTGTCCCTCCCCTTCTTCCCTCAGTTTGTTTTTGAATTATGAACATTTCAGTAACATTTGGAGGCCTCAGCTGAGCTCAGGCCCCCATTGGGCCGAGTACTGCACAGCTCCATAGTGGAAGTGACAGGCTCTGCCCCCAGGAGCGTACAGTCTGCACCGACAGATGGTGCAGTGGGGAATAGAGATGAAGTGACGTGTCAGTGCCAGAGCCAAGAGTAGCAGCCAGCTCTCCTAAGTCCTTACGGAATTACCCTCCACGTGCACACAAGCTGCCCATTCCCCTCACATTCTGCCAGTGTTAGCACGTTGTATATCCACACTGGTGCATTGTTATGAATGGGCTGTTCCCTGCCCGACTCCTCCAAAAGCACACTGTGCAACATAGCCGCAGCTACGCAACGTGCTCTCCCCTTCCTTGTGGAAAAGGAGATGCGCAGCTTAAAGAAAGAGGGAAAGAAAGGCGGCGGCTGAATGTAAAACTACACCTCTGCCCTGTTTAAAAGTAACTTGAGTGTGCCTGGCACAGTGGGGCTCAGTATCTGGGCCCTGGACTCCAGGTACAAGTACGAAGATGCCTGAGCGGGTGTTGTCTGCCAGCCTGAGATCTCAGCTGCAGTTTGGGCTCTTTCCTGCTTGAACACTCATGGCTAGTCATAAAGGGGAGTAGGCCAGACTAGGTCCTCAGTGACACTTGTGCAGGCCTGTTCCCTTTACTGGGGTGTGACTGGCCCTGGCCCTGGCACTTAAGGCAGCACTGGGATTGTTTCCTAAGCAGGTCTAGGCTCCAGCTCCGTCTCGCAGCATGGAGTTGTCTCTGCAGGGCAGGAGAAGAGTGGAGAGAAGTCAGCAGGCTCCTTGTTCTTGTCCTGTAACAGCAGGCGCATGTTAACTAGGCCTAGTGCCTCATGGACTGGGGCCCCAGTGTCTTGTGTGCTTTTAAATACACCCAGCGGAGATGCTCCTGTGGGCCCCCAGCTCAGGGAGCCCTCCCCTACTTATGCTTCAAAAGCCAAAGTCAATAGACAGTTGAAACGGTTTGGGAACCATCTGGGCTCCCCTGCTGCCCTAGCCCTTGTTCTGCACAGCTGTTTATTCTTGATGTTTTGCATCACTTAGCCTTCTACACAAGCAAATATGGCTATAGGATGTGCCTGCGTGTGTACCTAAACGGGGACGGCACTGGACGGGGGACCCACTTGTCTCTGTTCTTTGTGGTGATGAAAGGACCCAACGATGCGCTTCTGCGATGGCCCTTCAACCAGAAGGTAGGTGCTGGGAGTGAGCGCAGAGTCAGTCCTGGTGCCTGAAAGGCCTGCCTGGCCTAGTGATGTATTTCCCTTGGCTCGGGCTCTCCTAGACAGAGAGCTGGCACGTCCAGCAAGCAGAGGCAGAGAACGCACTAGCCCGGGGTTCTCAAACGTCATTGCACCACGACCCCTTCTGACAAGGGGTTGTGGTGAGGTGGAAGCTGAAACCCAAGGGCTTCACCCCCGGGCAGGGGGCCTGTAACCTGAGCCCCACCCCCCAGGGCTGAAGCACTTGGGCTTCGGCTTTGACCCCAAGTGGTGGGGCTCAGGCTTCAGTTTCCACCTCAGGTCCCAGCAAGTCTAAGCCAGCCCTGGCGACCCCCTTAAAGTGGGGTCCCGACCCCCAGTTTGAGAAACGCTGCACTAGCCATTTGGGGGAGCTCTTCCATGCAGGCTCCTGTCCTGATGAAAGCCCAGGGTACTACAAGAGAGGCCCAGGGGAGAGGGGAAAGATACAGTCAGGAGGGGGGTGATGATGTGTTTGGAGAATGACCAGAACTTTCATACTGACATGCTGCATGTGCTCCATGACTGAGCTGTCATCTTTATTTTCTAAATTAAATTTCTAAACCTTTGCAGTTGTGAAGAAAACCTTAAAAATAAGAACCAGGTATAAACTGATGCAGTGACATCTGCCTGACTCCACAGACAGCCTGAAACTGCGCATTGGAGCAGCGTGATCTGCCTGGCTTATCTCAAAGGGACATGCACGCAATGGGGCAGGATCAAACTGAATATCGAAATCTGCAGCTGCTGGCTACCCAGGCTGCTGCCGCACTTCATTTTCACATTGAGTTTAGCAAAGTCTCTAGTTGTCAGTGGATCTGAACCAAGTGCAGGATTTCCCTTGTGGCACAGCAGAGATTGGGAGAAAGCAGGGAGCCTTCTTGCAGGGTGTAGATCTAGCTGGGGCTTGGCATTGAGCTTGAATGCAGGCATTACCCCAGCTTGCTGCCCCATGAGTGCGTAAGGCTGCGTGTGTGTCTGCAGCTTTCGAAAGGTAAAAATGAATGGGAGTCACAGACGGGGGGTTGCATGTTTGCCATATTTCTTCAAGCTCTTTCTCTTGTGTATTCACCTCTAGGTGACCCTGATGCTGCTGGATCAGAATAATCGGGAGCACATTATCGACGCTTTCCGACCCGATGTGACGTCATCGTCCTTCCAGCGACCCGTCACCGAGATGAACATTGCCAGTGGCTGCCCGCTCTTCTGCCCAGTCTCCAAGATGGAGGCCAAGAACTCTTACGTGCGTGACGACGCCATCTTTATTAAAGCCATCGTAGATCTCACGGGCCTCTAAAGCCTCCTCCCCACCAGGAGCATTGAGCACAGTGCCAGCCGACCAGGGCTCACCCTCCCGGAGCTGCACCCTCAGCATGCCCCGGAGCAGGGGCAAAGTCCAGACCTGGCCGCATCCCTGAAGGGACCTGCTCCGCTCTGAGTGGAAATGCAGTGTCTGATGGGAACCCTCCCTTGGTGTCAAAACACCAGCTTCTCTAGTGCAGATCTTCCTTGAGAAGAGGCTTGTGTTGAGGTTAGTTTGAGTTTGATCCATGATCAATGGGGACTGGATGATCCCCTGCAGGAATCAGCTACCAGGGCTCCCTGCACCCAGGTTTCAAGCTAAAATGAAGGCAGCTCTTTTGTACTTGTTTAATGTACAGCTCCTACAACGGAACAGGCATTCAGCCTGCCCAGAGCACCACTGCACATAGCCCTTTGGCCAGGCTCTTTCATGCTCTTAGGAGATCTCAGTGTTAGAGGGAGCTGGTTTCTCTCTGGTGTTATTGCTTAAAGGTTCTGTAATTCTGTGTTGCTGGTTGGTTTGATCTTTGACATGAGGGTGTGAGGGAAGACGTGGACTAGGAGCAGGCAGAGGAGGTATGTGGGCTTCGCACGGCAGAGATCCTTGTTAGCTCTCAGTGAGAGGGAAGCAGTTTAGCACAGTCTCACTGACCTCTCCTGGCAGCCATAGCTGCAGAGGCACTTTGAGTGGGGCCGTATGTCAGTAGGGCAAGAGAGAGCTGTTCCCAGTGTCCATGTCAGTCCCTGGGAGGGATCTGACGGGAGGGGAAGTGTAGAGTAAGGGAGGACAGCACCTGAGGAATATTCTCCTCCTTTCTTTCAGTGTTGGTCTCCTATAGCCCTAGCGCTCCCGGGCTCGTGGGCATAGCTTGTGTGTTGAATGACCCAACAGATGAGTCTTGTCGCTCTCTGGAGCGGGTCCTGACCTAGGCAGAGGTGCCTTGGAATCTGATTGGCTGCCTGTGAATGGTTAACCCTGGAGCTGGGCTTAGGGCAGGACAGCCTTGCGCCCCCCCCCCCGCCCCCGTGTGTGAGCTGCTCAGCCCCCAGGAATGAGGGTTTAGCTCAGTAGCTCCTTTCCCCACCACTCTCATCCTGGCTCTTAGCGCCTCTCTTCATTTGCCTTTGTGGGCAGGTCGTCCCCCCCCAAGTGTCCTCCCCCAGGCGGCAGCTAATCTTGAATGTGAAATCTTGGGCTCTTCGCTCTGTCAAGGGGGTTAGTTGTTCACAGCCTCACCAGCCCTGCAGCCCCGGCTGCTGCGTGGCCAGCTGAGTGTGCTCTCTGCAGTCAGCCAGTCTGCAGCTGCTCGGTTAGAAACTCTCAGGGCTTTCCCTCCCCGGGCTCCTGGCACTCTGGCCCCCGTTTGCTGCCCACTGGTCTTTCTATTTCGTGGAGAATGGGTCCCTCTCAGCGTGTTGCCATTGTGGCTAACTGGCCCCTCAGAGTTACTCTGTGGTGGTCACCTGTAACTCTCTGGAGTGGCCATTAGCCACTTTGGAGCCTTATTCTTTGTGGTTTTCTGTCTCTCTCCCGTCAGTACAAACCCGCAGGTTCTCTTTGGCCAAAGCACCCAGCTAGCTGCTTTTTGAACCATCCTTCAAGGGTTGTCCCAGCCCTGTCCAACTCCTCCCCTGCTCTTCTGGCCTGGAGGACAGGCAAAGAGGGTGGCCCTGCTGCCCATGCCAGAGGTGCTCCAGGTGGTTGGCTGGAGCCCCCCAGAGAGCAGCAGCCCCACTTCCAGTTAGCATCAGTGATCGGCTGCCTGTGTGCAGGGGAAGGAATTCTCTATGGAACGATCACCAGTTAGCAAACGCAAGGGAATCCAAGATTGTGAAATTGTGGCCCTCTCCGTGGAGGAAGGCCATAGCCCCTCTGTTGTGTCCTCTAAAGAGAGAAATTGTATGTTCCCCACCTGGGCTCAGCCCCAGGGGCGTCTGCAGAGCTGAGGCACTTCTGCCTTCACACTGTCCTAGCTAGGACCAGTGACAGGCTGTCTCATCGTAGGCCACCACTCGAGCCTTGACAGTGGCCTGCTTCAGTCCCCTTGGCCCCCTTCCACACACCTCAGCTGGGGTCAGAAATCTGTCAGTGGAGATGAGTTTTGATTCCAGGCTAGGGTGGCAGGACTAAAGGGGTGCGCGTTGGCGCGTGCCCCCAGCGAAGTAAGCCGGCACTGCTCCCCCGCTGAGAGGCCACTGTTATTGAGCCGCTATTTACATGTATCTCGTTTCTGGGCCAGGAGCGGTGGCTGGTTCTCTAGGGATGGGGGCGGGGAAAGGATTATCTGTGTGCAGAATTCCCCAGCCATGATCTCCAGCTGCCAATAAACAGACGTAAAACAGCCGCCCCATGGGAGCCAAAGGGAATTAAATCAGCTCAGTTTAAAGACTGACATCTAGGGTCACTGGAGCAGGCGGGGGTCTGAGTCCCTAGTCTGTCTAGGACGCTGCACCTCCCCAGACCCCAGGCTGGACAGTACTCCACAGCAAGCTGTCTGTCTCTCTCTGCTCTCCGAGCCCTGTGTAGACTCCACCCACCGTTCCTGCCCCGTGGCAACGGGCCTGGGGGCTGCTCAGTTTCAGACGCTGTGTCCAGATGGGGCCCAGCCCCTCAGGAACTAGCTGTCTCTCTAGCCTGTTCCCCTTGACGCCAGGAGCCTGTTTGCTGTTCTGTGCACTCCCCAGATCCCCCTTGCAGTGCCTCTCCTGAGCCTTTGGGCGCTTGCTCGGAGAGGTTTCCCTACGTTGTCTGAGAAACGAGGTGTCTAGTGAGGAGGCTGGAGACGGAGCAGCTGATTGGCTGTGCGCAGGAGCCAGACTGGCTCTTGGTACTGCCGTGCTCGAGCCCTGGGAGGGGCCGCCGACAAGGCCATGGCTGCAGCAGGGGGAGGTGAGCTCTCCCCTGGTTTGGGAAGTACTAGCTTTGTCTTCAGTGGCCGAGAGAAACTTCAGTGGCACTGCTAGGCTTGTCCCTCCACAGCAAGCTCCAGGGATTTGGAGCGCAGCTGCCTTTGGGGGGGTGAGCGGTCAGGCAGTAAGGGGACCTGGGCCCCAGAGGCTATCAAAGGCCTAAAGCCCTAGCAGGGACTCCCAGAAGTTCGAAAGGCATCTCTGGCACATACTGTGCATTGGTATCTGCTGTGGATTCTGTTCAGGATTCAGTCTGGTGGCTGGGGTGGAACCCAAAGCCAGCTCCATACAGTGCTTGTGGCAGGAGAGACCAAGGTGCTGTGCTGGAGTTGGCTGGCTGGCTCTCCCGCCCTGTGGAGAGGTGTTGGGATGAGTTTTTAGCCAAGGTTCAAAGCCTAAAGTGTGGTGGCTCCAGCAGGCAATTCTGCCATGCTGCCCTGGTGTGGGGGCGCCGCTGATCCCTGTGTGACACGCAGGGTGTTGGGGGATGCTCGCGTTACCACTGCTGCACCTTCCCTCGTAGTATAAATTCACCCAACATCCAAAAAGCCTGCACTGGCTTCCTGCTGGAGCCAGTGTTCCCATGCTGGAGAAGGGCCCCCCAGTTCCCTCCAGGCTGTAATATTGACCAGAGGAGCCCAGCTCTGGCATGGAAGGAACCACCTGTTGGAGCCATCTCATGGAAGAGGGTCCTAGCTGCATGAGCAGGCCTGTTCCAGCTGAGGCACAGTTGGGCTCAGCACTGTGGATGGGGAGAAGGGGCCTTAAGTTCGGAGGGAGTCACTTGAAAAGACTTGCTGCTTTTCATGTGTCTGTCCGTCCCCCCCTCCTCACTTACCAGCTGTGCTAAGGCTGAAGGCTCTTCCATGCAGGACCCACCCCCCCCCCCCCATTATTTCCCTGCAGTTTACTCCCTCCCTTTAATTACCTTCAGTGAAATTGATTGGCTGCCCCCTGCTGGTGGCTATGAGGCATTCAGCTGCAGCTGGGGCTGTGTCCACAAACTCCCAGAGGGGGAGAAGCTAAATGGCACCTGTGCCATGCAGCACCCGCTTTGTGAAAAGGTGGGGCTGGTCCTTCCCCCGTGCTGCTGTTCAGTGGATGTCAAGCATGCATGGATGAGGCAGGTGGAGGGTTGCTAAGGCTTGTGCTGCAGCTGCTGCCGTGGTGCTGTTTTGTGCATGGAGGCACTGAACTGCCAGCTTAAAATGTGCTGTATGTGTATGTCCCTGAGCCAGCTGTGGATACCTGCTTCGTAGCTGGGAGACACAACAGTGATGGCCCATGACCCTAGTCTCATACACACACCCCCCCCTCCCCCCCGAGTCCAGTCAGTAACGGGATAGTTGTATTACAGCTCCGCCTGTCCTGCCTGGCCAGCACCATATCGGTATTTACAGGAGTCTTTTGCTAAGCCTTGCAGGGGAGGATTCTTGTAAAATTCAAGCCTCTTTACCCACAAGCCTGTGAGGGAAAGAAACCTTAGGCCAGTACACCTGTCACGGGAGAGGAATCAGTGCTGAGGGTTTGTTGTAGGGTTGCTCAGGAGCAAAATTCAAAAGCAAACAAATCACGTCTATGGCTAATTCCACAGAAGTGCAGCAGGTCAGGCTCCTGCATGAGAGGGTCAGGTGCTGAGCTCCGTGCACTGCAGGCAGCAGGTCAGGCTCCTGCGTGAGAGGCTCAGGTGCTGAGCTCCGTGCACTGCAGGCAGCAGGTCAGGCTCCTGCGTGAGAGGCTCAGGTGCTGAGCTCCGTGCACTGCAGGCAGCAGGTCAGGCTCCTGCGTGAGAGGCTCAGGTGCTGAGCTCCGTGCACTGCAGGCAGCAGGTCAGGCTCCTGCGTGAGAGGCTCAGGTGCTGAGCTCCGTGCACTGCAGGCAGCAGGTCAGGCTCCTGAGTGAGAGGCTCAGGTGCTGAGCTCCGTGCACTGCAGGCAGCAGGTCAGGCTCCTGCGTGAGAGGCTCAGGTGCTGAGCTCCATGCACTGCAGGCAGCCAGGGTGTGGCCGAGGGTAAGAGGAGGCGGCCGTATGATAAAGGAACAAGTTTGGTGAGAGGGGCTGTGTACGTTTTGCCTCCCCTTTACCTGCACTAGCCCGACGGCGCCAGAGCGGGTGCCCTCTGGCTGGAGCTGCTAACACAGCTCCCCCCAGGGATTGGCACACTACTTTCCAGTGGGCAGCAGCCGGGTGAACGGTGAGCAGGAATGAGGCCCGGCAGTAAGGTTGCCCAACACTTCCATTTTTTTATACAGCCATCTCCAGAAGAGGCTCCAGGTTCATTATCATACATTTCCTTGCCCCCACTAGGTAGCTAAACCAGAGGTGGGGTTTTACTTCTGCCGCGTGTCTCCTCTGAGGCATGGCCACGTTTGTGTAGAACGCAGGGTGCGGGTTGTTTGGCACTTGTGGAAATGCCTTTAGTTTGGTGATTGCTGTGTGCTAGCATAGCCATAACAATATTGCCTTCATTAGCAGCTTTGCAACACCCTCCCTAGACCAAGCACTAGGCTCTCACCTTTCATGGATGTGTCCAAACGCACGGCCTAGCGCTAACTGTGAAATGAAGTGTCCTCTGGGCCGTTGTATGAGTGAGACCATTAATAAAGTATTGTATCCCAAGGGAAGGTTGGACAGTAATGGGACAACATACAGCACCATCAAGAATGGGAACTAGAAACCGTTTCTGTGAAATTGATGGGTTTGAAAGTGGGATCCCTCGTGTGCCACAGGCTCCTGCGGGAGAGGGGCTCAGCCCTTGTTCCATTTACTTTGCTAGAGAACAGGACACATAATCCTTCCCCCCACCCCTTACTGCGGTCACACATGCTGGGTCCCGGAGGTGCTGGGAGCTGTTCAGACACAGGCCCTACCCTGCTGAGTTTACTTACTTTGAAATAAGATGCAACAAGTGCCTATGGGACTGGGAAGAAAGGGGCTCACCTGACCCCCCAGTCTATACATTTTGTTCAAAAGAACCACCCCCGAAATGCCCCAGCGGCTGGGTCACGGCTGCTAGGCCGGCCCCAGCAGACACTCGTGGCCGATGTGAAGTACCTGTATTGCCCCTTTCAGAGAAGGGAAAACAGGCAGCGACCACCACCATGGGGCTGTGGCAAGAACACAGCTCTGACTCCTCCCCTCCCCCCCATGCTCATTGCTCCAGCCCTCCCTGCTGTTCACCCATCACCCCCCAGCCTAGCACCAAGCTCCACAAATGGTACCTACAGCCGCCTTTGGGCTCCACTGCAATCTGTGACACTCCCACAAAAAGCAGTAGAGGCTAAAAATCACTCAGTGCCTGAAGTTGCTAGCGTGGGGCCTGGGCCCTGTTGGCTTCCTCGGTGCTGCCTAAGCCCCCCAGCAATCCCCAGATCAGGGCAAATGGCATGAGAGGGGCTTGTCTATGTGAGTAGGGCCCATTGAAAATCTGACTGCAGGACCAGCAGCAGCTACCACTGCCCACTTTAACTGTTCAGGCCCTGGCTTTTGGGGGTCTCAGCCTAAGATGTGCCTGGCTCTCTGCTGAATGGGCAGATAGAGCCTAGGCCCCTCACCGGGGGGGGTCAGGAGGGTCTCTGTTTTTTCCAGGCACTGCCCCACTGAGCAGTGGAGCCCAAGGACAGACCCAGCTAGCGCACTGCCTCTGGGCTAGAGGGGGTTGTACCTCATTGAGAGACGAGGCCATTTGACGATACTCGCTCGAACCCCGGCTAGCAGAATAGCCCCTTTATTCAGTGCTGTAGCGAGGAGCAGAATGTTTGAAGAGAAAGCTCCTTGCTGCCCTCAGGGCCCGGCCCTGCCCAGGGAGCCCGGAGCCGGCGGGGGCTCAGGGCCCGGCCCTGCCCAGGGAGCCCGGAGCCGGCGGGGGGCTCAGGGCCCGGCCCTGCCCAGGGAGCCCGGAGCCGGCGGGGGCTCAGGGCCCGGCCCTGCCCAGGGAGCCCGGAGCCGGCGGGGGCTCAGGGCCCGGCCCTGCCCAGGGAGCCCGGAGCCGGCGGGGGCTCAGGGCCCGGCCCTGCCCAGGGAGCCCGGAGCCGGCGGGGGCTCAGGGCCCGGCCCTGCCCAGGGAGCCCGGAGCCGCCTGGGACACTGTGCGTTAAACCCAGCGCCAGCGAGCAGGAAAAGGGTTCACATGAGCTCACAGTTATTTAAAAAGTCCCCACTCAGGGTGAGTGAATTTAGTTTCTTTAATGGTCAAACAGCCCCACGGGAAGCATCCATGTCTTCCGAACCATTTGCCAACAAAATGTCCCTCTCTGGGGAAGCTGTTGCTAGTGACAGACAGACCCGTTATGTGAACTCTGGGCATAAAGCCCCTGGTGCCTGCTACTGGGGGAGGGTAGCAACACTGAATCTTGCCAGCCCCCATAAGAGGAAGTAAAACCCTGCATGGCCACGCAGCACAGAAGGCTGCAGCCCAGAGGACTGACTGAAAGCAGCAGAAGCAACATTTAGTTTGACTTGTGCCTCTGCCTGAGCAGAGGGTACAGACAACTAACAAGTATACAACCCTCTTCCTCCCCAGCCGTCCCTGTTTTACAGACTAGAGCCACTGCTTCCAAATTCAGAGGCCTAAAAATTCCAGCCTGCTATTTTCAAAGCTGCTGAGCACCTGCAGCTTGAAGTCACTGGGAGCTGCAGGTTACCAGCACCTCAGAAATCCAGGCCTGTGAATTTAGGATCCTAGTTCAGACACCAAGTTAAAATCCTAGGGCCAATGCTTTCAAAGACAAAGGCTAGTTCTTAAAGAGGGATCAGCTTTGACCCAGGGCCAGCTACTGGAAGTGAGACATTTTCCTCTCATCTCCTGCTGTAGGCTTTAGAAGCCCCCCCATCAGTCTTGGCTTCCACAGGCTGCCTCATCACACCCAGCTCCAGGGGCCTGGAGTGAGACCAAGAGTGCAGCATGACAGAGTACAGAAGAGACTGACTCGTTAGATGAGAACTTAAAGGCGCTGGGGGAGGCCGGTAGCACCGCCGGGAGAAGTCACCCACAGTGAAAGAGAACTTGGACAGTTCTCATCCAGGTGGCAGTTAGTGAGCAACTCAGACATCAGCTGGGATGGTGCAGCCGCCTGCTATGTCCTGCAGAGCAAATACCAAGAGTTTGTGGCTCATGCTGTGACAGTTGGACTCAGATTCTCATGGCCAACTCTAGCCCATAAGCTGCTCTCATTGAAGGGGGAACCTCAGCTTTGTGGTCACCACTGCAGTGGATTGCCTGGAAAACAACACATTAGCAACGCAACTGGAGCATCTTAATGTTAGTTAGCAGCTCACCAAGGCCCGTCCTGTGTGACTCCCCAGCTCTCCACGTACCCGTGTGGAAGCCAGTGGTGGAGGTGCACAGGCTCACAGCTAATGGAAGGCAGCGACAGAGGCTTGCCTTGAGCTGGCTGCAGTCCAAAGGGCTCTGGTAGGCCCGAGGTGGAGACGCAGGGCAGAAAGTTGCTAGCTGCCATCAGCAGAATGTTAGAGCTGCCAAGCCAGCACCAGTGCCCTAATGCTTTGCACTTTTTGAGCAAGAGCCTCTCTGGAAAGTCTCCTCGCTCGCCAGTCTGCATTCAGGACCTGGCTGCAGGAGACGGGAGGAGGGTGACCAGTAACACTGTCAGCGCCTCCTGCATGGGATAGACAGACAGCGATAAAACAGCCCTGTCATGACAAGAGCAGTGCTGCGACATTTCCCTTTGAGCCAGCAGCTCTGAGGCTACACCCCCAGCTCACGAAGAAAATAAGCCGCCACAGTCTGTGCTGATCAGTGACCAAAGCTTGGCTGCAAGTAGCGTGACCGACTAGCAGCACCTGTGAGTTTGCCCTGCAGTGACCCAGCTCACAGGCTGCAGCAACAGTGGGGGCACTCTGACGGTAACCGTTCTGTCAGATGCGAGCCATTGGTGGGAGTGCAAGGTTCTCTCCTGGGGCAGGGTCCTTCCAGGGCCTTGTGCCCACAGCTCCTCCATCAACGCTCCCACTGTCCAAAGCACAATAGAGGGTGTGGCTGGAGTGAGGCAGCAGCATGAGCAGGTGCCTTGGTTCAGCTCTGCTGGTTCAGCAGCCAGGAGAAGAGCAGCTTGCGGGGCTTCGGTTTCCTGGCGTGGTGGATGCGCACCGTGCGGGGGGAGCGCCACACTTTGATGGTGGTGTCATCACTGGCTGTCAGGAGCAGTTCCTGCTCAATGGGGCTGAATGCCACGGAGTTGACCACGTCGTCGTGCTGCAGCTTGGCCAGGCAGATGTTGTAGTGCCGGTCCCAGATGTAGCCATGATGATCCTCTGCCCCACTGCATTGAACAGAAGACACCAGTAAGAACCCAGCCCAGCCCGAGGGAAAGGGGCCCTAACCCCCCTTCCCCCAAAGCCTCACAAATCTATGAGGGAAACAGGTGCCTCTCCCATAAGGCCTGGGGTTACACCCAAACTACTGGCCCAGTCAGTGTCCAGTCCTCACAGTTGTGAGAAAACCCTTTCCCAGAAGGAGCCAAGGGGCAGCGATGCAGGGGGGTTTGTCTGAGTGGGCACTAGTGCTGGAGTGAATGGCGCTGCTCACCAGTGTCGTCTTTAGGGTTCAGAGTTAACTGACCCATCAACATGCTCCTTCTTCCACAATCCCAAACCACCAGAAGCCTCGACTATCTCCTCCCCCGATACCACCTTCCAGAGCTCCCTCACCCAGTCCTGCACTGTCAAATCAAGAGCCCGAGGGGAAGGGGGGGGGCAGCGTAACATACTGACTGTGCTAGCCTAGTGGCTGGCAGTCATCCCATTTGGTACAAGCCTACAGGGTTTCAGGTACGTCATGCTGCTGCAGGAATCGCCCTCTGAGTGCCTCTGAGGCTGGGCCTGTGCTGCAGAATCTCCAACCCACACCTAGCTCCAACCCACCAAACCCAGGGGCCCAAGTAGCATGGTACAGGGGTCGGGAACACTGGGCTTCTCTCCCCTCCCATCCCACCAGCTTTGCGACCAAGAGAGACAGGCCCACTGGGCACCTGGCTACGAAATCCCTGCTGACATCAAGGAAGATGAAGAAGCATTCATCGTTGGGGGTGTAGGCCCGGTGCGAGCGGAGAGCTCGCTTCACCTCCTTCATTGTCTTCAGATCAAACACATGCAGGTCAATCTCCTCTGCGATGGGGGGTGGCTGCATGGGATCAGAGATCACACAGTCCCGCGGCCAGGACCGGCTGTTCACATACAGGTACCTAGGGGACAGGAGAGGAGAGGTTACACTGCTGGGTCACTTCTGTCAGCATCACCATCCGGTCTAGAAAACCTCTCAGGTGTGACTGTGCTGGGGCACTGGTTGGTTTCACTGCCCCGCTCTCCAGCACAGCTCGCAGCCATGGTGTCTGAGTTACAGACTCTGGAGAAGGAGGGGCAGGCTGGAGTTTTGGAAACAGCCCGTTTACATGAATGATTTTTAAGATTTCAATTAAGCCATTTCCATCCCTGCTCAGTTCTGCAAGTAGGAACCCCCCAAGTGCCTAACAAGGGACCTCTGCTGCTGGGAAACTCCAAGGAGAGTTCATCTTATACACCAAGCTCCTCAGTCCAAGCCAGCCACGCAGATGGCCTGGCCCAGCTACAGAGCCAGAGCACTCAGATGGGAAACCCACATCTCCTTAGGCAGCTCCTACATGCAGTTACTAGAATCAGCATCTGGCTGGTCCCCAATTCCATTCCTATCCCTGCCAGCAGAGACTCTTGGCCACCTCTTCCCCGGTGGGGGCTAAACCGGGAGCCCCTCCCCGTCATCTGTGGGCTTCACGCCCCACGAGTCTGAAGAGCACAGGAAATCCCCACGTGGTGACACCCCCCCCCCAAAGGAAAGCCCAAGCTCCCCAGGTCCCTGCACTGGCAGACAGGTCCTGAAGGCTACACCCAGCTGAGCTAATGGAGAGTCCTCTCAACTCTCCCCCACATGCTTGAGTGTGGAATTCCTTCCTGACCCCAGATCAACTCTGTGCTCATGAGCAAAGCATCACCATGGTTACACGCAAGAGCCATTTACACTCTGAAACGGCCTCGGGGTCCAATGCCCCATTATTGCAGCCTCTGGCATGGAGCAGCTCCCGCCTGCTGAGCCTGACTGCAGGGCGTGGAGGGACCCCTCTGCACAGAGCCGTAGCTGATGGTTTACAGAACCCCGGGTTAGACCCCAGCAGGGCCCATCACCCTGCTAACGAGCACACCAAGTGCCATGCGGTTTGCTTTGAGGCAGAGGTCGGGAGAAGGGATCTCAAACACCAAGGGCCTGTGTACACCTATTAATGAGTCCATGGAGGCAGGGGCCAATCCCTGTGCTCTTCTCAAATGAGTCACCAAGCTCTGGAACCCCCCCCCACACACACACACACACTAACTGTTCTTAAAGTGATCAGCAGGCAGCCAGTGCCAGTGGCCCCATCCCCATGGCAGACCCTCCGCTCTGCTGTGCCTCGCGTCCTGCCACACCCACCTGTGATCAGGAGAAAGGCCCATTCCAATAATGTGACCGTGGATGTCAATGACATGATCCAGTGAATCAAAGAACTCATCCGAACGTCTCTCCTCCCCAAGCACTGGTCCAGCAGTCGTCATCTGATGAGGCAAGATCTGCTTAATCCCTTCAGGGGAAAGAGAGGCAGGAAGGGGGATTAGTCTGCTCTGCAAGAGGGGGCTGCTGCTGCCCGACTCGTAGGTAACATGCAATAGTGAAAGGACTGGAGCCTGGGGAGCTCACTGCAGAGCAAGGAGCGTCCCTCCGAAACCTTATTACAAGCTGCGAGGAGAGAGGAACCCACATTGGGGACCCTGGCTGGGAAGTGATGACAAGGCTCGGGTGGTGACTGAGTCATGGCACAGTACAGGGCGCCAGTCCCCTGGCGCTCTCCTCCGCTGGCTATTCCTGTGGCATCAGCCCAAAGCAGCATTTGTGCCCTTCCAGTGAGGTTTGCAGCCAGGAGGGGGGTGTTTAGGCCTTTCACTCCCTCCTTTCAACCGGGACCAGGGGTGGTTTCCTGATGCAGGCTTGAGAAAAGGTCCCTTCTTCTTCGAGTGATTGCTCCTATGCATTCCAGTTAGGTGTGCGCGCTGCGCGTGCACGGCTCTTCGGAACATTTTTACCCTAGCAACTCCGGCGGGCAGGCTGGGCGCCCCCTGGAGTGGCGCCGCCATGGCGCTGGATATATACCCCAGCCGGCCCGTCCGCTCCTCAGTTCCTTCTTACCGCCCGTGACGGCCAGTTGGAACTGTGGAGTGCTCTCTGTCCTCCACAGCCCTAGCGTTTCTCCATTCTTCTCTGTACATAGTTGGTTAACTTAGTTTAGTTGTTAGATTAGTTGAATAAGTTTAGTTAGTTATAGTATAGTAGGGTAATTAGAGGGGTTCGCCCCTCTTCTTCCACAACCGGTGCGGGCTCATGCCCAAGGCACCGGGGTTTAAGCCCTGTGCGGCTTGCCAGCGGCACATGCCCGTGGGCGACCCGCACGACTCCTGCCTGCGCTGCCTCGGGGAATCTCACAGGACAGATAAGTGCCCGATCTGCACGGCGTTTAAGCCGCGCACCAGAAAGGAGCGAGACTCTCGCCTCAAGCAGCTCCTTACGGAGTCGGCACTTCAGCCTCCCGCGCCGTCCCCGGCGGCACCGAAACCATCCTCGGCGCGCAGCGCACCAGCGGCACCGAGCCACCCCGGTACCGACGCGGCTAAATCTTCCCAGACGGCACCGAAGTCCCGGCACCGTTCCCTCTCTCCACCGAGGAAGCGGAAGACGGCGCACTCGGCTCCTAAGCCTCCTGCTTCGGGACAGCTTACCCAGCCATCACCGGCACCGGCTGTGGTAGTGCACAAGCCGTGCACGGTCCCGTTGACTCCGGCACCTCAAGAGCCGTCGAGTCCAGTACCTCCCTGCTCCCCGGTGCCAACCGCGGTCGAGCTGCATCTCCCGTCCACGCCCGAGACATTCTCGACGGCGAGAGAGCTTATCGAGCTCACAGAGGCACCGAGCCGGTGCGGGCTGTTCAGTCAGCGGGCAAGCCGGCCATGATGCGGCCCCTTCCCCTGACGGACGGGATAGACGGCGCTCCAGGACTCAGTCTCGCTCCCGCTCCCGAAGACTGTCACCGTCACGCCGCTCCAGGTCCCGGCACCGCTCTCCATCGCGGTACCGTTCACCCTCTCAACGCCAGTCGCAGTCCCGGTACCGCTCAACATCGCAGTACCGGTCGCACTCCCGGAGACGCTCCCGATCACCGTCCCGTCGGCACCGCAGGAAGTCTGAGTCCCGGCACCGTGACTCCAGAAGCCGCTCCCAGCACCGCCGGTCGAGATCCCAGTCGAGCTCCCGGCACCGCGGCAGTCGATGGTCTCGCTCGCCATCTCGGTACCGCAACGACCGGCACCGACCCTCGGCACCCTCCGGGGACAGGCTGCCAGCTTCGACGGCGCAGTCCATCAGCGCCTCCGCACCTCCGTGGCCATCCCGTCACTCGTCGGTCGCTTCGCGGGCAGACAGCTATGGTCATCTCCAGGCGGCCCCGCATGGACAAGTCCACGGGGCACAACAGTGGGGTTTTTGGGTCCCCTGGGCCCAATATGAAGCTCAAGGGCTACCTTGCCTCCAGCGAACCCCAGCCTCCGAGCGCAGAGTGCTGGAGGCCACTGTCAGCAGGCCACCCCCATCACCGGGTGAGGCCCAGTTACCGCCTGATCCCGCGGAGCGTCCACGGTCCGAGTCAGCTGCCCACCCCATCGAGGACCCACCTGCGGAGACGGTGGTCCAAGGTCTGTCCTCGTCATCTTCACCAGACGAGGCGGTGGCGGGGGCTTCTACGGCAAACCCTCCGCCTATTGACTTGCGGGCCCACCCGGACCTTCTTCGCCGGGTGGCGAAGGCTATCGACCTACCGGTAGCGGAGGTCACTGAGGACGAGGACCCGGTGACAAATGTGATTGGAGCGGAGGCTCCAGTGCGGGTGGCCTTGCCATTCATCCGCACTATCCAGAAAAATGCCACTACCATCTGGCAGTCACCGGCGTCTGTCCCTCCCACCGCCCGCGGTGTTGAAAGAAAGTACTCCGTCCCCCCCACAGGGTACGAGTACTTATATACCCATCCTGCACCAGACTCGCTCGTGGTCCAGTCGGTCAACGACAGGGAAAGGCATGGTCAGCCAGCCCCTGCGCCGAAGTCCAAGGAAGCGAGGCGCATGGACCTGTTGGGCCGAAAGGTCTATTCGGCAGGGGGTCTCCAGCTCCGAATCGCCAACCAGATGGCCCTCCTCGCCAGATACACCTTTTACATCTTGGTGTCCCTGGCGAAATTCACAGAGCTGATCCCAACAGCCTTGCGCCAGGAGTTCACGGCCCTCCTGGAAGAGGGCAAGAACTCCTCCAGGTCCTCCATCCAGGCCGCTCTGGACTCCGCGGACTCAGGTGCTAGAACCCTGGCCTCAGGAGTAACCATGAGGCGCATCTCCTGGTTGCAGTCCTCCACATTGCCACCGGAGGTGCAGTACACCTTGCAGGACCTACCCTTCGACACTCAGGGTCTGTTTTCTGAAAAGACGGATTCCAAAATTCAGACCCTGAAGGACGGTCGCATAGCCATTCGCACTCTGGGTATGCACACACCGGCTACCCAGCGAAGGTCCTTTCGGCAGCAACCCTACAGGCCATTTAACCAGCCTAGGTCACGACCCTACAATAGCAGGCGTCCCGGCCTGAGTCGCCGTAGACCGTCGGGCAACAGGCGCAACCAGGGCCAGGCGCCTTCCAAGGCCCCTCAAGGACCCAAACAGGCCTTTTGATGGGACGCCCGAGGACAGCCCATCAGTCTCTTTCCCGGATCCTTCCCGTTTATTTTGCAACCGCCTTTCCCACTTTCTTCCGGCGTGGTCCCAAATAACATCGGACAGCTGGGTGCTTCGTACAATCCAGTCCAGTTACCGCCTTCAATTTGTTTCGCCCCCTCCTCCCCACCCGCCTTCCCTGTCCCTCTTCAGGGACCCCTCTCACGAGCAATTCCTCCTACAAGAAGTCGAGACTCTGTTGAGCCTGGGTGCCATAGAGGAGGTGCCGCACGACATGCGGGGCAGGGGATTCTATTCCCGATATTTTCTCATCCCCAAGGCGAAAGGAGGTCTTCGACCCATATTGGACCTCCGAGAGCTCAACGCGTATGTGCTCAAGCTCAAGTTTCGCATGGTCACCCTGGGGACCATCATTCCCTCCCTGGATCCGGGAGACTGGTTTGCCGCCCTCGATATGAAGGACGCATACTTCCATATCGCTATTTACCCTCCCCATCGACGCTACCTGCGCTTTGTGGTCAACGGTGCGCACTACCAGTTTGTGGTGCTACCCTTCGGCCTGTCCACCGCGCCGAGGGTCTTCACCAAATGCATGGCAGTAGTTGCTGCAGCCCTCCGCCGTCGTCGCATACACGTATACCCATATCTCGACGACTGGCTGGTTCGCGGGACATCCCGACAGCTGGTAAAGGACGAGATGTCAGAGATACTATCCCTGTTTCGGTCCCTCGGCCTTCTCATCAATGCCGAGAAGTCCACTCTAGCTCCATCACAGCGGGTGGAGTTCATCGGAGCGGTCCTCGACTCCACTTTGGCCAGGGCCTGCCTCCCACGCTCTCGGCACCAGACGATGGTATCCATCATCCAGGACCTTCTCACCTTTCCCACGACAACGGTTCAGTCCTGCCTGCGCCTCCTGGGCCACATGGCGTCCTGTACGTTCGTCACGGCATACGCGAGGCTCTGCCTTCGCCCCTTTCAATCTATACCGCCCGCACCGCGACTCGATAGACATGGTAGTCACCGTCACAAAGCCGACACTCGCTTCGCTCAGCTGGTGGCTGAACCCAGAGGTCGTGTGTGCAGGAGTCCCGTTCCGCCCTCCTCGCCCATCCGTCACCTTAACCACAGATGCCTCGGCGTGGGGATGGGGGGGCTCACCTGGGCGACCTTCACACCCAGGGTCTCTGGTGCCCCCAAGAGCTCGCTCTCCACATCAATGTCCGGGAGCTGCGAGCGATCCGCCTAGCGTGTCACACCTTCCGCGCCCGTCTGCAAGGCTGCTGCGTGGCAGTCTTCACGGACAACACGACGGCAATGTTCTACGTGAACAAGAGGGCGGCGCCCGCTCCTCCCTCCTCTGCTCGGAAGCGATGCTCCTGTGGGACTTCTGCGTGACCCACTCCATTCACCTGGAAGCTTCATTTCTTCCAGGAGTGCAGAACACGCTGGCCGACCATCTCAGCAGGTCGTTCCTCTCACACGAGTGGTCTCTTCGCCCGGATGTGGTGCACACAATTTTCCGGAGGTGGGGGTTTCCCCAGATAGACCTATTTGCCTCCAAGGAGAAAAGGAAGTGCCACCTGTTTTGCTCATACCAGGGTCGCTCGCCAGGCTCCCTGTCGGACGCATTCCTCTGCTCCTGGACGGATCACCTCCTCTACGCCTTCCCTCCGTTCCCGCTCGTACACCGAGTGCTACTGAAGCTTCGGAGGGACAGGGCCCACGTCATACTCGTCGCTCCGGCCTGGCCGAGGCAGCACTGGTACACCCTGCTGCTCGAGCTCTCCGTTCGGGATCCCATGCCCCTCCCGTTATGGCCGGACCTCATCACGCAGGACTTTGGCAGGCTCTGTCACCCGAACCTACAGTCCCTCCATCTTACAGCCTGGTACCTGCGTGGCTGACCCACGCAGAGAGGGACTGTTCGGAGGCAGTGCAGCAAGTCCTGCTAGAGAGCAGAAAGCCTTCCACTCGCTCCACCTACCTCGCGAAATGGAAGCGTTTCGCGCTCTGGTGTGATCAACGAGGCCTCAATCCCTTCGTAGTCCCTATCCCTACCATCCTGGACTACCTCTGGTACCTTAAGGAGCAAGGTCTTGCGGTCTCCTCCTTGAAGGTGCACCTGGCAGCAGTGTCCGCCTTTCGTCCATCCATGGGAGGTCGTTCCATCTTCGCTAACCAGATGGTTTCCCGCTTCCTTAAAGGCCTGGACCGTTTGTACCCGCCGGTGCGGCGTCCTACTCCGACCTGGGATTTGAACCTCGTTCTGGCCAAGCTGATGGGACCGCCCTTCGAGCCTCTGGCCACGTGCTCTCTGCTCTACCTCTCCTGGAAGACAGCCTTCCTCGTCGCAATTACATCAGCAAGACGAGTCTCTGAGCTCCGTGCTCTAACGGTTAGCCCACCGTACACCGTCTTCCACGGAGACAAGGTGCAGCTTCGACCACACCCGGCCTTCCTCCCTAAGGTGGTGTCGGCCTTTCACCTCAATCAGGAGATCTTCCTCCGGGTCTTCTTCCCGAAGCCGCATGCCTCACCTCGCGAGCAACAGCTTCACACCCTGGACGTCCGCAGGGCCCTCGCTTTTTATATCGAGCGGACGAAGCCCTTCCGGCGTTCGACCCAGCTGTTTGTAGCGGTTGCCGATCGCATGAAAGGCGAGCCGGTCTCCTCGCAGCGGATTTCCTCCTGGGTAACGGCGTGTATCCGGACATGCTACGAGCTTGCTCGCGTGCCACCATGCCGCCTCACCGCTCACTCAACGAGAGCACAGGCCTCGTCTGCCGCCTTCCTGGCCCATATTCCTATCCAGGACATCTGTAGAGCGGCCACCTGGTCTTCTGTCCACACCTTCGCTTCCCACTACGCGTTGGTGCAACAATCCAGAGACGATGCAGCCTTTGGCTCCGCAGTCTTGCACTCTGCCACGTCTCACTCCGACCCCACCGCCTAGGTAAGGTTTGGGAATCACCTAACTGGAATGCATAGGAGCAATCACTCGAAGAAGAAAAGACGGTTACTCACCGTAGTAACTGTTGTTCTTCGAGATGTGTTGCTCCTATCCATTCCAGACCCGTCCTCCTTCCCCACTGTCGGAGTAGCCAGCAAGAAGGAACTGAGGAGCGGACGGGTCGGCTGGGGTATATATCCGGCGCCATAGCGGCGCCACTCCAGGGGGCGCCCAGCCGGCCCGCCGGAGTTGCTAGGGTAAAAATGTTCCCAAGAGCCGTGCACGCACAGCGCGCACACCTAACTGGAATGGATAGGAGCAACACATCTCGAAGAACAACAGTTACTACGGTGAGTAACCGTCTTTTCCCTGCTGCCTGGGAACAATTAGCTCAGTTGTAAGGTACGATTCTGTCATGGAGGTCACGGATTCTGTTACTTTCCAGGACCTCTGTGACTTCTTGCACAGCATCAGCTGGTCCTGAGAGGGGCAGAGCTGCTGGCTGGCAGGCTGCCTGCTGGAGCTGCGGCCAGGCTGGATTCACCCGTGGGGCTGGAGCAGTGGCCATCAGCTCCTGCCGCAGGAGCAGCTGCCAGAGTTCAGCCCCTGGCAGCGCTCTGTCAGTCCCCCCAAGTGTATTTTTAGTAAGAGTCAGGGACAGGATGCAGCCTTCTGTGAATGTCTGTTTATTGCTCACACCTGTCCCAGACTTTTACTAAAAATACCTAACAGAATCTTAACCTTAGTCATTTGCGACAGATTCCTCAGAGGCGTCCTGCAAAGGCAAATATAGCAGGATGGGTCCCTGTATGCAGAGGAGACCGAGTTGGGGGAGGGGGTGTAGTCAGACATCTGGTTTGCACTTTTTAAAACTCACTATTGAGAGAGAAGCTCTGTGCTAAGGACCTTGCACCAACCCCTTCAGTAATTGGCAGAGCGCTCCCTAGCCACAGCTCCGAGTCCTCCAAGCTGGATCAGTCCTGGGACGATCCCACTCGACCCCCCCAACCAGTTCTCAGTAACACACACTTCAGGCCTTCCAGAGGTAGAGGCCCGGTCTACTCTAGGAAATTAGATCGGTGTAACTACATTGCTTAGGGGCATGAAAAATCTCCATCCCTCAGCGACAGTTACAGGAGAATTTTCCCATCAACCTAGCGCTGTCAACACAGTCACCACCTCTCAGGGAGTGGATGGGAGAACCCCTCCCGTCGGCACAGGCAGTATCTTCACTGAAGCGCTAGAGAAGCACAGAAGTGTGAAAGTGGCCCACTTGTCAGCCTTTTCGGGCCATGTTTAGATGATACCGAGCAGGTGTGTAAAGTGCTTTGAGATCTGCTGATGAAAAGCACTGTGAGAACTGCCATTACTGTTATTATTTAAATGAAGGGACACTGGTTGTTCCTGGTGACTTTCATCTGGCAATCAAGGCAATTTACAAGATCTCAATGATTGTGCCCACAGTGCATCAGCCTGTGGGCAGGACAAGAGTCACATGAAAGACCTGTTGTGACACATGGCTAGAAGGGGTTAAACATCCTGCAAAATAAATAACCCTCCTAAGACATGTGGGGAGATGTTTGTGTATTTACATATGTATGAGTAGGGTCGACAATGTAATCAACAGTCCCTGCCTATGCCGTATTCTGATCATTCAGAGGTCAAAAGAACATCCTAGCATTTAAATGAACTGTGAACACGGGATATCTCGGTATTCATCTCTCTTTGAAATGTACTGTGAATGGTGGAGGAACAAGCAAATTGCCTTATGTTAATTCTATGGCTAAGTGATGGACCGCCTTCAAAGTCATGCTAATTACCTTTTGAACGCCAACTTGTCAACAGGTTGTATAAAATTGTATAAAAGATCCTTGGGTCCAGATTCTGTCATCTCAGATCTGCTTAGGCTTCATCAGGGGAAGTTTGAGTCACAAGACTGAGGTCCCAGTTATGCTGGTACGCCCTGAATATGAGATTTGGACGTTGGCCTATAACCTATGAACTATTTCTGAAAGAACTCTTTGCAACTGCAAAGGTCACCATCTCTGCTGTGAATCTGCACCTCAATGAACTGAACTCGTCTGGATGTGTATTGATCTTTTCACCATACTCTCTCCCTTTTGTTTTTTAATAAATTTTAGTTCAGTTAATCAGAATTGGCAGTAGTGTGTATTTGGGTAAGATCTGAAACGTTCATTAACCTGGGAGGTGAAGTGTCCGATCCTTTGGGATTGGTAGAACCTTTTCTTTTATATGATGAAATACGATTTACAGAAATTTTAATCATATTTGACGAGGGTACCTGGCTGGAGGCCTGAGACTGGATCACTTGAAGGGAACTGTGTAGTTTGGACTCCTGAGTAACCAGTGAGGTAATAAAGAAGCTGTTTTATGCTGGCCTGGGAAATCTAAGTATTGGAATATCCACCAGCTTTTTGGGGTCTGTCTGCCCCATTCTTTGGGGTCATCCTAATTGAGTGACCATAGCTGGCCCCCACTAGGACCCTGGATGTTTTACCAAATGAGCATAGCACCATGACAGCTGAATTCCAGCTTTCAGATCCCATCTGGGAAGTGGCTGGGGAAATCCATCCTAGCAGCCCAAATGAGACACAGCTGAGTGCCTGTAACAAGGGCCCTGGGTCACAACTCTGCCTGGACCTCACTAGGAAAAGGAGAGGCTCCTGTGAGGGGTTTCATTTGCATATTAGACTAAGGAGCTCATTTCCCAGATTCAAACCTAGGCCTGGCAGAGATCCTGCAGCACGGGAGCAAAGGACAGTTACCAAAGCACCTGCCAGAGTCAGATGAGTGAGCTGAGACCTTTGGTAGCAGGACTGAACGCTGGTCTCACGTGAGTCAATAACGCACCAGTGGGGCAAGTCGGACTTTCGACAGTGCACCCACCTCATCGGAGCGGTGTGGTCCAAGCATGCAGCGAGCAAATTGAAATACCAAGTCCTTGGGGCAGAGAGCAGATGCAAGGGGCCTGTTCTATACAAAAACCTATCAGCGAACATCCTGTGATGACTGCCACTGGGAGAGGAAGAAGCTGGTGGTTTGCCCTGGTATAGGATCACTCTCTCTGCTTTAGGCAATAGTTCCAAGTTAAGAAATCCCTTGAATTCAAAGGCACCAAAACTTTGTCCCATAGAGGGCTGTGCTGGCAGCTTTACAGGGGCCCAAGGGCCACACATAATCTGTGGTGGTGCCTAGAGATGGATGTGCTAGATCTACATTATTGCAGTATTACAGTGCACAGGGCAAGTCACAAAATGCCAAAGCTAGGGTTGGACACACGACCTTAACTCTGCCCCTTGCGTAGACCATGCAGTAGGAGTCAGGCTTAAGTTATATGATCAAAGACTATTTCCCACATGGCTCATCTTAACTGTTTTCTACAACCTTAACCTGGAAAACCTTCCCCTCTGGCTCAGGCAGGTGGTAAAATCAGATCAGAGCCAGGAGCCAGCAGCAGCAGGGGATGGAGGCTGCATTGGGGAATGCAGACAGGGGAAGGAACCAGGAAGATGCAAAGTTCACTTCACCCCGGTGGCTTCACAACAGATGCAGAGCAGCGAGAGCAGCTTCCCCTCCCTCCCGTTCTGCTTGTACTAGAGGTGGTTGGTTCCTCCCTGGCCTTGGGCTGTTTCTCAGGAACCTCTTGAAAAGAAGCTGGGGGGTGGGTGGGGGGAGGATCAGCTCCCTTCCTGGTGGGGACACTCCTCACAGCTCTAGCATTTGCCCTAGAACCACAGGACTCTTCCCACTCAAGGCTCCAGCGTAGGGGATGGAAACATGGAGGGAAAGCCCCCTTCCAAAGAGGCTGTCACCTAGGCCTGCGGCAATCAGCCACCAGCTAGCGTGGTGGCTGTGGCTCCGTCTCAGCGAGGGAATGAGGCAGGGGCTGGGAACCACTGAACCTTCTACAATTAGACCACTTAAAAGTGGGGTTCGCGACGTAACACTTTAGAGAGCGCCGTGCGTGGGAATGCTTTCAAGTGAGCATTGGCTGCATGTGCAAAGCCCTAACGGGCTGGAGGTCAGAGCACTCAGATCTGAGCTGATCCTCTTCCAACCTGCCCGAGTCTCAGGGAGATCTCCGACCAAGCCCAATCAGCGCCATGGGAGGTGTCAGGATTGCCGAGAGCTCCCCGATAACTGGTTGCACCTGCAGTGTTCTAAGTGCCACAGAAAGAAAAAAAAGACATCTGCTGTGCATGTTTGGTATGCAGCTTGCAGGTGCTCAGAGGTCTTAAACCTAGCAAGGGCTCGAGCCCTCAGCCAGGCCCATGGCCATGCCGAGATTTACATCTCAACCCCAGGCATTCCCCTCTCGCTGTAACTAAATAAAAGGGTGGCTAGATTTTAATTTTTAAAAAAAAAAACTAGGGAGTTGATTTTTTTTTTTTATCTCAAAAACAGCTGATGGGATTTTGCACAAACTTCCTAGAAAGTTTCACCTTTGGCCAGAGACCAAGCCTGGAAAAATACAGCCTGGTGGGAAGCATTTTGGGAAGGGTTATAAGGGAAGTGGTTTTGAGACCCTGACTCCAGTAGGCACCTGGCAGAAAGCCACCGTGCTAGGAGGTGACCAGAGCCTCTGCTCACTTCTCTAAGGGGCCAGTCATTGTCCCTCAGCCTGTGCTGTGAGTCAGAGCCAGTGGGAGCCAGAGCAAGGCAGAGCTCTGCCACTCACCTATCTGGTGTGGAGAGTAGGTGAGGCATCCTGTGGTGAAGATCAAGTATTTCTTCTTGTTGCTGGCCTCTGTGGGGAGCTGGGTCAGCTCAGGCGGTTTAGTCCTGTTCCTGGCAAGGAGCTCTGCCACCTTCGTCTCCAGCTCGCTCTCACTCATGACGGGCATCACACGGCCTTCGAGGATGTCATCCAGGAACTGCTGCAGCCCGTCCTCTGCTGTCCCGCTCCCACTGTCCGGCGATGCCTGCGCCACTGGCTCTGGCATCCCTTTCTGCTTGGGCTTCGCCTCCTCTTCCTCACTGTCACTGCCAAGATCAAAGACCTGGTAGGGAGCGGCAGCAGCCGCCAGCTGCTCCTTGTAGTCCAGGAGCAGGTCCGGGGCATCGTAGCGGCTGCAGTCTGCCACCATCACTGTCCGGATGGTGCTGGTGTTCAAGTTCTGGATTTTGAACAGTCTCTTCACTACATTCACATTCTCAGACTCTACGCCCTGTTCAGAGAGGGGAGAGAGTGAGCAGGTGCTTCTCGCTGTGACCAAACGTACCAGAGAGCACGGGAGGGCTCAGGATCACTTCTACAAGAGATGTCACAGGCGCCCCAAGCCCCCTCTAAACGGCACGGGGCCCTTTGGGGTCTTTCAACAGAGGCTGTCAAAGCACTTCAGGGGCTCCATTCATCACCACTTGTGGAGATGGGCCAGTATAGCAGGTCCCATCTTACAGGTGGGGAAACTGAGGCCCAGAGGGGCAGTGACTTACGCAGGGTCACACAGCCAGGCAGCAGCAGAGCTGGGAATAGAACCCAGTGTCCTCTGCTTTAGTCCTCTAGCTGACACCGCCCGTCCTAACAAACAGTTTCCATCCTGACCACAGGTTCAGCTGCCTGGCCATTCTAGGAGCGGAAAAACAGGCACCAATGTGCTCCTAGAGTTTGTTTCTCCATTTCCTTCCTTTGGGAGGGTTTCACTGCAGCTACTCCCTCTCACAATCTGCACTGACACAGAGCGCTCATGTCCCTGGCAGCCTACTTCTTTGGGCATGCAAATTGCCAGCAGCACTAAAAAGGGAGAACAGGTTAATGGGTAGAGAAAGGACTTGCAGGGTCTATTGCTGGCTCACAACTTGGGCAACTCAACATCCAGGCTTCATTCCCCCCCCCCCCCCCCACCCCAATCTGTAAAATGGGGGAATTAAATCCTTACCTCTCAGGGGCTGCGAGGGTTAATACTTCAACGTTTGCTCAGCACTGAGCGATCCCTGGTGCTTGTATAATAAAGACTGAGGTTTCAGAGCCCCCAGGGAAAGCTGAAGGAGCTACTCTCATCCTATAGGGCTGCCGGGGTCAGCAGCAAGACAGCGATGGGCTGCCAGGCAGCGTTTGTCCACCGTCTCCGGGACAGTCTGTAGCAACTCATGCAAGAAGTGGCAGACGGAACAGAGCGTGCGTGAGCCTGAAGAACTGAGGGGAAGGGGCACAAGTGGCAAACAAATACCAATGTTCCCGTCTGCTATGGAGAACCCCTGCCAACAGCAGTGCCTGCTGCAGTAAGGCTCAGTCAGGAGAGCTGTACAAACAATGAGGATCTCAAAGCGCAACAAGCAGCCTGAGCAAAACCTCCCTATCCAGGGGGAGGGGCTGTTCTCCCTATTTCACTGAGGCACAGTGGGTAAGTGAATTCCACAGATCACAGCGAGCCCATGACAGTGCTTGGATCCACCTCATTGGCAGCTGTAAATTGCACTTCCTCCAACATGTCACATGACATTCACTTCCCTCATTTCCTCTAGCAAGGAGGATTCTTTGACCCATCTGTGGCCATATTAATTCCCTGTCCAGCGAGCACCCGTGTCCCATAAGGCCAAGCACCCAGATATAGATTCATAGACTCTAGGACTGGAAGGGACCTCGAGAGGTCATCGAGTCCAGTCCCCTGCGCTCATGGCAGAACCAAATACTGTCTAGACCATCCCTGATGGCTGACAGACTCCAGCAGCCCCAGGCACCCAGCTCTCGCAGGATCCATCAAGGCATCCAATGACTCTTAACCCACCTGCTCACCATGGCTCATCCTCTGGTCCCTTCCAGAATGAGCCCCCGGGCTGGGCTCCAGTCTCCATCCCCACAAACACGACGACATGAGTGCATGGGAGCAGACAGCACACACAGCCACATGGGCAGTGCCCACTGCAATGGGTGCTGTGCCAAGGAGGCAGCGGGCTACTGGAGGGCCACCCTGAGCCAATCTACCACGAGGCTAAGCTCTCCATCCCTCTTAACCTTCTCCCACGTTCATGCTATTTGCTCCCAGAATGACCCTAAATCCCACTACAGGAGGCACGATGGTGGGAGACTGCTCCGTTCCTCACCCGCTGGCAGTGCCCAGGGTTCTCCAAGGCCTCAGCAGTGACGTCAGCGAGTCAGTCAGGGGCGGCTCCAGGCACCAGCACGCCAAGCGCGTGCCTGGGGTGGCAAGCCACGGGGGGCGCTCTGCCGGTCGCCGCGAGGGTGGCGGGCAGGCCACCTTCAGCGGCATGCCTGTGGAGGGTCTGCTGGTCCCGTGGCTTCAGCGGACCTTCCGCAGGCTGCCGCCGAATCCGCGGGACCGGGGACCTCCCGCAGGCAAGCCGCCGAAGGCAGCCTGCCTGCCGTGCTTGGGGTGGCAAAATACCTAGAGCCGCCCCTAGAGTCAGTGTCTCACACCCCAGACCCAGCTGATGGGAGCTGTCCAGGCTATTAAACAACCCAGAGCTTGGCGAAGCTTGGCCCTGGGACGCACCTGGAAGGCATTGTTCAGCCACAGCACAGAGCAGGAGGTGATGTGCCCAATTCGGTGCAGGTTGCCAGAAATCAAGTTGGTTTCATTCAGCCAGCAGCCAAACACATCATAGGGTTTGTTCCTCACCCTGGAGAGGAGCGTGAAGTTATCTGGAGGGAAGGAGAAAGGGGAAGGATAATACAGCTCCACAGAAAGGACCCCAGTGAAACAGGAGACAGGACCCATGGGACAGGGATTCAAGCCAGAGGCCCAGCTGATCCCTGAAGCAGTGTGGATCTAAATACGGATGGTCCCTCTTACAGCTTGTTATCAGTGTGGATTCCCAACACACTCTCCCTTTCAGTGGTGCTAGGTCAGGGGTTCGCAAACTGGGGGTCAGGACCCCTCAGGAGGTCACAAGGTTATTACATGGGGGGGGGGTCACGAGCTGTCAGCCTCCACCCCAAACCCCACTTTCCCTCCAGCATTTATAATGGTGTTCAATATAGAAAAAGGGGTTTTTTAATTTATAAGGAGGGTTGCACTCAGAGGTTGCTGTGTGAAAGGGGTCACCAGTACAAAAGTCTGAGAACCACTGCACTAGCAGCTAGATATTCCCCTAGGTCACATAGGGGCTGTCTCTCTTTCTCGACGCGGTGAGCACCACTGTCAACTGAAACAGGGCCCACAGGTTTTGAGCCAATCCATCCCTATAAGAAGCCTCCACTTGGGTAGGGAACCCAGGATAGAGGTAGCAGGAGATACTGTGACTCAAGATTAGTAGGGTCCCAGGATTGGAGCAGCAGAGGGCAATCCAGGCCAGGAGGGATGTGCATGAGCAAAGCTGTGTGTGATGACAGGAACAGACCAGTTATTGGTCTTGTAAGTCAGGGGCTATGGGCAGAGCTGGGGTGGCCTCAGGACTGAGCTCTCCTGCCGCTCTCCTGCTGCCTGACTGTGGCAATCAGAGTCTGCCAAAAGCCCCCTTTAAAGAGGGACATGAAAACCCCATCCAGTCCCTTTCCTAGGCGTAGGCCAAGTCACAGCCCCTCCGTCCTGCCACCTTCAGCTTTCCTAGGGCAATTTGAATCTGCAGCCATCCAGCCAGTTCCACACACACACCGAGGCAGAGCCAAGCTGAAATGAGCATTACCCAGGCTAATGACGGCGATCTCTCCTGACGAGCAGTTGCGAGGCCCCACAAAGACCCCTGACACCAGGAGGAGGGTGTCATCCGAGTTGAACTGGGAGAACTGGGTGTAGCTCCAGTTGTACAGCTTCATGTTGGAGCTGTGGAGCAGGGAAATGGCCAGCTCGTTGTTCCAGATCTGAGGACAAAGGGGACAGGGCAGGCTGTTAAGAAACCTGGACAGTTTCACTCAGAGCATCGGTCATTAGATGACCTGGGTTTGCAGAGCACCAGTCCGGAGGCACAGGAGCAAACGGCTGGAGATGTGCTAACCCAGCCTTGCTGCCAGGAAGCCATTCAGAAGCGAACCGGAGGATCTGCAGTCACTGCTATAAAGATCTTGGATGAATTTGGCCCCAACCAGTCCACTGCCCTTGTCATTCCCTCAGCCTCAGGGCTGGTGCTCTGCAGCACCCAGGACAGTTGTGCCTCTGAAAGCTCAGTTCTGTCTCCTGGTTCATTTTAGGGTCATTTCCTAAGTTCCCTCTAAACTGCGCAGCCCCGTATGAAGCCACACGCAGGGGCTCAGGGCTGCGGCGGGGAAAGGCACCCGTCCCAGTGCGGGCCTGTCGCGGACTTGCCGTGGACAGAGGAGAGCCCCTCCCTTGGCCCAGCCCAGCCCCACTGAAGCTGCTGTGGCCAGGGAGAGGCGCCTCTCTCCTGGCCCCGGGCTGCTGCAGCAAGGGAGGCTGGGGGGAGTCCTCTTTTCCCACTGCAGCCCCAGGGCAGCCTGCACCCCAAGCCCCTCATCCCCAGCCCCGCCCCCCATTCCCAACCCTCTGCCTCAGCCCTGAGCCCCCTCCCACACCCAAACCCCTCATCCCCAGCCTAGAGTCTGAACCCCACCCCACACACCCCAACCCTCTGCCTCAGCCCTGAGCCCCCTCCCACACCCAAACCCCTCATCCCCAGCCCCACCCCCCATTCCCAACCCTCTGCCCCAGCCGAGCCCCCTCCCACACCCAAACCCCTCATCCCCAGCCTAGAGTCTGAACCCCCCACACACACACACCCCAACCCTCTGCCTCAGCCCTGAGCCCCCTCCCACACCCAAACCCCTCATCCCCAGCCTAGAGTCTGAACCCCCCCGCACACACCCCAACCTTCTGCCTCAGCCCTGAGCCCCCTCCCACACCCAAACCCCTCATCCCCAGCCCCACCCCCCATTCCCAACCCTCTGCCCCAGCCGATCCCCCTCCCACACCCAAACCCCTCATCCCCAGCCTAGAGTCTGAACCCCCCCCACACACACCCCAACCCTCTGCCTCAGCCCTGAGCCCCCTCCCACACCCAAACCCCTCATCCCCAGCCTAGAGTCTGAACCCCCCCGCACACACCCCAACCTTCTGCCTCAGCCCTGAGCCCCCTCCCACACCCAAACCCCTCATCCCCAGCCCCACCCCCCATTCCCAACCCTCTGCCCCAGCCGATCCCCCTCCCACACCCAAACCCCTCATCCCCAGCCTAGAGTCTGAACCCCCCCCACACACACCCCAACCCTCTGCCTCAGCCCTGAGCCCCCTCCCACACACATACCCCTCATCCCCAGCCCCACCCCCCATTCCCAACCCTCTGCCCCAGCCGAGCCCCCTCCCACACCCAAACCCCTCATACCCAGCCTAGAGTCTGAACCCCCCCCACACACACCCCAACCCTCTGCCTCAGCCCTGAGCCCCCTCCCACACTCAAACCCCTCATCCCCAGCCTAGAGTCTGAACCCCCCCCACACACCCCAACCCTCTGCCTCAGCCCTGAGCCCCGTCCCATACGCCAAATCCCTCGGCCACACCCCCAGCACATGAATTTTGTTATGGGCACCAATACGAAGGTGATGTGCGACACGACCCTGTGTGACACGTCACCTCCATACTGGCGCCCATAACAAAGTACATTCCGCACGCGGACAGAGGCAACACTGGTCACTGGCTGGGGGAGGGACCTGTGACCATCTTCCTTTCGGAGTGCCCTGGGCCCCAGTGCCATGCGAGTGGGATTGGGGCGGGGCCACAGGCCCTTCAGGCTAGGCTAGCAGAAGTCATTGCAGTCTGACAGGACTCCCCTGGGGCCTGGCTGTGGAGCTGGTGGCTAGGTAGGGCCACCTGGCCGTAACTTAGTCCACCTTCCAACCTCCCCATCGCCACTGGCCACCTCAGCAGTGAGGCTGCGCCCTGCTGCACCCAGCCAGCTTTCCCCAGGTCAGGGCCAAGGGAACCCGTCAATGGGCAGACGTTACTCAGGAGCCCCCAGATGAGGCACAGGGAGGGGACATGACTCCCCCCAGGGGACAGCAAGTCAGTAGCAGAGTCAGGAGCCCTGACACACCACTTGTTTCCTGGGTCCCCTTCCTGCTCTCCCAGTCCCTGCCCAATCATTGCCCACGCTGGGGCGACAGCACATGGCTTGGGGCTTGCGTCAGAAATCTCAGTGAGGGAATTAGGTTAGGGGTCTGCTACAGGAGTAGGTGGGGAAGGGTCTGTGGCCTGTGATGAGCAGGGGTCAGACTAGCTGATCATGATGGTCCCTTCTGGCCTTACGGTCTATGCGTCCAGAGATTGCTTTGCAAAGCCACCTCCAACTCCCCTTTCCCCAGCCAAACCCTCATCCCTGTGCAACCTGCCCACAACCCTGCTCCCCCTCCTTGATTTCTAGGCGCCGACGAGAGCCACGTCACGCAGTACATGCTCTAAGCCCTGCAAAGGAAGCAAAAGGGGTCCCAGAGATAACCAGCCACTCAAAGGGCCAGACTGAGCAGCTCAGATGGCCCGAAGCCCCACAAACTCAGATGCGCCCAACCTGCCCATCAATCCTTCTCTGCTTTCTGCATTAAGACGTTTCAGGCCCAGAACCCTCCCCACAGCTCCTGACAGCACTAACCAGAGGGGGGCAGCGTATCAAAGCTCAACGGAAGAGTTTCACAGCCGGAGTCTGAATGTGGCTGGCCTAGATGAGTGAATTTACCCCTCAGAACAACAGCCGCATGCCCTTTACCTTAACTGTGCAGTCCTTGGAGCAGGATGCAAACAGGTAGCCTGTGTGGGAGAAGCTAAGGTGTAAGACCTGGTCATTGTGCTCCGTCAGGGTCTGCACTTCAACACAGGGGATGGTGTCATAGAGCCTCTGGAAGTCCTCGTACCAGGAAACAGCAGCTACAACACATACAGAGGGGAGGGAGGAGTCAAAGCTCAGCATCGGTGCAAGCCATAAAGCCACCTGACTTGTCTATAGCAGGGACTTGCCATTGCAAACGCTAGCGAGAAATGTTAGGAGCCCAAGGGTAGACAAGGCTGCCACAGCCGCAGCCATTGGCAATCAGATTTGCTCTGAGCAGCTTAATAAATACAGTAACTCCTCATTTAACACTGTCCCACTTAGCGTTCTTTCAATGTAACGGCCCTGCTCAATTAGAGAACATGCTCGTTTAAAGTTGTGCAATGCTCCCTTATAACGTCATTTGGCTGCCTGCTTGTAAGATTCTGTGGACGAGCAGCGACTTTACAAGGGAGCATTGTACAAGTTCCTCTCCTCCGCCTCCTCCCCCTCCCTCCCAGTGCTTCCCCCGCCGCCAAACTTGGCAGCGCTTAGGACTTTCTGGGAGGGAGGGGGAGGAGCAGGGAAGCACCACATCTCCACTCCTGGCATGCTCCAGAGAGGAGGTGGAGCGGGGACAGGAAGAGGCGGCCTGGAGCATCCCCAGCAAAATCCAAGCCTGTTCTCCGGGGAAGCTGCCGCTGCTGTTGTTGCAAAGGTGCTTCCTCGCGTCCTTGCCTGCGGCGGGCTGTGCCTGTGGGGGGTAAGCCAGGGGCTCTTCCCAACCGCAGCACAGCACAGCAGTGGTCCCCAACCTTTTTCGTCTGGCCGGTGCCAGACGACGAGCCACGGAGGACCGTGGTGGCGGACGAGCATTCGCCGAAATACTGCCGACAAATTTGGCGGCGACATCTCTGGATGATGCTGTTTGTCGGTGGCAAGCAGCAGCATCCAGAGGTGTCGCCACCAAAATGCTGCCGAATTTCGGCGGCATTTCAGCGGATGCTCGTCCGCCGGCCAGTAAGCAGGCACACTTAGACACCCACAGGCACCGCGTTGGGGACCCCTACTGTACAGTATAATGCCTTTTATCTGCCCCCCCCAAATTTCCTTGGAACCTAACCCCACGCATTTACATCAAATCTTATGCAACAATTGGATTCATTTAACATTGTTTCAGGAACATAACTACAACATTAAGTGAGGAGTTACTGTACAAGGAAACGTCTGTTGGAAGGATTTTAACTCAGAAACATTGGTGGGTTCTAAGCCACACAGCGAGATGTAGGGTATCACCATGGAGAGCCCAATGAATACCTACTTCTGAGCCCTGGGCAGAGGTTAGGTGCAAACCAGATGTTAGGATGCATAAGGAATGGGATAAACGTTAGTGAGAATATTAAACCGTCACAGAACCATAGAACCACAGGATTAGAAGGGATCACAAGGGTCATCTAGTCCAGTGGTTCTCAACCAAGGGTACATTTACCCCAGGGGATTATGCAGAGGTCTTCCATGGGAAACACCAACTCAACTAGATATTTGCCTAGTTTTACAACAGGCTACATAAAAAGCACTAGCCAAGTCCGTACAAACTAAAATTTTATACAATGTCTTGTTTATACTGCTCTATGCACACTGAAATGTAAGTACAATATTTATATTCCAATGGATTTATTTTATAATTATATGGTAAAAATGAGAAGTCAGCAATGTTTCAGTAACAATGTGGCTGTGACACTTTTGTATTTTTGTGTCTGATTTTGAAAGCAAGTCGATTTTAAGTGGGGTGAAACTTGGGAGTTGCAAGACAAATCGGATTCCTGTCAGGGGGACAGTAGTCTGGGAAGCTAGTCTAACCCCCTGCCAACACACAGGATTTGTTGTGCCTAACCCATCCAAGGCAGATGGCTCCAGCCTCCTTTTGAAAACCTCCAGTTAAGGAGCTTCCATGACTTCCCTAGGCAGTGTGTTCCATTGTCCTACTCTTGTGACAGATATATACATTAACTGGAGACCCTCATCTGAAACGCTGAGTTCCGTTCCCTCCGTCAACAATGAGAGAGAGAAAAAAAATGAGAGGTCCAGAAACGATCTGTGTTCTGAAGAGGCTTCTGTACGAAGTGGGATTGAGAACAACAGGACCTGTTTAATTTAGAGAGGAGATGCGACAGGTACACAAAAATACATCAGGACCTCTCACAATATAAGAGCCTGGGGACATTTAGTGAAAATGAATGGTCACAAGCTTAAGACTCAAAAGAAAGATTTTTTTTATACAAATGCATAATTTGTGGCAGTGAGTTCCAGTTTGAGGACTGACAAGGCCAAGGATTCAGAGGAGGAGTTGACATTTATATAAGTAATGAGAACCTCCATAGTTATGTTAGATAGGAGTTCAAAAGTTAGGGAGATCAACTCTCCTGCTGCAGGATATAAGGCAGCCACTAACTGAGGGCTAGGAAGAAACCGATGGGCAGCATATTCCACAACCATCCATTAAGGGAGTCTTCCACCTTCCTCTGTTGTATCCAGCACTGGCCCCTGCTCGACAGAAGAGTGCGCTAGATGGGTCACAGCTCTGATCTGGCCATTCCACTAATGCTCCTAATCACAACAGCCCCTGGAGCCCATTTACTGAGCCTACAGACATGATGCTTCTCCCTAGGTTTGAACTGGAACCCTGATATTGTAGCCCCTTCTCAACAGGGGCAGCTTGACACGGGCAGACCTACCTTCTGACCAGACCAGGAGGCTCTGCTCCTTTCCATCAGTCCCCTACGGGTGGATGATCTCTTTGCAACTCCAGTTCAGCCATTCATTTTGTTGGCGGTAGCCTTTAATATCAGCCTCTTGTCACAGGTATGTCACATGGGGAGAGCAGCACAGGCCAGTGCACCAAGTGCTCCAGCTCTTGTTTTCAGCCCCCTGCCAGCAGAGCTGGGGAAGTACCCAACCAAATTCCTGGACTTACTCTACTGCACTAATGGGTCAAATGACCTAACAGCATCTAACACACAGGTTTGCCAGTTCTGGTCACAGAGTAAACAGGAATTAGAGAAGCACATGCACAAGTCAAACACAACTAACCTGCAAATATTAAACACACCTTCATTTTGGATTTACTTATGCTGGTTACAGCTAAAAGCCAGTTATCCGAGGGTCTACGGTGACACAGAAAACCTTCAGGGTTCAGAAAACAGGCAACAGCCCCATGCTGGAGCTACACATCCTAAAGGCTGCAGCATGACTCTCCTGCCTCACTCAGCTGGAAGGTCAGGCATTCTCTGCCTCTGCACCCTCTCGATTTCCCACTCTTTTCCATGGGACTGGAACTGGAGGACAAGCACATGGCTGCTATACAGGTCACATGGTGGGGATCAGACTTCCGCAAAGTCATGATAAAGCCTGCACATCCCACCTGGGACTTGTATGCATCTTGGCAGTGCCCAGTCCCTGAGTCCTCTCAGCAACAAGGGTCTTTCTAGACTAGGAACATGACCTGGTGACCCATGGTTAAGGAGCACTGTTGTCTTCCTTTCCCAGTCCTCAACCAGTGGTTGAAGATGTTCAGGTGCAAGACCAAGTGAGACCCACATTTGAAAGTGGATAATATGCCACCACCATAAACACGAGATTCATTGTACCTGCTTATGCCCTTCTTAAAGGGACAATAATCACCCAGCAGCTCGATCTAAGTACTGTAAGAAACTGTCAGTCTGCAGAAGGGTTTAAAAAAAATCTTTAAATTTTAGACGGGGGGGAAATCTCTGAATTTTCAGCAAATGCTATTTCACAATTTTCAACAGGGCCTGATGGGCAATAGACCCTTTCCCCTCTAAGTCACTATGTGATGGCTGATGTGACATGAACTAGAAATTTCAGTTCAGGGAACATGGACCAGTGCCCCACATCACATCTGACCTGTCCAAGAGGCCAAGGATTAAATAATCCACTGGGAGCTGCATGTCCCTAATACATCCTGGTGCTTAGCTCTCCAGGGATGGGCCCTTATAGAATACCATCAGTCAGAGGTGGGGTCCCTACAGGTCAGAGTAGGGCACACTGGCAGGGCTGCATGTAGGAAATCTTGTGCTGCTACCGCCGATGCTGTTCCTGTTTTGGGTATTAACAGGACTGTGGTCTACCAGTCAGCTAACCCAGCCCTTTTCAACAGTGCAAAATTGATAACTTACTAAACGTAGTTAAAAATACCAGACCTGGGTGCCGTGGCACTTCCCGAGAGACCCTGTAGTATCTATAGAACAGCTCCTTCCACAGGAACTCATCCCGGGCCACCGCATGCCATTGCCGACACACCAACCCCACTGAGAGCACATCTACGTGGTCCAGGTACAGGAAAATCTCATAGAGGATGCTGTCTGGGAGAAGGGGACTATCCCCAACATCCATACTGTCATTCTGTCACCAAAGGGCTCTGAAAATAAACACAGGGGGGAAGTTGGTGCCCGCTCATCACAGAAGGTAGAAACGTCCCAGTTTGGGGGCATGCAGAGTAGCAAGGTTCTCCTGTCTGAGCAAACTTATTTGGAGTCATAGAGGAAAGGAACAGCAGCGTTTTACAGGCAGCAGCAAACAAACATAAGGAAAGTGAGATTTCTAAAATTCACATTACCAGTCACTGGCATTTGGTGGTGTGCTGTGTAATTTTTTTTTTTTTTAATTCCCTTTGACTTTATCCTTAATAATTTTCTTTTATTTTTTTGTCCCCAAACAGAAACGGCTTCTTAATGAATTTTCTACTTTTATTTTTTTAATGTAGCAACTCTTTAAAGCTCCATAGTACCAAGAGAGACACTAACATTTACTATGAAATTGTTCACATGTGGAAGATCAGCCACTACAAACAGAGGCCCCAATACTACAAATGCTCACATACGGGCCATCTTTATTCATGCACATAGAGTGACCCCCCAACACAGGCTGTCAGCAGCCTTTGATCCTGGGACTGTCAGCACAAAAGCACAGCTTCTAGTAGTTCAGCTAAAAACCAAGATCTATTAGCTGGGGGCAGTAGGCAGCAACTACACTCTGGGTGGTGGAGGTAATGCAGGGTACTTTACAAACTTTTATGGAGCGTAGTTGTAGCCATGGTGGCCCAGAATATTAGCGAGACAAAGTGGGTGAGGTAATATCTTTTACTGGACCAACTTCTGTTGGTGAGAGAGACCATAAGAGCAGCTCTGTGTGGCTCAAAAGCTTCTCTCTCTCATCAACAGAAATTGGTCCAATAAGAGCAATTACTCACCCACCTTGTCACTTTACAATCTTCTTATATATCCTGCTCAGGGAGGCTAAAGGTCTATATTTTGGGTTTCAACCCCAGCTATTGGCTCAAGAAAGAGGCTATTATAGAACTGGCACCTAAACAGACCGGAACTCTAGGACAGCTCAGACACTGCTTGGGAGTAATCTAGAACACGTTTGTAAAGTGGGCTGTCTCTCTCGCTCTGGGAGTGGTCCAGAGAAGAGGCACAGCCTACTACTGCTGACAATTAATGGACCTAGTCCTTTAACTTAGGAGGTAGACATCTAAGCTTTGGTGCTGAAGGTTCCAGGTTCAAACAGTGCTGATAGCCCATGGTGGACTGTGACTTCAATGGGGGTACTCACATGTAGCCAGAATCTGCTGCTGCTGCTTCTTCACATTACGGCCTGATCCTGCTTCCACTGAATTCACTGGGAGAAGGATTTAGACCTGAGTCTTTTTCAATTATCTGCATTAACACCACACTATCCTTTAATAACAATGCACATGACTATAGCACCTTTCATCTTGGGATCCCAAAGACCTTTATGAACATTCATTAATTCTCACCCGACTCCTGTGAATTAATTTTACAGTTGAAGAAACTGAGGCACACAGCAGAGACTTGGCTAATGCCATACAATAAATTAGTAGCAAAATTATTCTGCTACAGCCACTTGACAACGTTCCCTCTTTGCTCTTTCATCTTAATGGACTAGAGCTGGATTTCAAAGACAATAATATGGACTGTAGAAGGCTGCAGCCAATTGAGAACTTTCTGTAATCTGGAGCAACAGGTTAAACAGCATATCTACCTTTGACTCACAGTTAGCAACAACCCCTCAGAAGCTTGGAATTGCGGTAGTTCTTAGCAAAACCTCATCTTCTCCTGTGCATGTAGCCAGGAGAGCACTGGTCATGGGTACCAGGTGGCTGCAGGTAGAAAGAGGGACATGATAAGATAATATCAGAGGGGTAGCCGTGTTAGTCTGGTTCTGTAGAAGCAGCAAAGAATCCTGTGGCACCTTATAGACTAACAGACGTTTTGCAGCATGAGCTTTCGTGGGTGAATACCCACTTCTTTGGATGCAAGCATGATAAGATAATGACCCCACATGCAGACTGCATGGCCTTGGCGCGAGATGCAAGGAGCCCGAGAGAGCATCTTTCCACTAGGGAATTGTGTTTCCATATAAAGGTTTAATTAAGATAGCGATGAAATGCCCCAAGCTGCCAGAACCTTGCCTGCAGCGGGGCTCCCACTGGCCCAACACTGGTACAAGTGGGCATCTGTCGTAGCACGGAAGAGGCCTAGGGAGGTCAGACGCTGAGCTCCCCTTCCTCCTGGGATCCCTTTAGCCGGGCACAGACTCCCCCGTTCCCGGCCTGGACTGTGATCCCCTCCCCCCACCGCTGCGCTCCGCCAGCTCCCGGCTCCGCCAGCGGCTTGACCCAGCGGACGGGCAGGTACCGCGTGTGGCCCCGACGCGCTGCCACGTCTGGCAGCTCCACACCGGGAGCGCGGGGCGGGGGGCAGCCTGGGTACCCCCCCCGGGGCGGGGGGCCCCTCGCACCCCCCTCAGCTGCCCCTCCCCCCTCAGCCCCCAGGGCGGGAGAGACCCCAGCCCCCCCCAGAGCCCCTCCCCCCGGAGCCAGATCTCCCACCTCAGCTCCACGGCGCCTCTGCCTCTGCCCCAGCCCCGCCCACGCCGCCGGCTTCCGGCCCGCCGCTCCTCGCTTCCGCTCTGCTCGAGCCGCTCTAGCCCCGCTCTAGGGCCCGTAGCCACGCCCCCCCAGGCCGGATTGGTCCATCCCAGAGGCCCCGTCCTGCCCAGGCCTGACTAATGGAGCCCAGCACGGTCCATGCCCGGAGGCGCTCCCGGGGGTGGGTGGGTGTCTCCCGCTGGGGGCGGAGGCGCCAGGCTCTGAGCTCGCCCCGCCCGGCCCGTCGGTGCGCGGCTGAGCTGCCCGCTACGCTGGGGGACCAGCTGGCCTGATTCTGTAGGGCCCCTCCGGATATTTGGGGCTTTTTTTTATATGGGCGCCTGTGACCCCCCCCCCCCCCGGTCCTGACTGTTCACACTCGCTGCCTGTCGCCCCAGTCTCTGCACGGGGATGTGGAAAGATGCAACTTAGAACCTGGGCATCAAACGAACCGCCAAAGGGGAGGGGGGAGGGGGACACGGGCGCAGCATTTCGCGCAGAATCAGGGTGTCAGGACCCCCGGGGCGAGCCGAGAAGAAATTCTGCCCCTGCCTGGACCCGGCTGCTAGGGGCCCGGGGAACTGGAACTGCTCCTGCTCCCGCGTGCGACCCAGCTGATATTACCTGATGGGCAGCGCCGCATGGCTGGAGCGCCAGAGGCAATGGTTAGCGCCTGCCCTGCGAGGCCGTGAGTGGGTAGCGCATTCAGGTGCGACTCAGGCAAGCTGGGGTCTATTCCTGCCTATAGAGCAGGTACCACTGGCCTGCTGGGTGACCTTGTACAAGTCACTTTAACTGCTCTGTGCCTCAGTTTCCCCACGTGTAAAATGGAGATAATAATACTGAACTTTATAGACTCATAGACTTTAAGGTCAGAAGGGACCATTATGGTCATCTAGTCTGACCTCCTGCACATTCCAGGCCACAGAATCTCGCCCACCCATTCCTATATCTGAGCCACTGAAGTCCTCAGATCATGGTTTAAAGACTTCAAGATGCCAAAAATCTTCCAGCAAGTGACCTGTGCCCCACACTTCAGAGGAAGGCGAAAAACCCGCAGGGCCTCTGCCAATCTGCCCTGGAGGAAAATTCCTTCCCAACCCCAAATATGGTGCTCAGTTAAACCCTGAGCATGTGGGTAAGACTCACCAGCCAGACACTCAGGAAAGAATCTTGGAAATGCTTCATAAAGTCCCCAAACCAATGTCTACTCGGTATGCTGTATTAATTATGTGTAACTCTATTGATCTGGAGTTCTTTGTGAAAATGTGGAGAGTTATCACTGCCCTTAAAACAACCCCAATGGCAGGGCATGTTACAGATGCTTCTGTGGATCTTGGGCTATGCCTGATACAACAAAAAAATTTATTCAAAATGTCTTGGATGCCACAGAGATTATGGAAAAAATGGTTTCTCAAATGCTTTGAGCTGTGCTGATGAAAAGCACTGTCTAAGAGCTAGGTGTTATTATTCAGGAAAGTTCTTGGGCAAAAGTCTTACCATGAGTCACAGACAGTCCCCTGAGGCCAGTGGTGCTCAAACTTTTTCAATCGTGCCCCCCACATGCCAATAACTGAAACTATCTACACACACACACAATTACTGCACACCCAAGAGCTGGGGCAGAACTGGGGATGGGAGGGGAGCTGGTCTGAGGGTGGAGGGGGAATGCTGAGGGCAGAGTGGGGGGTGGAGTGGAGCTGTGGCTGGGGTCAGAGAGGGAATGAGGGTGGAGCTGGGCCTGGAGGCGCAGCAGGACTCGGGGCTGAATGCGATTGGGGGAGAGGAGTGAGGCTGGAAGTGTGGTGCTCTCTCCCCACCTCCTGTGGGGGCTGGCCCTGGCCCTGCTGTGCACTCCCCCCCTCAACATTTCTCCATGCCTCCCTAGGGGTGCGTGCCCCACAGTTTGGGGATCACTGCCTTAGACTCTCCTATCTATCTTGCTATCCAAACAATCTGGACTTAGTGATAAATCGTCACCTAAAAATCACACCACGTTCAGGTTGCTTCCAGTCCCAAGAGGCCAGTCACTTATTCCAGATCAGTTGGTACCCTACATCTTACACCAAGAACAACACCTGTAGCCAACCCTGTAATAAACGGTCTAAAGGTTTATTACCTAGGAGAAAGGAATAAGAGTTATTTACAAGTTAAAGCAACCTAACATACACACAAATGAGTAACCATCTAGAGCCTAAACGTGACAGCCTGTAGTGATCTGTCTATTCTTAGGGCTTGGTTACACTTGCGAGTTAGTACGCAATAAAGGAACCCCGGGCGCCCTAGCTCACTTCCCGTCCACACTGGCAAGGCACGTAGAGTGCTCTGACTCCGCGGCTACAGCGCTGCTGGTACTCCACCTCGGTGAGTGGAATAACATTTGCTGCACCCCCGCTGGAGTGCCGCGGTGCCAGTGTGGACGAGGTGCTGCATTACTGCGCTCTGATCGGCCTCCGGAAACATCCCATAATCACCTTAAGTCAAGTGGCCACTCTTCTCATTGTTTTGAATCGGTGCAGGAATGTGGAAATGCCCTTTGAAAGCTCTGTTTCTGACAGCCGGCTGCTTATCTGCTCCGAAACAAATCAACCATTAGTGTGCAATGCTGTGTGAGAGAGAGAGGCGGGGGGGGGGAGTCTGCTGCTGTCTGAACTCACAAGACAGCATGCTGACATGCTCTCAGCCCCCCAAAACCCACTCTCTCTCTCCCCACATACACACAACACACTCCCTGTCATACTCCACCCCCCCAATTGAAAAGCATGTTGCAGTCACTTGCATACTGGGATAGCTGCCCGTAATGCACCGCTCCCAATGCCGCTGCAAGTGCTGCAGATGTGGCCACGCCAGTGCGCAGGCAGCTGTCAATGTAGACAGACTGCAGCGCTTTCCCTGCTGCGCTCTCTGAAGGCGGGTTTAACTCACAGCGCTCTACATCGGCAAGTGTAGCTGTGCCCTTGGGCCTTGTCTGCACTGCCACTTTTCAGTCCTGCAACTTTCTCACTCGGGGGGTGAAAAAGCACCTCCCTGAGCACAGCAAGTTTCAGCGCTGTAAAGTGTAGTGTAGACAGTGCACCAGCACTGGGCCCAGAGCTGGTAGCTACTCCCCTTGTGGGGGTCAGTTTTTTACAGCGCTGGGAGAGCCTTCTCCTAGAGTTCAGGATGATGGGACGAGTTCACATTCACTTCTCTTCAAGGGTGGGCAGAGGAGCCCTTTTCTCCTCTGATCTTCCACAATGGCTTGTCTGGTGTCTATGGGCCTTCTTTTGTTGGGCAGAAGGTAACACCCCCTGTGGCAAACAGTATTTTACACTTGGCAATGTGTCTCTCCTGACTGGGGGTCGGGGAGAGGGTTTACATTTTCAGAGCAAACACCTACATTTATAACGGGATATAGATATTATCAGTGAGATTAATGCAGGCAGCAACACACGAGCTCACAGTTTAAAATGCTAAATACATTCTTATAAGATTAATACCTATTTTGAGCAAAACTACCATACAGGTGACCTGGTCTGGTCTCCAGCTAAGAGGGTGTCAGTTCGCCCAGGCAAGAGCTGGCATCTGGGCTGCCAGCAGCACAAGGGGTACTAGTTGGTGTCTGCTACAAAGCACCAATCACACTAGGGAAGAGGACGATCTGCTCCTTAAGCACCTAACTATAATGGGAAAAAAGCTATGTGATCATGGGGGACTTCAATCTGAGTGACATGCTGGAGGGCTCATGCAGACAGTACTAAAAATCTGCAGAATTTCTAAACATTATATAGATGACAATTTCCTAATTCAAAAAGTGTTGCATCCAACATGGGGAAATTCTATATTAGACCTTGTCTTGGGAGATAAAGAGGAATTTATCACAGAACTAAAAATGAGTGGTAGTTTACATGCAAGTGATATGACTTTTATTACGTGCAAACAGAATAAAGTCCAAGCCAGGAATACATACACTTGGTGCTTTAAAAGGGCCAGTTTCACAAAACTGAAAACAATATGAGCCATATCAGCTGGGAGAAAGAATTTAAACAGAAAACTGTGACTGATAATTGGAATTGATGATGATTCAAAACATTTTACTAGTGAGGTTACTTTTACCCCTGTATTGGCACTGGTGCGACCGCTGCTGGAATACTGTGTCCAGCTCTGGTGCCCACAATTTAAGAAGGATGTTGACAAATTGGAGAGAGCCGAGAACAGAGCCAGAAGAATGATTAAAGGATTGGAAAACCTGCCTTATAGTGATAGACTCAATGATCTCAATCTATTTCACTTAAGAAGAGGTGTGACTTGATCACAGTTGTAAGTACCTACATGGGGAACAGAGGGTTCTTCAGGCTAGTGGAGAAAGGTTGAACAGTAAGCAATGGCTGGAAATCGAAGCCAGACAAATTCAGACTGGAGATAAGATGTACATTTTTGACAGGGAGGGGAATTATCCAATGGAACAACTTACTAAGGGTTGTGGTGGAATCTTCAGCATTGAGAGTTTTAAAATCAGGAATGTTTTCTTCTAAAAGCTCTGCTCTGGTTCAAGCAGGAATGAATTCAGGGCAGGTCTGTGGCCCATGTTATACAGGGGGTTGGACTGGATGATCACAATGGTTCCTTAGTTCTGGGCTCAGAATGTATGAATCTATAGTTTAAGGGTAATACTCCCTGCCAGGGAGGGAGTTGCACACAACTTGGCAGCTTGGTGCATGCTGCAAGGGGGTTGGGAGAGAAATCTAGGGCAGATGGCTTTGTAGAAGTACCCAGGGGGAAACTAGGGGAAGTTGGGGGGGGGCTATATGGGGACAGGTGGCTGGGGAAAGCCAGGGGCAATTAAGGGACACTGGGCTTGTGGAGGTATGCAGAGGGCAGTGGTGGGGCTGGTGGCAGGAAGCTGACTGTGGTGCTATCCAGGGAGAGGGAGGAGGAAGATGGAGGCAGATGAAGATGGTGGCTGGGAAAAGTTGGGGGGTAGAGCTTGGGGGCACTCAAAGGGGACAGTGGATGATTGTGGGGATGCCCAAGGAGGATGTTAGCTAGCTTGGGAGAGAATCTTGGTGGGGATGGAGGGAGGGGGGCATTGTGGATGCTGAGGGGGCAGGTGTATAATGTCACTCAGGGGAGGGGCATTTCTAGGGGCTAGAGCACTGGACTGGGACATAGCAGACCTGGGTTCTATTCCCAGCTCTGCCACTGACTTCCTGGGTGACCTTGGGCAAGTTACTTCCCCTGTCTGTGCTTCAATTTCCCCATATGTAAAATGGGGATAATAGACCAACCTCCTGTGTGAAGTGCTTTGAAATCATCTGATAAAAAGTGCAATATTAAGCCATAGCTAAATTTCATTTATTATTAAGTTATATGATTTATTATGAATTCTGTTTTTATTAAGTGCTGACAATGTGCTTGGGTCAGCACAAGATGCAAAATACAGGCACTTTGTGCCCTGCAGCTGCAACGTCACAATAAAATCTCACATTCCCTTCCCTTCTTTCCTAATGCTGTTTCTACTTGGTGTTGCAGCCCAAGTCCCCATGGATAACAAGGCACCAATAATAATCCCATACCAGGTTTTTTATTTACAAGCTCTCTAATAACGTTCTCCCAGGGGGGCCCGGATGGAAGTCCAGAGGCCGGAACACAGGCGCCACCGTGTGGAACTCTGGAGTAATCATAATAACACTGCACCTTTAAGCTAGGGTAATCAAAGCACTTTGCAAAAGTTAATCAATTCACTTCAAAAAACACTGGATTGCAGCCATCTCTGGGGTGGAATACAGGAGCTATTTAACAGCACACAGCAACACTATGCAATATTGTAAAACAGGACATTCCGAAGTATACCATCTGCTACTGAAACTACCGGGGATTTCAGGAGTAAGAATACTATTACAAGCACTCACCGTTCATACTTCTGTGAAAAGTGCTATCAATTATTAACAATCAGGATCTTAACAGACCTCCAATAGCACCAGAGTGGAGTGTTAATTCAAGAGAGACAACAATAGCCAGCACTTAGGTGAGGTCTCCTTTCCACCTACTAGCCAGGCCCACGGCTACTTATCCGATACATTCTAACTGCAACCCAATACACAGTGGTGGGGCTGCGGGCGGTGTAATGTCTGTAACTCCTAGGTCTACTGGAGGATCACATCTGATGGACCATATACATTGCAGGAGTCTATGCTCCCATATCTACACCCAACGGTCGGGATACTCAAAGCTGGCCTGTCCAACAGTGACTCCTGCTGGGCGGGACAGCTGGCAGCCTAACCCCTTATATCCATTTTCAAAGTCTCTCAAACCACTTCTTCTGGGACCAAGTTATCAGGCCCTCTCAAAAATAACTTGGCTAAAACTAATGAAAAGCATCTCAGTAATACTGTTTAAATCAGCAACTGTAATCAGCTACGTGTCTCTTTCTATCCATGCATGGGGCATTGGGCTGGGAGTCAGGAGATCTGGGCTCTGTTCCTGGCTCTGTCATTGAGCTCCTGAGCGATCTTGGGCAAGTCATTTCCTCTCTCTGAGCCACTGTTTCCCCTCACCCTTTGTCAAGCTGTTTGGGGTAGGAATGGTGTCTCACTCTGTGTTTGTACAGCACCTGACACAATGGGACTGTGCTATTGGCTGAGGCCTCTAGGTGCTACTGGCATAGCTTGATTGGTTGCTTGAACAGTGTGAATTGGGAGGCTTTGTTCCGGGTGGGCCTTGAGAGGGACTGACTGCTATAAAAAGGCAATCAGTAGCGAAGCAGCTGAGCAGCGAACAGCGGAGGCTAACAGAGGGAGTTTGCCTGGGGAGAGCCCACTGAGGCGTTCAACTCGCGGGCTTCTGTGTGTTGCTGCAACAGCAGAGGAAGCTCTTAGAAGGAAGAAATTATGGAAGGTGAGCGTTCAGCTGTCGTAACCCGCACAGGTTGTGCCATGTTTATTTTTCATCCACAGGACAGAAGCGACTTTGTCTGTACAAAGTGCAAGCTGGTCTCCATATTGGAAGAGAAGGTTCGAGGTCTGGAGCAACAAGTATCGACCCTGCGTTGCATACGTGAAAATGAAGATTTCCTGGACAGACGTCAGGATATGCTTCTACGGGCACAACGTCCTGAGGAATCGGAGCAGGCTGTGTGGAGGCGTGAGAGGGACGATGAAGAAATTTGGCAGCATGTGTCCTCCAGAAGAAGAAAGAGGAGCGTCCATGTACCAGCAATGGAGATACAAGGTGAACAACCATTTTCATGTTCTCTCCACAGGTACTAATGCGGAGAGTGGACTAGATGGTATATCTGAGAGAAGAGAGCAGAAGGAGACTCCACCGATTGGAAGGCATGAGATGCACTGTCCTAGGGATGGGGGTTCCACGACCACCGCTCCCAAGAGAAGGAGGAGGGTGGTGGTGGTCGGGGACTCTCTCCTCAGGGGGACTGAGTCATCTATCTGCCGCCCCGACCGAGAAAACTGAGAGGTGTGCTGCTTGCCAGGGGCTAGGATTCACGATGTGACGGAGAGACTGCCGAGACTCGTCGAGCCCTCGGATCGCTACCCCTTCCTGCTTCTCCACGTGGGCACCAATGATACTGCCAAGAATGACCTTGAGCGGATCACTGCAGACTACATGGCTCTGGGAAGAAGGATAAAGGAGTTTGAGGCGCAAGTGGGGTTCTCGTCCATCCTCCCTGCGCAGGGAAAAGGCCTGGATAGGGATCATTGAATTGTGGAAGTCAACGAATGGCTACGCAGGTGGTGTTGGAGAGAAGGCTTTGTAGTCTTCAACCATGGGATGGTGTTCCAAGAAGGAGGAGCGCTAGGCAGAGATGGGCTCCACCTAACGAAGAGAGGGAAGAGCATCTTCGCAAGCAGGCTGGCTAACCTAGTGAGGAGGGCTTTAAACTAGGTTCACCGGGGGAAGGAGACCAAAGCCCTGAGGTAAGTGGGGAAATGGGATACCGGGAGGAAGCACAAGCAGGAGAGTGCAAGAGGGGAGGACTCCTGTCTCAGACCAAGAAAGCGGGACAATCAGCGAGTTATCTTAAGTGCCTATACACAAATGCAAGAAGCCTGGGAAACAAGCAGGGAGAACTGGAAGTCCTGGCACAGTCAAGGAGCTATGATGTGATTGGAATAACAGAGACTTGGTGGGATAAATCACATAACTGGAGCACTGGATGGATGGATATAAACTGTTCAGGAAGGACAGGCAGGGTAGAAAAGGTGGGGGAGTTGCACTGTATGTAAGAGAGCAGTATGACTGCTCAGAGCTCCGGTATGAAACTGCAGAAAAACCTGAGAGTCTCTGGATTAAGTATAGAAGTGTGAGCAACAAGGGTGATGTCGTGGTGGGAGTCTGCTATAGACCACCAGACCAGGAGGATGAGGTGGACGAGGCTTTCTTCCGGCAACTAGCAGAAGTTACTAGATCGCAGGCCCTGGTTCTCATGGGGGACTTCAATCACCCCGATATCTGCTGGGAGAGCAATACAGCGGTGCACAGACAATCCAGAAAGTTTTTGGAAAATGTAGGGGACAATTTCCTGGTGCAAGTGCTGGAGGAACCAACTAGGGGCAGAGCTCTTCTTGACCTGCTGCTCACAAACATAGAAGAGTTAGTAGGGGGAGCGAAAGTGGATGGGAACCTGGGAGGCAGTGACCATGAGATGGTCGAGTTCAGGATCCTGACACAAGGAAGAAAGGAGAGCAGCAAAATACAGACCCTGGACTTCAGAAAAGCAGACTCTGACTCCCTCAGGGAACTGATGGGCAGGATACCCTGGGAGAATAACATGAGGGGGAAAGGAGTCCAGGAGAGCTGGCTGTATTTTAAAGAATCCTTATTGAGGTTGCAGGAAAAAACCATCCCAATGTGTAGGAAGAATAGTAAATATGGCAGGCGACCAGCTTGGTTTAACAGCAAAATCCTTGCTGATCTTAAACACACAAAAAAAAGCTTACAAGAAGTGGAAGCTTGGACAAATGACCAGGGAGGAGTATAAATATATTGCTCAGGCATGCAGGAGTGAAATCAGGAAGGCCAAATCACACTTGGAGTAGCAGCTAGCAAGAGATGTTAAGAGTAGCAAGAAGGGTTTCTTCAGGTATGTTAGCAACAAGACGAAAGTCAAGGAAAGTGTGGGCCCCTTACTGAATGAGGGAGGCAACCTAGTGACAGAGGACACAGAAAAAGCTAATGTACTCAATGCTTTTTTGCCTCTGTCTTCACAAACAAGGTCAGCTCCCAGACTGCTGCACTGGGCAGCACAGTATGGGGAGAAGGTGACCAGCCCTCTGTGGAGAAAGAAGTGGTTCAGGACTATTTAGAAAAACTGGACGAGCACAAGTCCATGCGCTGCATCCAAGGGTGCTAAAGGAGTTGGCAGATGTGATTGCAGACCCATTGGCCATTATCTTTAAAAATTCATGGCAAATGGGGGAGGTCCCAGATGACTGGAAAAAGGCTAATGTAGTGCCCATCTTTAAAAAAGGGAAGAAGGAGGATCCGGGGAACTACAGGCCAGTCAGCCTCACCTCAGTCCGTGGAAAAATCATGGAGCAGGTCCTCAAGGAATCAATTCTGAAGCACTTAGAGGAGAGGAAAGTGATCAGGAACAGTCAGCATGGATTCACCAAGGGCAAGTCATGCCTGACTAACCTAATTGCTTTCTATGAGGAGATAACTGGCTCTGTGGATGAGGGGAAAGCAGTGGATGTGTTATTCCTTGACTTTAGCAAAGCTTTTGACACGGTCTCCGACAGTATTCTTGCCAGCAAGTTAAAGAAGTATGGGCTGGACGATTGGACTATAAGGTGGATAGAAAGCTGGTTAGATCATCGGGCTCAACAGGTAGTGATCAATGGTTCCATGTCTAGTTGGCAGCCGGTTTCAAGTGGAGTGCCCCAAGAGTCGGTCCTGGGGCCGGTTTTGTTCAATATCTTCATTAATGATCTGGAGGATGGCGTGGACTGCACTCTCAGCAAGTTTGCATATGACACCAAACTGGGAGGAGTGGTAGATACGCTGGAGGGTAGGGATAGGATACAGAGGGACCTAGACAAATTAGAGGACTGGGCCAAAAGAAACCTGATGAGGTTCAACAAGGACAAGTGCAGAGTCCTGCACTTAGGACATAAGAATCCCATTCACTATTACAGACTAAGGACCGAATGGCTAAGAAGCAGTTCTGCAGAAAAGGACCTAGGGGTTACAGTGGACAAGAAGCTGGACATGAGTCGACAGCGTGCTCTTGTTGCCAAGAAGGCTAACGACATTTTGGGCTGTATAAGTAGGGGCATTGCCAGCAGATCGAGGGATGTGATCATTCCCCTCTATTTGACATTGGTGAGGCCTCATCTGGAGTACTGTGTCCAGTTTTGGGCCCCACACTACAAGAAGGATGCGGAAAAATTGAAAAGAGTCCAGCGGAAGGCAACAAAAATGATTAGGGGGCTGGAGCACATGACTTATGAGGAGAGGCTGAGGGAACTGGGATTGTTTAGTCTGCAGAAGAGAAGAATGAGGGGGGATTTGATAGCTGCTTTCAACTACCTGAAAGGGGGTTCCAAAGAGGATGGATCTAGACTGTTCTCAGTGGTACCTGATGACAGAACAAGGAGTAATGGTCTCAAGTTGCAGTGGCGGAGGTTTAGGTTGGATATTAGGAAAAACTTTTTCACTCAGAGAGTGGTGAAGAACTGGAATGGGTTACCTAGGGAGGTGGTGGAATCTTCTTCCTTAGAGTTTTTAAGGTCAGGCTTGACAAAGCCCTGGCTGAGATGATTTAGCTGGGGATTGGTCCTGCTTTGAGCAGGGGGTTGGACTAGATGACCTCCCAACCCTGATATTCTATGATTCCATAACACAAGATAGTGCCACTGTAAACCTCAGCCACTAAATCCCCCAGAGTGGGAAGACGCTATGCAGCTCCATAGCAGTAGCTGGACCCATCCCATCTTCCATGTGAGACGTGTTCTGCTCTCAAGTTGTAATGGTTCTCCATAGCTCAGAATCCCAAATTTCTCAGTGCTTTCATTAATAACTTGGATAATGGAGTGAAGAATATGCTAATAACATTTGCGAATGACACCAAACTGGGAGGGGTTGCAATCACTTTGGAGGACAGGATTAGAATTCAAAACAACCTCGACAAATTGGAGAATTGATTTGAAATCAACGAGATGAAATTCAATAAAGACAAGTGAAAAGCTCTTCACCAGGTGGGGGATAAGTTTTTCCTAAGGCCTATTGTTTTTCCTAAAGGTCCATTCCCCTGAACAAGCCCTTCCCAACCACCTATCTAGACTGGAAGCATCTTGACTAGTGGGTGTCACCCAGGTGCAACCACATTTGAAATACAGATACAGTCAATATTTGTAACTCCAGATATAAAAATGATACATGAATACAAATAGGATACTCGTATTCAGCAAATCGTGACTTTTCCAATGACACCTCACATGCCCCATCTTGTACAAAATGCATCATAATTATGCCATAATCATATCATAATAATATCACTGTGAAGAATATGGGGGTGCAATGTCACACCAGTGTCCTGCTTTCACTGAGAATGATTTTGATTAATAGGCAAGCGGCTGACATCCCAAACCACCGATTTAGTTGACTTAGTGCAACTTCTCTATATGCTCACATCATACATCATTTGAAAGCCTATTATGGAGATGAAGTATGATGTGGAGCTGTCAAGTGCTGCTTTAGCATAGAAACGGGGATAAACACGTTAAAATGACCACTTGGATAAGTTTGCATTCATTTCTGTTAGTTTAATGACTCCATGTATTGTTTCAAGATATAAAATTGAATTTCTTTGTGAGATTTGTACAGGTATTATTGAAATGTAATAGTGATGGTGGCAGTTCTAGTCAAAATCATTATCTTGTTCATCACTATGATCTCTGTTGAGATCTCTGCGTGGGTTACCACAGTCTTCACTGCATTGGCATGGACACATTCTGTGCAGGGAAGATTGTTCCAACTTCGGACACAGTTGATTCTGCAGCGACCCTCTACTGGGAGAGGCACAAGTAAGGTCTTATAGAAACTGAGATCCATTGGGCTCTTAAAGCATACAGAAGAGAGTTCATCATCCACATTTTTCAATCCACCTTGCAGTAGTGGTCAAATATCTGGTTTATCTATGAGCAAAGACGTCCATAGCTTTGTTTGCTCTTTTGACATACTCTTGAAAACTGTCCTCACAGGCTGGGAGCTTGGCCAGTGACGTGTCCTTTTTCATGGCTAGATTGAGGCACGAGCAATTCAGGTCTCTGTCTTTCCTTTTCTTTCTTGCTCTGATCATACTGCACTGCTACCCATAGGTGCCGACTTCTACTGGCGCCGGTGGGTGCTCGACCCCCCTCTGCACCCGGCCCCGCCCTGACTCCACCCCTCCCCGCCCCCTCCCGCCCCCATTCCAACCCCTTCCCCAAAGTCCCTGCCCCAACTCCGCCACCTCCCTGCCCCTATTCTGACTCCTTCCGCAAATCCCCTCCCTGGCCCCACCTTCTCCCCTGATCACGTCACGTTCCCACTTTTCCCCCTTCCCTCCTGGAGCTTGCTACAGCTGTTTGGCGGCAGCAAGCGCTGGGAGGAGCGGGGACGCAGCGCGCTCAGCGGGGGAGGCGGAAGAGGAGGTGAGGTGGGGTGGGGCGAGGAGCTTGGCTGCACCCACTGATTTTTCCCTGGGGGTGCTCCAGCCCCAGAGAGCCATGGAGTCGGCGCCTATGCTGCTACCAACTTCCCTGAAGCAGAAATTGCAGCTTGTCCACCCCTCTCTCCCAGTTTGGCAGGATCTCTGAAGCTCCCTTTGTTTTGACAGCTTTAAACAACGATATTTTACAGCAGGAAGTAAGTTGTAGGAGTCAGGAGCGAATGTGTCACCAATAGCATGAACAGGTGTGAAGCGACACTTGCCAGTTGTGCTGGTCATGATCCCGTTCAGGTGGATTGGAAGGCAGTGAGCAGCAGGGACCAAAACATCCATCTCAGGTGACCCAATTGCTCTGGTGCTTTGACACCAAGAGACCCAAACCAATACTGGCACACACAGCATGTGTCCCCTTCTTCCTGTGTCCTGTACGGGTCTTGGGCTTCTTCTGCACCTCTCCTAGGGACGGTCTTTGCTACTTCGCCACTGGAAAATCCTCCAGCAAGAGTGCGCTGGGCCTGCTCCTACACTCTCCGTGTGTTTTGAACCAGAGATTCATAGAGCAATTTGACACGTGACTGCTCACTGGATGCCAGGTTTAGACACTGTTTCCATGGAGTCTTAGGGCAACCACCATCACCTGGGGAGAATGTCTTTTCTTTCTCACACTGTGATGCTGGACTACCCACAGACTGTTCTGGAAATACCACTCTAGCCATTGGATGGAAGGTATTTTTTCCATCAATGGTCTCTGTGCTGATGTCTATATTATCATCTTCCTGGATGAGATTTCCACCACCATGATGTGGTATAATTCCATTTAGAATGGAGCCTTTCTGCTTCCGTTTTTGCAGCACTAGTGATGAACTGCCTTTGCTCATCATAATTGATGCAGAATCCAGGAAGGTGCAGTATGTAAATTGCAAGCCCCTAACTCATGGTGTAGCTGTGCAGCGAGACTTATGTGCAGTGGTGTGATGATTTTGGAACTGCTAAATATTATGCACTCTGCAGCTAAGTTCCCTCTAGGCTGCGTGGCTGCACAGCTGCGCAGCTGCCTATTAAGCACCGTGCAGGGGCTCAGGGCTGTCGCGGGGAGAGATGCCCCTCCCCCCCCGCCCCAGCACGGATCTGCCAAAGATGGGGGAGAGGCGCCCCTCCCTGCCAGCCCCAGTGCGGACCTGCTGTGGCCGGGGGAGAGGTGTCCCTCCCCGGGCCCGGCTCCAGCGCGGACCTGCCACGCCCAGGGGAGAGGAACCTCTCCCTTGGCCCAGCCCAGCCCCTCCAGACCTGCCGCGGCCGGGGAGAGGCACCTCTCCACTGGCCCCGAGCTGCTGCAGCTAGAGGGGGGGGTTCTCTCTCCCCACCGCAGCCCTGGGGCAGCCTGTACCCCAACCCCCTCATCCCTGGCCCCAGAGTCCACCCCCCGCATCCTAACCCTCTGCCCCAGCCCCGAACTCCTCATCCCCAGCCTCACCCCAGAGCCCGCACCCCCAGCTGGAGCTCGCAGCCCCCTGCACCCCAACCCTCTGCCTCAGCCCTGAGCCCTCCCACACCACATGAATTTGGTTATGTGCGGCGATATGGAGGCGTTGTATCATATTGGCGCACATAACAAAATTCATTGCACACGTGGACGTAACAAATGAGAGGGAACCCGGCTCTGCAGTTAAGAGGCCCCTTCTTTGAATAGCTTCTGAAGGATGATGCTCTTTGCTGGCTGAATTATACCCCTCTTTTTCTGTCAACCAAAGGACAGACTCTGGCACTAATTGGAGCACAAAAGTAGCTGATCTCTGTAAACTGAGGTCACCTGGCTTTCGATAATATTCGGAGGCTTTCGTTTTGGCTATTTCAGTCTGAAGGATTGGAGAGGCATTATACAAAACCACCTGTTCGTTTGAAAGCCCTTCGTCAGGCTCACTTCCCAGAGGAAAATCCACAAAACATTTGGATGACTTAAATTCCTGCTTCAGATGACTAGCAGTTTGGATAGCATCCGCTAATGTTATTATGCTGCATCGACCAGCTGTAGACTTGCCTTGTCCATGCTGTGCGTGGAAGGAAATTGCAGAACCCTACAGAGTGTTTTTCTACTCGTGCCTGTAATTTGCTACCGGAAAGGTTTGCAGTGTCTACACTGGAGGGAATATGGCTTTATACCTTTGTGCAGCTTGGGCAGGAGAAGAGCCTTCTTGTTGTACATAAGATCATTGTGTGTCTCTTCAACCAGGTGATAAAATGCAGTGTCATAAGGGGACTGTAGTGTTGCTGTGCAGATAGCTGGTTTTACGTTAAGATTCGTTTTACTCCAGTAGGAAGAAAGGCAGGTGAGTGATACACTGCATCCTTAGCAATCAAGTGTCATCATCTCTGCTTTGATGTGCTGCCTCCCTGAGATCGGTTGCTTCCTCCAAGGTTTCTATGTCATGAATTACACGTACACAGACTGGTGCTAAACTAGATCTATATGTTAGTTATCAAAAGGACCATTTTTGTTCTGTGAGCACTTCGGATTGAAGCCCAGGATGAAGCTGTGTGTTGTCATCTCTCACACTGATACTGACCTGTGCATAAGTGTCACTGAATTAAAAAGCTAGTTTCTAGAATAGTTCAACAGCTAGAACTGCATGCACAGGCAGTTACAAATTAAAACCTTCTACCAGGCAGAATAGATGCTACATTGTACCTACAAAAGCTTAGAAATGGAGAAACATTTCATTAGGATTTCATGTACATTTATATCTCCCCATTATGCAGCACAGAGAATGGGCATGTGATCTACTGCCTGGTGCCCAGCCTTCAGTGTGAGATTGATCTGGTCAGTAAATGTAAATGTTTACTGAAAAAGTCAAAACCTGTTATAATCACTTGTGAGATACTTTGCCAATTCAGAATATGTAACATGAAAACATTTCATGGTAGCATAGTGCAAAATGTTGATAGTTGCTGCTTTTGCCGCCTTCTAAACAGATTGATCATTTCTGAAAAAAAACCCACATCCCTGCCCATGCAAAGCAATACAAATCTTTTAATACATTGTTGTCTGGTAGCTTTGACCAAAACCCACCACATGAAGGTGCAGAAATTACCTTAAGCAGTAAAAGCTGTAATCAAAGTCCTGTTGCAGCGTTTCTTGAACTGAGCAAAACAATGACGCTTTCTCATTCGGCTGTTGTTTCACCTCACGTACAGGCTTATGCCAGACTTGGCAGTGCCACATCGTGCTTCACCTCAACGTCCATAAAATGAGCTTTCTAATGATGTCTGGTGTGGTTGTGGGTAGGGTGGGTACATTAAACTCAAAAAATATGACCCTTTTTGGAGAATTGCCACACTTTTTATAAGATTAAAAAAACAGACCGTAAACGCTTTTTGTGCCTGAGATGATCAGTCAAAGCCCCAGCGAGAAAGAGCTTGAGCCCACAGATTGTTTATTTATTCAGCCAATTTTTCTTCTTTCTCCACCGCCCAACAGCTCTCTGTGTGGACAAGACTTTTAAGCAGGGGAGCTTTGCAGAGGCCAAAGAAAACAGAGCTTAAACAATGGCTTGAGAGGTCATTTCTCGTCAAGCAGGCCAGGCCTGTTTGGCACTAGTGTTCTGCTCTACCCTGCCCCAGGAGATCTGGGGTCAATCCGCTGCTCAACCCAGCTCCCACTCCCTGGACCCACAAGAGCAGGAGATGCCATGTGGCCACTTCCTTCTTGTTAACTTCTAGGACTCACTCCAACAGGATATGCTCATAGGTGCTGCAACTAGGGGTGTGTGGGTTGCAGCAGCACCCCCGTGGCTCGAAGTGGTTTCCATCATATCATAGAATCATAGAAGTGGAAGGGACCTTGAGAGGGACCCCTGCACTCAAGGCAGGACTAGGTATTATCTAAACCATCCCTGACAGGTGTTTGTCCAACCTGCTCTTAAAAATCCCCAGTGATGGAGATTCCACAACCTCCCTAGGCAATTTATTCCAGTGCTTAACCACTCTGACAGTTAGGAAGTTTTTCCGAATGTCCAACCTAAACCGCCCTTGCTGCAATTTAATCTAGGGTTTACAGTTTGGTTCAGTGGCTCTCAGCGCGCGCACACACACACGCTCTCTCTCTCTCTCTCTCTCTGTTCCAACGCCCCTGGATATGCTTGAGCAAATAGCTGAAGCTGAATATGTTTTAAAAAACAAGTTTGACCTTGTTGGAGAAAAACAGAGTTTTTACTTTTAGGTTGGGTGCAGCAAGTTAGATACTTTTTATTTTTAGCAGTTGGCTGGAGGGAGAGAGCTAAACAGGTTTTTTTACAGGTAAACAATCACAGCAGCATTTATACCTTGATACATACAGTAATGAGCAACAGCTGCATTTTGTTCATACCTAGGTTATTTTGATATATATATTTTTTACCTTTATTTAGACTATGGTTTACATTTTATACTTATTTAACACAAGGTTGCAACAACTTTTTACACAGTTTTTTTCTACTTGCCTTACACAATTTTTGCTTTTACAAATTTTGCGTTATTAGGGTTACGGCTAGCCTGACTTTTGCTTACAGAGCGGACTGTTTGCATTGACATATTTTTTAAATTTCAGTTAGTTTTTGCTTTACTTTTACAACCTGAACAGGAACAAATTCTCACTCACACTGGTGCCTGCACTGAAGCCCATGGAGTTATGCTGAATTTATACAGGTGTGTTGAAGAGCAGAATTTGAACTGTAATGTGAAAAAAATCTAACAGTGATAAGTTTCAGGGTTAGCAGTCCTCATGCTTCCTGGCATAAAGCTGATCAGACATCAGGAAGTAATATAGGAAAATACCAGGAAGGTGGAGCAAACTTTGCTTTACTGAAGTCAAGGCTAGAAGGATCCCAGGCAGCAAAGAAGTCCCATTAACTTCAGTGCTTACAGTTAAGCACGTGCTTAAGTGCTGACTCGGGTTGGCTTGAGGCATGTGCTGAAGTGCTTTGCTGAGTCTGGGCCTTAGGCTCGCTGGAATTAAGCCCAGTTTATGGCTTGGCCAGATGAGCCCCTTTCTGTCACTTGTCATTTGTGGAGGTCAATGCCCGCTCTTCCTGGCACACCGTCTCGCAGTGTGCAGCAGGAGTTTGTCGCTCCACACGCAGCGCAGCTCTCCCTGCCTAGCTCTCCCTAAGCGCATGAGTTAATTCAGGTTCTGGCTATTGCACAGGGAGGTGCACTATGGGATGTTACCTTTGGCATGCTGGGCTGGGGAGAGAGAGCCCTGAGACACGTGACCAAGGCCTGGGAGGGCTGCCTGGACGTTCAGGGACTCCTGGACTGCACAGCTGTTCCCCTGTGGGGGGCATAGTGCCGGGGGGAGCTTTGGTCACACGGCCCCCGCTATGTAAACAGCCTAGAGATTTGCTTCTGGTCACTTCCAGTAAGAGAAGCAGAGTGGCTTAATAAGCAACCAGCCCAGCCCTCCCCTCCCCCAGGGCCCCACCAACCACAGCCAGGTTCACCAAGGGGCTTAGATGGTCCTGGGGAGAGACCATGGCGCCTGCCGCACCCAGCCTGCTCCTCGTGCTCCTTCTTGCTTCACTTGCTCCTGGGCAGAGACAAAGGAGGCCCCCAGCCCTGGAGAGTCTCTTTGAGAAGATCAAGATACAGGAGAACTTTGACCTCCAGCAGGTGAGGGAGGGACTGGGGAACGCTGGGCATCCCGGGCACTGGCACAGCTCCCCAGGGGGTCCTCTGTGCTAGAGCTGCTGACCTGCTCCATAACTTGCCAGGCAGGCGTCTGGGTTTGCCCAGCCCCAAGAGACGGGCTTGGGTGACGGCTGCTACCTTGGCCAATATCCCAGGATTGAACCAGGGACCTCCAGAGTGAAAAGCACGAGCTGCTACTGCGCATGCTAAAGATGCCGGGCTGCTTAGAGGGGCTGAAATCTCCCCTGTGGCTGTGGCCCGCCGGGGCTACCTCAGCAGGGTGTCAGCGAAGGGTCCCGAGGCTCCTGGGAGCTGAGTGTTGCTGAACACTCAGTGGTCTGGAGTCTCACTCCAGTTTCCCCCAGGAGCCCCAGCAAAGATGCTAAATACTCAGGGGGCCATGGGGGGGGGGGCGCTGGGGGGCTGAGGTTGGTTAGGAGGGGAGCTCACTCTGCTGCTGCTTGTGGTATGCCCATGCCCCGAGAACCCCAGCCGGGTGCCCAGGCTCCAGCACGGCATTTCTCAGTCTGGCAGCTGGGTGCACGCGCCCCTGAGGACAGGCAGAGAAGGGGTGTGAGCAGCTCTTTCCCCTGCCCCAGCGTCTGGCTCTCAACAGCTAACCTGAGGCAGTGCCTGGGGAGCTCCTGTGTGACTGCTGAGGTGCCTAGAAAGCTACTGCCGGGCGATGCTATAGAAACATGGGGCCAGCTCCCGCCTCCCTGCACCAAGCCCCAGGGAAAGGGCTTTGTGCTGCAGAGCTGGGGTGGCGAAAGGGAATCCAAGTCCCCACAAGCTGCTCTGTGGCCACTGTGATGCCCTTATGCCCGGGGCTGGCCCACCAGCCCAAGCAGTAGGCGCCAACCCTCTGGCCACACTATGTGCCTACTCCCGGGGGCATCCTGTGCCAACAAATTCAAAATTCTGCACACAATATTTTAAAATTCTGCACATTTTATTTGTCAAAATAACTCTACATAATCACGCCAGTTTAAATTATTTTGGAAATTTATTTCAACATACCTGTCAGCAAGTATGTCTGTAACACTACAAGTATCAGAGGGGTCGCTGTGTTAGTCTGGATCTGTAAAAGCAGCAAAGAGTCCTGTGGCACCTTATAGACTAACACTACAGACACACACAAAAATTCCCCAGGAGTAGAGAGTTAAAGAAACCCCTATGACAACCCAGTTCCTGTTTCTCTGCCCCTCCCCCGCAGAGCCCAGCCATGCCCCGCCCCCGGCCAATACACCCGAACCCCCTCTCCCGCAGAGCCCAGCTGTGGGGCCCCCACGAGCCAAATACCCATGCCCGCTGCACAATGGGGCCTTGTCTCAGGGAGGGTATCAGGTGCTACTGTTATGTATGTGTCACAATATCAGATCTGTGCATTTCATTTCTATTTTGAGAAATAGGATAAATGTAGCTGAAATCTCACAAAATGTTACTTTTCTGCTCAGAATCTGGTCAGTTCTGTAATTTAAAAAATCAAACAAAAACTGCAGCATTTCAAAGAACAGACTTAGAAATTACAGTTCAGTGTCTGGCGGCATGTCTAGGTGTTTTGATGCCAGAAGTGTCACTCCATGAGCACGTTGGGGAGTGGGAGGCCAAAAACCAAAATTTGGGGGCCTGTGAAGTAGCCAGGAACAAAACTATAAATACTGTTTGCAAATGTCACCCAAAAGAATGCTGCATTTTTGCCTAGCTGTAACCAGCACCCAATCCAGTGCTCCTTGTGTAATTCATTTGGCCGTCGGGGAAGCAGGCACTTGTTAAGCCCATGGGGACAGCACTTGCGCCAAAACTGTGGTGCCCTAAAACCACAACTTGTGTCTGTGTGTGGAGCTGAGCAGTGAGCCTGTAAGTCAGGGTCTTGCCCCCGGTGGATAGTCACCGATAAGCCCTTTTGTCACTATCAGCCATGGGAAGGAGGGATTCCACCAGCTCAGATGCTGCAGCTCCTGCCTTTGGCTCCTCAGGGGCCTCGCTTCGAGACCCAGCAGCAGCACCCAGAGTTTTGCCCTTGCTGTGGGAGGGATGGGGCGAAGGTGACTGCATTGTGCCACCCCCGCTCCTCTTGTAGTTCTCAGGGAAGTGGTTCCTGGTTGGTGTGGCCTCCAAATGTGACTACCTAAGAGAACATAACCACCAGTTGGAAGCAACAGCCATGGCGGTGTCTGCCTCGGAAGGGAAGTCGCTGGCCATCAGTACCTTCCGGAAACTGTAAGTGGCCCACTGAGGAGCACGTGTTGGGCCGGGAGCCTGGGTGTTGGGATCAGACTCCCTGGCCTCCCATGCTGTGTGTTTGCTGAGTCCAGGCAACAGCTCTGAGCCCAGCCTGTAGGACTTGCTTTACGACCCCCTGGGGCTGAGCTCCCGCAGCCCTTCCTCATATGCTCACCCCAGCGGCCAGGCCTGACTCCCGTGTGAGAGCACCAACAGCTCAATGGTGCTGATGCCTGTCTGTGTGAGGTGTCCTGGCTGCTACCCCAGTGCTCCAGTCTGGGGGCCCCCGGCAGGGCCTGCAAACAGCTTCTGTCTGGCTCTACCCAGAAGATATTCCAGCCCAGTGTGTAGGGTTTGGCCAGCCCTGGCAGTTCCCCGGCACGCAGCTCCTCATTCAAGGAAAAGAGGAACAAACTGGAAGGGAGGGCGGTGAGGTTGGGAAGTGTGGCCCTGATTCAGCACAGCAATTAAGCACATGCTTGGCTTTAAGCACAAGGACTCAGCCCTGTTTTACAAAGCACATGCTTGAGTTCGGTGGGCTCAAGCACACGGAGCTAAGCACTGGGCTGGTTCGGGCCCACAGCAGCAAAGCCCTCCATTAAGGCTGATGGCAAGACGTGGGGTCACTGCTGAGCTGGTAATGCAGAGAGTGCGTTGCAGCCCGGGAGCGCTGGGCCAACGTGTTACCTGCTGCCGACCCTGCTAAAGAAAGATTTCTTACAGCATGTTTTAGTGACAACCACACAACACAATCTCATAACTTCACATGCATTAATGATACATCTATGGATAGAGAAATGACTTTCAGCAGATCATAACCTTTCCCCTGATCCCTTACAAGGCATGTTTTATATGTAAGATCACAATTATCTATAGATGAGGAATATGGGGGGTGACAGGGTGCTCCCCCAAGGTACAGAATGTCACCCCCACCCACAGGCCTTGCAGGCGCTCTCGTCAGTGCTTTGGCTGCGGGGGGAGAGGGGGATTGCTCATTATTTCCTGTCCGCGTTCCCTTTCATAGTGCCCCCAAACGTGCCTTTCTCTGACCTTTCCCTTTTCTTTGCATGAGCGCACAGGGCGCTGCCTCCGGGCACTTTCCGGCTCACCTTCGGTTCGGAGCTGGCGAGTCAGCCAGGGGTCAGGCAGCTGCCTGGCTTTGCATTTGGTCACTTCTAGCCCTGGCATGTTTGAAGTAATGTGATAAAAACAATTGCTAACATCCTGGGCCCACTGATGTCAATGAGAAAACTTTGCCCAAAAGCCGATGCTCCCTAGTGACCCTGCCCTCGGTGGGAGTTTAGCTTGGAACTCACTGCCGTGTAGCTGTGGGATATTCATTCAGAGCCAGCTCGTGTGTGACTCGCTAGGCCCTGAAACAGGATTGAGTCCCTTCTCCTAAACGGTCACCAGACACCTAGCGCAGCCCCCTTCCCCACCCCATAAGGCAAGGGCAGGCAAAGTGTTTGGGCTGAGGGCCCCATCGGGTTTTGGAAATGGTATGGAGAGCTGGTTGGGGAGGGGGGCATGGCCCGGCCCCACCCCCTATCTGCCCCCCCCCGCTTCTCACCCCCTGACGGCCCCCCAGGACTCCTGTGCCATCCAACCCCCACCCCCTGTTCCCTGATGGCCCCCTGGGACCTCTGCCCCATCCACCACCTCCCCCACTCCCTGTCCCCTGACCGCCCCTGGAACCCCCGCCCCTGACTGCCCCCTGCCACCCCATCCAACCCCCCCTCCTTCCTGACTGCCCCTCTGGGCCCCTGCTCCCCACCTTCAACCCACCTGCTCCCCACCCTCTGACCACCCCAACCCCTATCCACACTCCCGCCCCCGACCACCACCCCAAACTCCCCTGCCCTCTATCCAACACCCCCCCCCCCGCTCCCTGTCCCCTACCTGGCTGCCTGGAGCACTGGTGGCTGGTGGCGCTACAGCCGCGCTGCCGTGCAGCACAGGGCACCGGGTCAGGCCGGGCTCTGCAGCTGCGCTGCCCCAGGAGCTCACAGCCCCGCTGCCCAGAGCATTGCGCCAGTGGCGGGGTGAGCTGAGGCTGCAGGGGAGGGGCCTGGGTGAGCCTCCGGGGCCAGGAGCTCAGGGGCTGGATGTGGCCTGCGGGCCGTAGCTTGCCCACCTCTGCCATAAGGCGTGTCTGATGGCTGCTTCAGAAACCCACATTTCTTGGAACGTTCAGTTCAAACGAAGGCTGCCCGCAGCGCGTGGGTGATACTGGCAGGTAACGCCACCGCGCTGCTATCTAGCACTTGTCATCCATGGAGCTCAAAGCACTTTCCAAAGAAGATCGGTATCATTATCCCCATTGTACAGATGGGGGAAACTGAGGCACAGAGCAGGGAAGTGAGTTGCCCGGAGTCACGCAACAGGCCAGCAGCAGACCCCAGCCCAGTGCTCTACACACTCTACGCTGCTGCCTCCATAGCCCCTGAGGCCCTTTCCCAAGGTGGGGGAGGCTTATCAGCCTCTGTTTACAGATCAGGCACGTGCTCACTTCGGGTGAGTTTTAGGTGTCTGATATTCGATACCTGGGATGGGGGGAACTAGCTTAGAGGCCAGCGTGGCCAGATTTCAGAAGAACTCAGGGCCAGAGTTTCCAAGTGCTCAGCCCCTAGCAGCTCCCACTGTGACACAGAGAGCTCGGCACTCAGGTGAAACTGGCCCTGTGTGACTGACCCAAGGTCCCGCAGCGCTGAGTATTAGAAGACAAACTGCGTCCCCTGCACTGAGCTCCCCCGTAACACGTTTTGAGCGTGTAAAAATAACACCTGCAAATGAATAATACATAAACCAGGGTAATAACACAGCAGCCTGGTGCAGCCACGCCAGCGGAACGCATCACATCTGACCCCTTTGCCCTTTGATAGTCCTCACCAAGCGGTGGCTTTTCTCTGGCTGGGTCAGAGGAGCCTAACACGGACGCTGTCTTTCTCCCTTCACGTGCACAGGGATGGAGTATGCTGGGAGATTAAGCAGCAGTACCGCTCCACCAAAGCCCAGGGGCGATTCCTCCTGAAAGGTGAGTGCGGGGCTGGGGTTGGAAGAGGTTAGCGTTGGGTGTGTTTAGCGTGTTCCTAGGCAGGACTTTGAAACAACCAAGCTAGCGACAAGGCACGTGCTGGCCAGGGCTGGATCTAGGTTTTTTGCCACCCCAAGCAAAAAAATTTTTGGCTGCCCCCGACCCTAGCCCTGGGCTCAAAACCCCCCTCCCCCACCAGTGCCCTCCCCCACCTGCACCCCCTGCCGCCCAGCGCTGGACTCCCCCCTCGCCTCCAGCCGGTCCGGCGCTGGCAGGGTCGGGGTAAGCAGCAGGGCTCCCGGGCCGCGCCTCAGCCCACGGTCCCTCCAGCCAGGGCTCCCGCCTCCAGGACCGGCTGGGACCCGGGAGGGCAGAGCCAGGGGACTGCCCCAGCAGGGGGCTGAGGAGCCGGGGCAGGGTAGCCCCAGAGGGAGCGGAGCCCCGGAGAGCGGGAGTGAGCCCCGCACGGCAGTGCCCCGTCCTCTATGGCCCCGCTGCTGCTGCTGCTTCTGGCCACCCTGCCACAGTCCCTGGGCGGCTCGGGCCGCTTCGCCCAGCCCCGGCTGCGGCGCTGGGGGGGCGGCCGCCCTGCGGCACCTGCAGGCGGCTCCGTGTGCCCGCGGGGCGGCCCCCAGCCCGAGTGTCCCCCTCTCGGAGCCTGCCCGGCCCAGCCACAAGGTGCGGGCGCTGCTCCCCCGCGGCGCGAACCGCAGCGGCCCCAGGGCGCCCCCCACGCACGACGCACTGCTGCTGCCAGGGCCGGATCTAGGCTTTTGCCGCCGGAAGAAAAAAAAAAAGATGGCCAGAATGCCGCCCCTGGAAATGTGCCGCCCCAAGCATGCTCTTGGTTTGCTGGTGCCTAGAGCCGGCCCTGGTGCTGGCTGAGCTCCCAGATCTGCCCGTTATTAGCGTGGAAGGAAATATGGAGGCTGGCCAGCATGGGGCAATTCTGCTTCGCCAAGCTGCTGTTTGTCCTTCTATTGATGTTTGCTCCTGTAGGGACTCCAGCTGGAGGTCAGGGCATGGCTTGTGGATGGAGAGCCCAAGTCATTCTGCTCCCTGTGTTAATTCTCTGGCCCCCAACAGCATAGTATGTGAACATCTCCCAATCTGTAATGGAAGAGACAAGGAGGTAGCTTGTATTAGAACCTAAGAATGGCCACACTGGGTCAGACCAGGGGTCCATCTATCCCATCTTTGGACAATGGCCAATTCCAGGAGCTTCAGAGGAAATGAACAGAATATGAACATGGAGTGATCCATCCCCTGTCATCCACTCCCAGGTTCTGGCAGTCAGAGGCTTAGAGACAGCCACAGCATGGAGTTGGCTAATCGCCACTGATGGCCATATCCTCCATCCACTGATGGGCCTATCCAGACAAGCTTTCGAGCTCCATAGCGCTCTTCTTGTGAAGCTCGCAAGCTTGTCCCTTCCACCACCAGATGTTGGTTCAATAAATCACCTCCCCGACCTTATCTCTCTCATACACTGGGACCAGCACGGCTACAACAACTCTGCAACATTCCTTCATGTATTTCTCCTCACACACCCCTAGGAGGCAGGGCAGGGCTACTACCCCATTGATCAGATGGGGAACTGAGGCACAGACAGGCTAAGGACCAGAGTTTTAAAGTACTTAGGCCCCTAACTCGTATTGCACAAGGGCACTCAGAAAGCACAGGGTGGAGCGGGGACTCCTAGGCACATGCCCTAACCACTGAACCACCTCTTCTCTCCTTGGCCAGCCTTCATTGTCTAGCTACTGTCACTGCAGAGCCTAGCACAATGGGGCCCCGGCCCCTGATCCCTGCCTGGGGTCCCTACACATGAGACCAGTCCATAATTTGCTCTCCCGTGGCTTTGACTCCTAGGCCGTAGCAGCAACGTGGATGTGGTGGTGGGGGAGACAGACTACAGCAGCTACGCCATCCTGTACTACCAGAAGCTCCGGAAGATCTCCATCAAGCTCTATGGTGGGTGTGCAGCTCATGGCAAGGCCCTGAGGCCCAGTGGGGCAGGCCGTCAGACTGGGGTGAATGTTTGGACCCGGGGCTACTAGTGGCCCTCATGGGGTAGGGCCCAGACAAACGCCCCAAGTTTTGTTTGCTTACAGGTTAGATTGCGGTGACTTTGCTCAGCGCCCCAGCTTGTGTCCTAGGGCATTTCCTCCAGGCTGCTCCCTTCCAGCTCAGGTCTATAGCCAGGGGGTCCAGAACCAGACCTGTTTGTGCTCCGGCTGCTCCCCACACATAGGGGTGGCACTGTGCTGGAGGGGTCGGGCTCTGCTGTGGGGAGGTGAGGGCAGTGGGGCTTTGGGGCTGACTCTATTTCACGTGGCAGCAACACTTCCTGGAGGCTGCAAATGTCTTGGTTTGGGGCGGGGCTCAAGTGTGTGGTAGGAATCACACTTGCTCATGGGAGGGCTGAATTTGGTCTGGTGGCTCCAGACACTGGATGGACGATCACCAGACTCGGACTAAAGCTGGGCTTGAAATGCTTTTCCTGCCCCACAAACATGTTTGAAATGTTGGAAAATGGCCCCATCCAGCACAGAGATAATCAAAATCTCAAAAATTTTCACAAACTAAACATCGGAAAAAAGTGTCGACTGGGTCAATCAAAATGTTGAGTATTGGCCTGCTAAGCCCAGGGTTGTGAGTTCAAGCCTTGAGGGGGCCAGTTAGGGATCTGGAGCAAAAATCTGTCTGGGGATTGGTCCTGCTTTGAGCAGGGGGTTGGACTAGATGACCTCCTGAGGTCCCTTCCAGCCCTGAGATTCTATGATTTAAATTTTAACTATTTAAAATGTGGGGTTTTTTTAGTATAATTAGCTTACATCTCTAAATGTAGAGTCACTTTGAAACAGAGAAACTGGAAGGTTTTCTTCAGAAAATATCAAAATGAAACATTTCAACAATTTAAAAACTTTTTTTTCAGAGCGGAAAATTTTGTCAAAACTGCCCCTTTCCCTGGGAATGGTTTGGTTTCAACAAATTGGCATTTCCGACAACAGGGGTGGCTCTAGGTATTTTGACGCCCCAAGCACGGCAGGCAGGCTGCCTTCAGTGGCTTGCCTGCGGGAGGTCCCCGGTCCTGCGGATTCGGCAGCAGCCTGCGGGAGGTCAGCCGAAGCCGCGGGACCAACGGACCCTCTGCAGGCAAGCCGCTGAAGGCAGCCCACCCACCACCCTCGCGGCGACCGGCAGAGCCCCCCCTGTGGCTTGCCGCCCCAGGCACGCACTTGGCGTGCTGGTGCCTGGAGCCGCCCCTGTCCGACAAGAAACATTTCATGGAATGGGTCCTGACCCACCCTCCACAGTCACTGGTGTCCTGGGGCCGAACACAGTGCCTGCCATTGGATTCTCTTTATTTCACCCCTCCCAAAGGACGCAGCGTCCGGGTCAGTGATGCCATCGTGGGTAAATTCGAGCAGCGCATCACAGAGATGAACATGAGCGAGGACTTCACCTACTACTTCCCCACGTATGGTGAGTCCTGGCTGTCCTGCTGCTCAGTGCAATGGGGGGGGGGGGATTCATCTTCCTCTGCACCCTGAGGCACAGGCAATGTTCCCTCTAATTTTTATATCCATGTGTGGAATTAATTTTGTTATGTGCACTGTTATGGAGGTGATGTGTGGCAGGGGTGGGGCCCAGGGGTTCGGAGTGTGGGAGGGGGCTCAGGGATGGGGAGAGGGTTGGGGTGTGGGGGGGCGGGGTGAGGGCTCTGGCTGGGGCCAGGAATGAGGGGGTTGGGTTGTGGGATGCCCTGGGTCTGCGACGGGGAGAGAAGGTAGAGTGTCTCTCCCCGCCACGGCAGATCAAGGGACATGATCATTCCCTTCTATTCGGCATTGGTGAGGCCACATCTGGAGTATTGCATCCAGTTTTGGGCACCACACTACAGAAAGGATGTGGACAAATTGGAGAGAGTCCAGCGGAGGGCAACAAAAATGATTAGGGGGCTGGAGCACATGACTTATGAGGAGAGGCTGAGGGAACTGGGATTGTTTAGTCTGCAGAAGAGAAGAATGAGGGGGGATTTGATAGCTGCTTTCAAGTACCTGAAAGGGGGTTCCAAAGAGGATGGATCTAGACTGTTCTCAGTGGTAGCAGATGACAGAACAAGGAGTAATGGTCTCAAGTTGCAGTGGAGGAGGTTTAGGTTGGATATTAGGAAAAACTTTTTCACTCAGAGAGTGGTGAAGCACTGGAATGGGTTCCCTAGAGAGGTGGTGGAATCTCCTTCCTTAGGCCTGGTCTACACTAGGGGGGGTTCGAACTAAGGTACTCAAGTTCAGCTACACGAATAGCGTAGCTGAACTCGAAGTACCTTAGTTCGAAGTACTTACCCGTCCTCACGGCGCGGGATCGAAGTCCGCGGCTCCCCGGTCGACTCCGCCACCGCCGTTCGCAGTGGTGGAGTTCCGGAGTCGACGGGAGCGCGTTCGGAGTTCGATATATCGCGTCTAGATATATCGAACTCTGAGAAGTCGATCGCTACCCGCCGACCCGGGCGGGTAGTATGGACGTACCCTGAGAGGTTTTTAAGGCCCAGCTTGACAAAGCCCTGGCTGGGATGATTTAGTTGGGTTTGGTCCTGCTTTGAGCAGGGGGTGGGACTAGTTGACCTCCTGAGGTCCCTTCCAGCCCTGATAGTCTATGATTCTATGATTCTATGTGCCCTTTGTTGCAGGGTTCTGTGAGTCCGCGGATCAATTTCATCTGCTCGATGGTGAGTTGCACCCCCCAAGGCCCGTTGCTGCTCTACTCGCCCCAGCCAGCAGGGCAAGTGCCCCCCGTGTCCCCCATCAGCCTGCAAGGCCTAGCGGGTGGGATGGTCTTGTGCAGCCCCAGCTCAGCAGGGAGAGGGGGCAGGGAGAGGGCAGAGGGAAGGAAGTGGAAAAGTCTCCTTTCTATGCCAGCCTCAGGCAGCTCCCCCATGGACCACAAACTGGTGTCTGAGTGGACTCCCTGGGGTGAGAGGATGGGGTCAGATATGGGGGCTCTCAAGGGATGTGGGAACAGGTGCAGTTGTGATAGAGGCTCCCTGAGGCCTAGAGGGCAGGGTCAGATTGGGATGGGCTCTCTGGGGTGGGGGGATGGGGGGATGGGAGTAGATGAGGGGCTGTCAGGGGCATGGGGGACAGGGTCAGATGGGGGGTGTGATGGGATCCCCAGGGTGTAGCCTGGGGCTGTGGGACTGCTTTGCCCCCTTAACTTTCCCCGGTCCAGGCTGTCTCTCACAATGCTTTGCTAGTGACAAGCAGCAAACCCCTCCAGGTGCTGTTATCACTCAGCACACCCGCATGTGGAGCCACACACCCAGCTCTATTGCATGAATGCTCCCAGAGCCACTCACGAATCACAGAGAAAGGCACCAGCCAAATCCCCCCAGCTCCCAGCCTTGTGCCTTGAGAATGTACTGTCTTGCATTGGTCAAGACAAACAGTGCAATTTTATTAATTGGTTCACCACTTCATCAGTGGTAAGTGGATATACACCAGCCTTTGTAAACCTGAGCAAACACCCTTACCAAACGCTTCAGGCAAACTCACTGGTAAAGATAAACAATTAAACAAATTTATTGACTACAAAAGATAGATTTTAAGTGATTATAAGTGACAGGCAAACAGTCAGAGTTAGTTACCAAAATAAAATAAAATATAAGCACGCAATCTAAACTCTCGATCCTATTAGACTGGGCAACATCTAGATTAAGCAGGTTTTCTCACCCCACTGGATATTGCAGTCCTTAATATACAGGTTTGTCCCTTAAACCTGGGCCAGTCTCCTCTGTTGGAGTCTTCAGTCTTCGGAGTGTCCTTGTTGCTTGCAGCATAAATTGGGGGCAGGAGAAAGACCCAGCAATGGGCCCCTGTGTTCTCTTTTATACTCTTAGCCCATGTGTTTGGCGAACACAAGTCCAGGCATGTCTGGTGGGCATTGCTGAGTCACAAGATGAAGCAATACCCCTGTGAGTGAGTCATTGAATTGTAAGTCCTCTGCTGGACAATGGCTGGTGATGTCTGTTCAGCACCCACCCAGGCGTTGGTTACCTCTTCCCTTGTCATTGTCTCTGCAGATCTAGTATTTGGGTGTTTTTCAAACCCACAGAATGTTTTAGTGAAAACCATACAACACAATTCATGTAATTTCATAGGCATTGATTATAGGCTTTGAGCAGGGGGTTGGACTAGATACCTCCTGAGGTCCCTTCCAACCCTGAGATTCTATGATTCTATGATATACATATTTAAATAGAACAATGCCTTTCAGCTGCTATCTTACATGGCCTGCTTTATATGCAAGATCACAATTATATAGAAATGAGGAATATGGGGGTTACAGGACTCTCCCCCAAGCAGGGCCATCCTCAGGCATACGCAGCTACATAGGGCATCCGAAAATCTGGGGCACCAGTCCCCTCACTGGCTGCCACTGGAATCCTCTCGTCTCCAGCCCCTCCCCCGCGCTGGGCTGGTGGGCTTCTCCCCATCCCCAACCCCACCCCCTCCCTCCCTTGCTCCTCAGCCGGCTCTGGCGCCCCAGCCCCGGGGAGCCCAGAGCGGCCCGGCCGGTCACTGGCAGTTCCCTGGCCTGGCCCACCACTGCCCAGAGCAGAGTCCCTCCCTGGACCCTGCCTGCCTGAGCTGCTGGGTCTCCGGCGGGGGCCAGGCCAGGGCCAGGCCAGGAGGAGTCAGCGGGGGAGCTGGGCCGAGCGGGGTGTGTGTGTGTGTGTGTGACAAAGTGACAGTGCGCTCACTGTCTCTCACACTTCCCACCCACCCACACACTGTCTCACACACAGGCTGGCTCTCATCACACCCACATACATTCTGCCTCTCACAAGTCACAGTTCCCCAGTACAGATTGTCACACATACCCGCAGACTCACACTCCCCAACACACACTCTGTCACGCACGCACACGCGCACGCACACTTGTATTGTTGTTGTTGTTATTACTGCTTGGTACTTCCTGTCACAATGCTCGTGGTGAGCCAGGACTGGCGAGGGGCTGCAGGAGGGCCGTGGGCTCCGGCAAGATGCCGCCCCATGTGACAGCGCAAAGCCGGCCTTGAGCCACTGCCGCCTCCATGTGTGTCAGCAATGGGGGGGTTCTGGGGGTCTGCGGGCGGGGGTGGTGGCTGTGGTCCCTCGACACATTGGGGTCAGCGGTGCCAGCTGGGGACTGCCGTCAGTGGAGCATAGGGGCACTAGTTTAATAATACTGGGTAGGGCCCCATAAATCCTAAGGGTGGCTCTACCCCCAAGGTATAGAATGTCATGGGGGGCTCTCTGGGGCATGGGAAACACGGTCAGAAGGGGTGGGGCTCCTTGGGGTGTGAGGGATGGGATCAGATGAGGGGACTCCCTGGGGCATGGGGGACAGGGTCAGAAGCGGTGGGGCTCCTTGGTGTATGGGGTCAGATGGGCTGGGGGCTCCCTGGGGCATGGGGAACAGGTGTGAGGGATGGGATCAGATGAGGGGACTCCCTGGGGCATGGGGGACAGGGTCAGAAGCGGTGGGGCTCCTTGGTGTATGGGGTCAGATGGGCTGGGGGCTCCCTGGGGCGGGGGAACGGGGTCTGTTCCAGGGCAGTGGCCCAAAACCCCTCTCATTAATGTTTCGGGATAAGGAGGTGTCCCTCCAGTCCCAGTCATTGGCTCTGAAGGCCGTCCCTTATCTCATCAGAGGAAAGCTGACTGAATGGCAGCGGGTGGCAGCTGCAGCCCTTGGCAGGGCCCAGGTGGTGCCCCTCCCCTCAGCCCCTCTCTATCTGCTTTTCAGAAACGAAGATTTAGGTGAAGAGGGAAATGCCAGAGACCCCACGAGCCAACCAGCCACGTCTGCAGCCATGCTGGGTGCAGGAGCCCGGCCACCGGAGCTGCCAGTGAACTCTGTGGCCCAGTTATTCAGCCAGGGCTGGGGAGCTCCAGGTGGACACTGGGCCAAGGGAGTGATGAAAGGGTGGGACTGGGGTCTCCTCTGTAGCCCTAACCCTAGTGTTTGTTCACCCCCAGCCTTTGCTCCCCCTCACTCCCCAGGCTCATGTCTCTTCCACATCATACCACCACACAAAGGCGGATTTGGGTTTTGTGGGGCCCTGCACCAGAGCAGTGGGGCCCGCTCCCCACCCCTCCCTCCTGCAGTCCCCCCCAATCCTCTCCGTGCTTCTGCCGGGGAGCGGGATTGGGGAGCAGGGGCTTCCCCCCACTTCCCCGCAGGAGCGCCGAGTGGGCAGAGTGGGTCGGGGCACAGGGGCTAATCCATCACTGCCCCCGTGCCCTCCTGCGGGATCCCCGGCCCAGCTGCCCCTCACTGCTACTGCCCCGCTCCCCTGACCTGATTCGGCGCTCGTCCCCATGAGGAAGCCCTGCTCTCCCGACACGGACGCAGCACGGCCGTGCAACCCTTCGCTTCCGCCTCCTGGGCGCTGCCCCTTTCGATTGCTCAGGGCTGGCTGTGCCGTTGTGCTGGGCTCAGTGCTGACTAGCATGGAGCAGATACCCAGCTCACGCTCTCTCTCTGGAATCCACAATAAACGCTGGCCAGGCTGGGAAGGCCCCTGTGCTCCTTGCAGATGGGAAAAGGATACAAGTGTGCCAGGAGGGTTGGAGGTGGGATTCCCCCCCAGGGCCCCATACGGTTCCAGCCCCTGTGGTGAGTGTTATTCCTGCGGCAGGGCATTCCGTGCAGGAGCGTTGCGCCAGGCAGTGCTATGGGGCAGGAGGCATGAGCAAGTCTGCAGTCCTTCAACAACCCGGTTTGCTGGAGATGCCTCCATTGCCCCCTGCCCCATTGGCTGTGTGGGTCCCAGCCCCAGCCCTGTCCCCTTATCGCGGCTTCAGTCCCTGGTCCCTGAACATGGCTGATCTGCGGCAGCCTGCGCTTCCCCTGCAACACCTTGAACAGCTGATCTGAGCGGGGGTTCGGGGACACACGTCCATTCAGCCAGAGTCCCACGTGAGGTTAAATGCCAAGGGGCTGAAGCTGAAAGGAGAAACCCCATCAGGGGCCCACCCAGCCACCCAGCTGGGCCCCTGCACAGACCCCTCTGCCACTCTGACCCCTGCTGCCACTTAGCCCAGAGCATCTGCAGAGACCCCAGGCGTGTAACGGGTACCCTGTACCCTGCACCGTGCTGCCAGCCAGGTGCAGCCCCTTGCACGGGGGGTGCAGGCCCCTCCCCCTGTGTGCAGACCCTACCGTGGTGCTGGCCATGTGCAGCCCCCTCCCCTGCAGTGTCACAGTCCCCTTCTCCATGGCTCCAGCCATAGGCAGCCCTTCCGCCACTGTGCTGGATCCACAGAGGTGCCAGTCCCATAGGGGATCTCCTGGAGACATGCAGCCAGTTCTGTGCTATCTCCACAGCAGCACCAGCTGCTCTGGGGCAGGGCCAGCCATGCACCTCATCCTCCACAGCGACACCAGCCACCTGCAGGGCAAGCCGAGAAAACCCAGCATTGCACGTGGAGGCACCAGCCCTAGTCAGCATGACGGTGCCACGCTCATCCTGCCCCCCATGCACACAACCTGGCGCCATCCCAGCGTCCCTTGTCGCCAGCCGTAAGTTACAGCTCACCCAGTGCTGGATTCCAGTCCCAGATGCTCGCCCACGTACCTGCACACTGTGCCCTTCCAGCCCAGCCCTTTCTCCTCCTCCCCAAGAGACAGCAGGATCATGCAACTGTGCTAGTTTGACCCCAAGTCCCAGAATTCCAGTGGCGCTCCGAAGGTATCCCACAATACACCACGAGAAGAATCCCAGAGTGCATAGCGCCCATCATTGGACCAATGCACCCTGCGACACCTGCCCAGAATGCTGTGCGCCGATGCAGGGGGAGATGGGTAAAGGCTGGCTGCATTGGATTAGTTATTCTGCAAAAGTCCATATGATCATCTACAAAACCCTCCCCATGTGGACAAGCCGCAGCTCAGTGAGCTCGGGAGCACGCACTGAACAGAACCCAAAGCTCCCACCCACTGGTCCCATTTATTGTGTCACGGGACCCAGCTATGACATGGCAGCACAGCAACATGGCGACACATGCTCCAGTCCTGCAGGGGAGACGCGACCAAAGCATGTTGGAACCATGTTCCCCAATTGAGCTATTGTTATTTACTGATTTGTACTAGCACCCTTATGTGCCAGGGGCTTCCCAAACACCTGGGGCTGGCCACGCGCCGTGATCTAACGACCATCTGCGGGGGACGGGGGAGAGTGAGAGGACACACCAGTATGCGTCACTCCCTACAGAGCTGGCTCTGTAAGAGGGACTGCAAGGTGGTCAGGGAGGAATATAGTTAAAAACCTGCTTAGCAAGGCTAAGCCGTGTTCGATGTGTGCCGTGTTGGGAGCTTACCCCGTGCAGCCTGGGCTGGGATGTGTCCAGGCCATGCAGAGCGGGGACTGGCAGGAATGTTCAGGGGGGAGAGAAGCCCCTGCATGAGCCCCGTGCTTTTGCTGAGTGGACACAGGGATTGAAAGGCCCCTGCTGGGAGGGTGGGCTTGTCGTTTGCAGAGAGCCCCAGGGGGAGTGGTACTGTTTTCGCCCATGCCCAGCCACTGGGGTTTTGCAATCTCGTCTGAAATTCCTAACACATGTTGTTTATCAGGGGAGCTTACGTAAGGCAACCCCACTGACCCTTCCACTGCGTTCGCTGCTCATTGTTCCATGTGCCATGCAGTCATAATTCAGCTGGCAGCTGGCAGTATCTCCTGGGCATCCCACTGCTCCAGCCCTGGCAGAGCAAAATGCCTGGGACCAGTGCCCTGCTGGGCGCCACTGTCCCGCAGCAGCAGAAGGATCACTGCCAGGCAGAGGTACCTATGTCTTGTCGACACCCTTTGGAGAGTCAAGGTGCTAGCTCTAGTGTCCTGTCCCATACCCCACAAATCCGCCGCCCCTGCAGTTTCAGATAGTTACAGCTTGCTTCGCTTTCTGTCCTAAATGTGCATCGTGTTGCTGTGCCCTGTTAAACAGCTGCCATGCTCCTCCCCAGAGGTGGCTGTAGTTCAGTGATTCTAGTACAGGTACTTTGGACTCCTTCGTGATGAAAGGTGCTGTAGAAATGAATGTCAGTCTCATTATTTAACATGAAGCCAGGCCCTTGTTCCCAGGTGACCTACCTAGTTCACTCACCTAGATTCTGGATAGTCAACATCTGATGCCAACCCAACAAGCCTTCAACAACTGGACTGAAACCCCTGAGAGCTCTGAGGGGCTCAGCCTACTGGGGACAGCCCCATGGGGAGCTCAGCCTAGAACCCCAGTACTCCTGCCCCTCGCCCACAGACCCCTGCTGCTTACGCTAATAGAAATCCTCTTTTATTAGCAGCGCTAATTTCAGGTCCCTTCGCCTACCTGTCAGCCCGGCCAGTGAAAAGCGACAGCACATCTGAGCCACATGCACATGAAGCCAACACACGGTGCTGCAACGGAACAGAGATTTCAGTCCAGTTGCTGCTTTCACGCCTTCTGAAACCAATGACCCCATTTCACGGGGGTAAATGACACCAGAAGCTGGCCTGCAAGCGCAAGGTCTGGAGCAGGTGGGACAGTTTCCAGACACCATCTGTGCTCAGAGTCAGTACAGCTGGGATCCTGTCCTGGGTCTGCCCCAGACCTCTTGGGTGACCTGGGGCAAGTCCTATCCCCTCTCTGCACCTCCATCCCCACCCGTGAGCTGGGGATAACAATCCTGCCCTTGGTCTTGTCTGTTTAGTCAGTAAATGTTCCAGGGCAGGGCCTGTCTCTCACTCTGTTCTCGTACAGCCCCGATGGCAGGGGGGCCTCTGACACAGCAGCAATGGGTGCGAATGGCTAATGGGGCTTTGAGGGTGAAGTCAGGAATGTGTATGGGCCAGACACTATGGGGAGGGAGGCCACGGGAATAGATGGGGCTGGATTGTGACCCCATCTCTATGGACAGGGGCTTTTACAGTCCAGTGGGATACTGGGTGGGGAAAGGCTGCGACCTTAGCCCCGCTCTGCCCCCACCCCCCAAGGACTCTCCCGCCCTGCCTGGCTTCAGTGTTGTTTTAATAGAGGATAACGCCTCCCTCGCACAGCAGCTCTTTCTGCAGGAGAAACCGGCTGCAGCTGGACATGGGGAATGTGTGCAGGGAGCCTGGGGCAGACAAAGCAGCTGTTACGAAAGCAGACACCTGGCAGGGAAGGAGCTGTGGGGAGAGGCTGGGCTTGGGAGCTGGGAGCATGTTGGCGAGGGAGCCCCAGCCAGGGCAGGGCAGGACTCTAGAAGGGTCCCTTTGTCCTGGCTGATGCACTAATACTCAGGAAAATCTCTGTGTTAAAAACATGTTGCACATTCACAGCAAGGATCTCAAAGCACTTCACAAATACAAATGTATTAACCCCCACATTTCCCCGGCAGGACCCGTGTGCTACAGATGGGGAAACCGAGGCACCGGCCTTGCTGCAAAACTGGGATTAGAATCCAAGAGCCCTGACTCCCAGCACTGTGCGTTAGCCTCAGGGCGGCTCCACAGCACCTCTTACCCTGGCGCATGTGCAAAGGTGGAAGCTGGCCGCAGAGAGGTGGCTTGACTAAGTGAGGGGCAGCTCGCCAACCCCGGAACAGAAGCCAGGCCTCAGGACTGCCGGGCTGAGGCCCTGCTCACTCCGTTTGGGCTCATCATCTCTCTCCGGTTTAACAGCAAACCCAGACACCCTCCCTCCTGCAGGGAGCAGGCCTAGGGGTGGGGGGTCTCTTTGGGAGGCTTCCACTCACTGCCCTGATCTTCCCGGGTTTCTGTCCCTTTCCCCCCAGGCCTCATGTCGTGGCTGTCTTCACTCAGCGCTCCCCCGAGTGACACTGAACCAAACCCGGCTGGTGCCCAGAGCAGGACTGGACTGGGAATGGGAGGAGTGGGCCTGGAGAGCTGGGCAGGGTTTCCGGATCTTACAGATAAAAGAATCCCAATGTAGCGTGTGGCTGCTTTACAGGGTGACCGCCAGAGATAAGGGCAGGCAATGGGCTGCGAGCTACAAGGTGTGTCATTCTCCAGTGCTGCCCTTGAGATGGAAATATTTGACTGGGGCAGCGTTCCTTATACAAAGTGACAGCAGAAACTCCCTGGATATATACAGCTCTGGGGATACAAGCCAAGACCACGCCCCTTCTCTAGCGGCTGCACCATGGACTGATGATAGCTCATTGCTTGAATGAGTGCTTTTGTTTCTACGGATACAATTTAGTGAAGACAGGGAATTGCACCAAAGCCCAGATCCTTTCCCTCTGCCATGCAAGCTCAGACTGGCCAGAGCCTGTGTAGAGAGCAGGGCAGCTCAGCTGATAAACAGGACAACGGAGTTTATAGATGAGGAGACACTGACAACCTTGGAATTGTTAGAATTCAGTGCAGACAACTGAGAATTGTCCTCACTCAAATCCTTTAACTAGCAAAGGGTTCTTCAGTTAAGGCACCTGGTCTGTTGGAGGTCACTGGACAGGAGGCCAGAGTTAGGGGGATATAAATTAATCGTTAAAGCTTCCCATGCAGGAGGCATTGTTTGACAGAGATTGGTGACTAGGTGGAGCGCAGTTCTGCCAAAATCATGAGTCAGGCCCCCAAAATCATGAGAGTGGCTTAAAAATCATGAGATTTTTAAAACCTATCACCACTGGGTTCTCTTCATTTCTCTTCTGCTTCCTGAGCCTTTTGGCAGTGGTGGGCGGGGGCGTCACATTTTCAAGCTTTTCTCCACAACCACAAGAGCAAGAAACTGCCATGATGGTTTTTTTTAACTGAAAGCTGAGATTCTCACCGAGTCCCAGAACTCCAGAAGCTGGGGCCTTAGGAAAACCCCAAATAGCACAAGAGCTCAGACTGGACTGACAGAGCCAAGCAGGGTTGCTGCTTTTAGCGAACATGGGAGGCTTCTGTAGAAATGAACAAGTTTAGGTTGAAATTCACCCCAGTGCACAATGCTACATTTCCCCTGAAAGCCCCGTGTGAAGGCAATTAGGAGGCAGAGGGGCAGGCTTGGTTTGGGTGCTCTGTACCAGGGGCTTTGGCTTTGTTGCCACTAGTCACAAGGGGAGGGCACGCTGTGCCAATCATGCTTTTCTCTCGTGGCTTGGTTGTGTGTGTTTGTACAATGGGGCCAGTGCATTGCCCGGCAGCACACAGCAAGATTAGAAGGCCAGGGTAAAAAAAGGTGCCAACACACTGAACCATGCTGTAGGACTTGAGGTACAAATAGACAGTTCAGAAATGAAGCATATAGGGAAAGGCACAGAAAAGCGTGCCAAGGAACATAAAAAACGTAGATGTAAAGGCACCTCCCAGATAATTCATGGAAAGCGAAATACCCTGGGGCTCTGTGTCTGGAAGAGGAAATGGCTCGTGTATGTTGTAGGAGGCATGAGAAGCTTTCTGCATTTGGTGGGTTTGTGGGAGTGGGAATAAGACCTATAGGGCTCTGGCTCCACTGAAGTTAATGTGAGTTTGGCCAGGATTTCACCTCTAGAATTTATTCTGCTGTTCCTGCAAAAGACACAGAAGCAGAAAACTCTTTGTCCCCACGAACCGCGGTGAGATGTACCATACAACATCTGCCCTCTTCATCCCACAGAACAGCCGGGAGAGACGGCTAAGCAAGCCTCGGAGGGTGTGTCACTGCAGTTAAGAACCCACGCCTGGCCTGTGCCAGCTGACTCGGGCTCGCGGGGCTGGGTCATTGTGATGTAGACTTTGGGCTCTGGCTGGAGCCCAGGCTCTAGAACGCTGCGAGGTGGGAGGGTCGCAGAGCTCAGGCAGGACCCACACTGCAATGAAACAGGCCAGCAGCCCAAGTCGGCTGGCCCGGGCCAGCCCTGGGGTGTTTAATTGCAGTGCAGACTCACCCTTTGGGAAGTATCTCAGAAATGCCTGCAGAAACCAGGCTCATCACTGCATTTCAGTGGGGGCCCCTAAGAGCTCTGTGGATGAGCCAGAGTTGGTGCATGTTAGAGTTACAGGCAGGATGGAGAGCTGGTCCTCACTCTGCTGATAGTCGGCTTGGGATCTAGGGCAGCCCATGGAATCATCCAGCCGGGGAATAAGAACAGCTTTAGGAGCTGTTGGGATCAAGGCTGACGAGCTCAAATTAAACCTGGCTGGGCCAGATTTCAATGGAGCTGCAACAAGCATGGCCACGCTTAGATATGACACTCCTCACAGTATTGCTGTGCATCACATCAGTGGTAGCCACAAACTTGCTCTTCTGGATTGTGGGAAGGATCTTTGCCAGCAGAAACACCAACCCCCCATTTATTTCAAGAGACACTTTCAAGTATTGCTAATTAAGGACTTAATCCTGCAAGGGTCTGAGCATCTGAGCCACCCCAAAGGGGCTGGGCATACGCTGTACTTCTTCGCTGGGCCAGCGAGCCCTAGCAGGCTATTCCTGCCAGGGGACCAGATGCAGAACACATCTACGGATATGGTCACAGGGAGCACTCAGCTGAGGGAGCAGGTGGCCTCGATCATGGGAAGGGAATGCCAGGCCTAGCTTTCTGCCATGAATTTGTGCTGTACGTTGCTCTGGGACTGCCACGAGTTTGTTTTCTCTGCCTGTTGAAATGCACCAGAGTCTGCCTGACTGCCAGCCTTTAGCGACATGGCTATGTCACTACAGCCGTGCCGCTAAAAGACGTGCGGTGTAGCCGCTGTTTATCGGCTCTCCTGCCGACAAAAACCGTCCACCCCCCAAAGAGCAGCGTTTGCACTGTTGGCAGGAGAGCGCTTCTGCCGACAACGCCTGGTTCACACTGGCACTTGCCGCGGCAAAACTTTTGTCTTTCAGGGGAGGGGGCTAATGCCTCTGAAAGACAAAAGTTTTGTCGTTCAGTTGCCAGTGTAGACATAGCCTGAGTTGCAACCCTGTGGCTGGTAGACAGGAGACTGTCACACAGAATTTAGAAGACTTTCGTGGGGCTTGGATTCATCACATGATCCAGCTTTAAAGAGCCCTTGGACCTGAGACATGCAGCACGTCAGTGGAGAGGCACACACTGTGCTCTCTCTCTGCTGGGCGCTTTGTTTTTCTCCTGTCTTGCTTTGCTTCATGTGCCAGTATATTTATGTTTGTATCTGTAATTTTCACTCCATGCATCTGAAGAAGTGGGGTTTTTACCCACGAAAGCTTATGCCCAATAAATCTGTTAGTCTTTAACGTGCCACCGGCCTCCTCGTTGTTTTTGTGGATACAGACTAACACGGCCGCCCCTCTGAGACTTGTCTTGCTTTTGTTGTTTTCCTGAGTCTATGGCCAAACCATTCGGAGGGTGAGTACACAGGTTGCCCTGTGCATGTGGGGAAAGGTAGAAAACCCTTTGCCTGGGTCAGGCTGGAACCATCTGCTCCCCCAGCCCCACTCTCCCTAGGAATAGATTTGGCTGTGGTGTTTTTGCTCATCTGTTGGTTGCAGTTTACATCTTTTCATTCTCCGCCAGCTGAAGCCAAACTCTCTGCTGTTCCTGGGGGGCTGGGAGGGTTGCAAATCTGGCTAGGAGCCACTGTTTCTGCTGTGAGAGTTTTTGGCATTGGGAGGCAAATAGCTAAAGTCAACAGCAGGGAGCAGTTTGTGGGTGCCCAGCCCCCAGCCTGCCCTTTGCATTTCAGAGCCTGCTGCTCACTGGCTCCCTCCCTCTTGCGTAACCAGCTCTGCAGGGGCGTGATGAGGGCTGGCATTTGCTAGGGTTGTTATCCCACCCTGGATGTCAGCCGCCTCCCAATAAATAGGGGCTCTGCTGGGGCTCCTGCTCACACAGCCTGCCTCTCTCCCTCTGCTCTGCCGAGAGCTCAGCTCCAAAGGCCACAGGGACGGGAAGAGACAGAAGCATGCAGGCCACGCTGCTCAGCCTCCTGGGGCTGGCCCTGGTTGGTGCTCTCCAGGGGCAGGAGGAAGTCCCCGTACAACCCGACTTTCAGCAGGAGAAGGTAACCTGGCCCGTCCTGTGTGTGCCCAGGCCCAGGGGATTGGCTCCCTTCCTTCTCTTTTCAGAGGCAGGGATGGATCTGGATCCTGATTCCAACCGGTCCCAAGAGCAGGGCAATTCAGAGCAGAGGGTGGTTCAGGCCCCTATGAAGGTGGCTGGCGCCCAGCTGAGAATCGGGCTCCCACGCTGGATTTGGGTGCTGAACTCCCCTCCCCCCAGTTGAGAGTGTGTTTGGATCTGGGGTTCTGGTTCAGCTGGAACATTTGGATCCAGGTTCAGCTGCTGAGCCTCCAGTGGGTGAGGCTGTGCAGAGGCGAGCAGCTTGGTCATCTCTAGAGGGGTGGGTGGCGCTTGTCTGGGGCTGAGCAGAGCCAGGTGGGCAGGTTATTCCCAATAATCAGCCAATAGGGAGGTTTTTACACCTTCCTCTGAAGCAGGTGTAACCCAAGGCAGGACCCTGGGCTCGCTGCCCTGGCCGTGCCTGTGGTGACTGGGGGCTGTGTGCAGTTCACAGGGAAGTGGTATAGCATCGGCCTGGCCTCCAGCTCCAGGTGGTTCATGGAGAAGAAGCAGGTGCTGAAGATGTGCACCACGGTCGTCACATCCACAGCAGATGGGAACCTGAATGTCACCTCCACCTACCCCAAGTAAGGCTGCGGTGCCACTGGAGCCACTGCCCTGCCTGAGAGGGAAGGGCATCATTCCCACCTCGCAAAGGCTCATCCCACCCCCTTCCCAGGGCCCAGCTGGCGCTGGGGGTCCCTCAGCCAAGGGATGCTCTCACCAGTCCCAGGGAGACCCCAGGTGGGCTTGGGGTCCTGTCCCCATCTTGACATGGACAGTGCGTGTCTGGTGCCCCTTGTCTGTGAGTCTGGGAGTGGGGGGCCAAGCAGCCTTCTCCTCCCTGTTACGCCCTGGAGCGAGGGCAGTGCTCAGTCCCAGGGCCTGGGCTCGGGGAGTGCAGCGATCATTCCCTCCTAGCACCTCTGGGTGCAAACTGCCCTGTGCAGCAGAAGCCCAGCCCCCCGAGCTGACCAGACTCTTGTGGGGGATCTGGCTGCCTGTGGCTCAGCCCCTCCTGGAGCCTCCAGGGTGTCAGTCACAGCCTGGCCCTGTCCAAGCAGCAGGCCCCAGCCAGGAGCTCTTGGAAAGTGCTGCTACCCCCTTCCTGGGGGCGCTGCCGGGCGCAGCATCCTGTCCCTGCCATGGGAGGGAGGGGTCGGGTTTCCCTGGAATACTCTGCACCTGACATTCTGTATTGCCCCAGCCCTGGATTCCCCCTGGGTCTCCACCCCACTGCTCCTCTCAGTTATGATTCCCAGCTTAGCCCGGCAGGCTCTGTTTCAACTACTGTGGGGGGGCTGCTGCCCACATGGGTTGTGGTGGGTCAGACAGAAAGCTCTCCTGTGGGGGTCCAAACAACACTTTGCCCTCCCATCCGAGGATCTCAAAGCACTCTGGAGCCATTAATTAGCTCCCACGACCATTAAATCAGTCAGGGTCACCCATTTCACAGATGGGGAAACTGAGGCACAGAGAGGGGCAGGGACAAGGTCACACAGCGAGTCAGTGTCAGAGCTGGGAAAGATCCCAGGAGACCTGATTCCTTGATTCCCTGTCCCTGCCATGCGATGTGGATGCCAGGTGATGGGATGGTTGCCTGGCTCTCTAGATGCGCTGTAGGAGCTGGTAACTGGGGGCAGTAAGGGCTCACGTGACTCTGCCAGCTTGGGGGGCGATATCTGACACGGAGCCTCGCTCCAGCTCACACTCTGCCAGCGTAGAGAGTCCTGGTATCCAGCAGCCAGGCCAGGAACCCAGAGTCCTTGCCAAGCAGGCTCAGCACATCCAAAGCGGAGCCGATCTTTGTGAAGCTGCTGTGTGAGCAGATTTCCTTGGCCAGTGCCGGAGGATCCCAGCTTGGGCTCTTGTGCCCCCTAGAGGGGCTTTGGGGTTCTCTCAGCAGTATGGGAAAGGCAGCAGCATGGGGGTCGCACCGCTCAGCTTGCTGTGCACCCAAGGGTGGGGTCTGGCTGGTGGAGTTTGGGGGAATTTCAGCTCTCCCAGCAGTGGCCATAGGGGGTCCCCCCACACTGGTCCCTGCAAGGTACTGACTGGCCCTAGCTTCCACTGAAGCCAGTGGGAGCTGAAGGCTCAGATGCCAGAGTGCAGGAGACACCTGTGTCCCTCCCAAGCCCAGGGGCTGCTGGTTTTAAAGACCCCAGGGTCTGAATCTCCTCCACCTGGTGCCAGTGGCAGTGTGGAAGCCAGTGGACTGCAGGGGTATGAGATGAGACCCAGGTACACGTGTAAGGAAGAGGAAGAGAGCCCAGCCAGGCGTCAGGCACTGCCCACCACCAGCTGGACGCTGGATCTCCCTCCATCGCTGGTGGGGACAATGGGAAAATCGTCTTCCCTCAGCCCACTAACATGCTTGTTCTCTGCCTTTCCCACGCGCTGCCCCAGGTTTGATCGGTGCGAGACGAGGAACAGCCTTTACATCAAGACAGAGCAGCCAGGCCGATTCAGCTACACCAGCCCACGTGAGTGCATGTGCTTGCAGTGCTGGCTCCATTACAGCATCCCGCCCTGCCCTGGCACGCTGTGCCCCGGGCGGTGCCAGGCAGCTGAGAGCAGGACAGTCTGCTCCTTTGTTGGCCAGGAGTCATTAGTTAAATAAACCCACAGCTTTCTCCTTAGAGGCACCTTCCAGCTCCCGACCAGTCCTGAATGGGAGCAGATTTAGCACAAGGATTTAGCAGCAACTGAGGAGCTCAGCCTAAGAATGGGGCCAGCGCAGGTGTCCAGTTGCCACTGTAGAAAGCGTGCGTGCAATGGGCCAGGGCAGAGGGCACCAGAACGAATGCCGTCGGGGCTGGCTTCCTGGATCCTGACCCACACTCTGCACGGCCTGACTCAGGGGTGGGAGCGCTGTGAAGTCAGTGGGAGTGGGGGTGCAGGGCACCTTGGCTAATCAGAGCCCCGCGTTTCAGTCATCTCGGCAGTTTTTGACATGGATCTGTCGAGTGACCATGCTGGGCTCTAGGGTCACCACTGCAGAGCCCCCCAGCCTGCATCTGAGTCTCTGGCAGAGTGACAGGAGCATTTGGATTGGCAGAGCAGGGGGCACCTAACTCTCCTCTTAGGAGGACAAAATTGTGTCTCTAGAACCAAATGCTGCCGTGGGCGTTCCAAGTCCCGCTGCACGGGGCACCATGCTGAGGAGCGCTCTGCCTGCTCCGGCCAGCGTGCCCTGGCCTAGGGCTCTTCTAAATGCTGTAACCAGTCCAATATCGGGCAAACCACGTGCGGTTTTGTCTCAGTACCAGATGGGGGACAAACCACCCAAAGAGAGGATTGTCGGGCTCAGAATCGGGGGTGTGGCCTCCCTACCAGCTGGCATGAATCGACTCCGCTCCACTGGCGGCAATGCCTGTTTACACCAGCTCCGGGGCGGCGCCCCCCCCACTCATTAGCTGAGGGTGTCAGGCCTGGGGGGGAGCCCCGCTCGTTAGCTGGGGGTGTCAGGCCTGGGGGGGGAGCTCCGCTCATTAGCTGGGGGTGTCAGGCCTGGGGGGAGCCCCGCTCCATATATGCACTGGTATCTGTGCTTGCTCATCTCTGCCCTGCACCTCTGTCCATGCCCCCTGCAGGCTGGGGCAGCCAGCACGACATCCGTGTGGTGGAGACCAACTACGACGAGTACACCCTGCTGTACGCCAAGAAGTTCAAGGGCACCGACACCTCCATCGTGGTGACTCTGTACGGTACGTGGCCCAGGGGCGGCACCTCTGTCCTGCCAGCAGACACGCAGAGCTCCGCTCCAGCCCTCCGGCCCCCCATCTGAGAGACACCCTCTTCCACTCCACATGGCTCTGGTTTGAATTTCTGCAGGCTCTGCCCTGAGGAGGTGGGGGCTTATCCCCAGGAAGGAGCTGGCTGGGGTCCTGGGGCCCTGCAGAACCAGAGGCTCTGCCTCAGAGCCCAGTGGCAGGGCAGTGGCTGTTGTGTCCCAAGCTGAGGCAAGGCTGGTTGTGATGCACAGAAAGGGGATTCGCTGGTGAGGCTGCCGGACACAGACCCTGGGTTGTGGGTCTCTGGTGCCTAGTGCTGACAAACAGGCTGGCATGGACGGGCTGATTGTAGCGGGCGGGGCTCACTCTCACCCCGAGCATCTTGCTTCCCTGGCTGCAGGCAGAACTACGGAGCTGAACCCCAAACTACAGGAGAAGTTCACCCAGTTCTCCTTGGCGCAGGGGCTCCCAGAGGACGCTATTCTCCTGCTGCCAAAAACTGGTAAGAACAAACCGTAGGTAAACAAGACAAGAGATAAGATTGGGAGAAATGCCCCGTGGAGCTCAGGGGAGCCCAGGGGGCACTTGGCAAGCCTGGCTGCAATGCAGATAGCTTGTGTGCTGTTCCCAGCCGTGTAGCTCGAGCCAACGTACCCTCTAAGTTTTTACATCCATGTGCGGAGTGACATGTGCACCAATATGGAGGTGATATGTGATAGGGGTGGGGCTGAGGGGTGTGGAGTGTGGGAGGGGGTTCAGGGCTGGGGCAGAGGGATAGGGTGTGGGGGGGTGAGGGCTCTGGCTGGGGGTGTGCGTCTAGGGTGGGGCTGGGGATGAGGAGTTCAGGTTGCAGGCTTCCCCGAGGCTGCGGTGTGGAGACAGAACTCCCCCCAGCCCTCTCCGGCCGTAGCAGCCTGGGGCCAGGGGAGAGGCACTTTCCCCCGGCCTGGCAGCTCTAAGGCCGGGGCCAGGGGAGAGATGCCTCTCCCCACCTGTGTGGCCCTTGATAGCCTGCAGGGCGGCCACGCAGCTTAGAGGGAACTTAGGGTCCAGCCCAGCCTTGTCCTATGTAGGTGCCTCAATCTGGCAATCTGTGTCCAAAGAGAGGCTGCTGAATTTGGCCCCTGCTGACTCGATTGGAAATGGAGGCGCACAGTGTCCCTGAAACTCACGGGCACTGTACACATTCCCCTAATTATCCAGTGACTCCAGCCGTGCTGGACGCTGCCTCCATTGCTCTGAACCAGAGGGGGAACTGCTGATCCACTTGGCAGCATTGGCCAAGCACCATCACTTGAAGGAGCCTGTGACTCTTACACATACGGCCAGGAAATGCTCCCCGTTGTCTGAGCAACGTAAAGCTCCCTGCTCCTGGGCCCTAGGCTAGGATTGAATGTGGAGTGACGTCCTAGCCGGTCCACGAGCTCTATCGAAGAGCTGACCCACACTTTGGATTAGCTGCTGCTCTCTTTGGCATTTGGTTTTGCGTCCGAGGGGACTGCAGCGTTCACCTCTCCGCAAACCCTCCGCTAAACGGGACTCTTCCATGTCTGGAGTTTAGCCTGCCTGGACTGGGAAGGATGCTGGACTGTAGTGCCAGCCCCTCAGGAACCCGGGCTGCGCTAGGGGAATCAGGCGCACCAAGCAGCAAGGGCCTATCCTCACTGCTGGCAGGTCCGTCAGCCCCCAGACCCAGTTTCGCAGGAGCTCAGCTCTCTGCACACACTGGAGGGCAGAGGAGACCGACCGAGGGATTCGCCCAGAGCACCCAGCACCTGCACTCGCCCCACCACAGCAGACAAAAAAATCTTGCTGACTCTTGCTCGCAGGAGTGACCACGAGCTGTGAGGTTCAGCCCTAGTGCAGCAGCCCAGCCGTCTCCTGAGGGCACGGGGATGTGGAACAGAGGTGACGTCTAGTCGCCAAATAAGTTTAAAGTAGCTAAACCCATTGGAAAGGAGGCAGGGCAGGTCCTGCTCCCTGGACAGAGGCCCAGCAACGTCTGGGACTAATGGGACCGGCCCGGGACAGGCACAGTGTGGACAAACCGCAAAGCTTCCTGCAGTAGCAAAGCAAAGCACTGCAGTGCCCCTGCTAATCCCTCTGCCATTGCCCCTGCGCCCCTGCCCCAAACCCCGCACGGCTCGGCCCACGCCCCCGCACGGCTCGGCCCAGCCCCTCCGGCCCGACCCCCCGCCGGTCCTGCCCCGAACCCCGCACGGCTCGGCCCACGCCCCTCCGCCCCCGCCCCGAACCCCGCACGGCTCGGCCCACGCCCCTCAATCACGACCTGCAGCTCTCTGCTATTCCAATCCCAGGGACATTTAATTGTGCCTCAGATTGGGCTTGTCTCTTTTTAATGGGAACAGAAGAGGCTCCACTCAACACACCTTTAAACAAATGTCAGTTGCCTGCTGCACGTGCCAGTGCCTATGACAGCTGGTCCTTGAAGGCAGTGCTCCCTCGCGGGAAGTGCTGGTGGACCGGCTTTCTCGGCTCTCACAGCCCTTCCTGGAGGCAGGGAGGCTCTCTGCTTTCTGCCCCACAACTCACCTGAGGTGTGTGGGAAGCCAGGTAGCCCCACACCAGCTCCCAAGGTTGGTGGGGCTGGATCTGCTATAACTAGCAGCAAATGAGCAAGAAGGAACTGCACCCCTTGCTGAGCTTTGCTGCACCTGGCTAACAGCCCAGGGAAGCCCTAAGCAGAGGCTCAGGCTGGGTTCCCCCCATGGGTTCTGGCCAGTGGGGCTCTCCAAAGGCGGGTGCCCATGGCAGCTGATCTCTGTTTGTCCTTCTCTCCCCAGACAAATGCATGACGGAGGCTGCATAGGTGAGTAGGATCCCTTCTCCGGGGTGGCTTCTCTTCCACTGCTCCAGACTGGAGAGCGCGCCAGAGGTGTTCATACAGCGTGTGCCTTTAGAGAGGCTCTCTCTGAGCGAGTGCCATTCCCAGCCTGCTGCTTGAGCCATGGCCCACAGGCACCCTCCCTCTGAACATCAAAATGAACATAAAGTTCATCTCAGCCTGCTTCTCCAGCTCCTCCCTCAGGACTGCTCAGTCCTCACCCTAGATCCTCTCTCTAGAGAACCACACCCACCTCCCTTATTTCCGGGTGGGGGAGGGAATGAATCACCCACCTCAGAGTTAGTAGAAGCCAGTTAACCCTTTCCCAGCAGGAGCAGCACCTGCCTCCAGCGTGGGATGTGCCGAACACTGCCGGCCTTTACACTGCCAGGCGGGCTCATGCAGGGATCGCCCACTGACTTACAAGGAATTTTTTTGCTCTGGCCCAAATTGGAGCTCACCAAAAATATGTCTGTCCCCTCGTTAAAGGGCGCGTGGGGCCCTGGTGGCAGAGACAGGACAGGGCTGTGATGAATAGAAAGGGATTCAGGGTTGTTGGACACTGACAGACCCCATGGGTCTTTCTGGCTCTGTGTCACCACCCAGGGTCTCCCTAAGTCCTGGCCTGGGCTAAGCAGCTATGGGAGAGGCTGCTGGCTATGCTACAAGTCCTGGGGTCAGGGCCGTCCTTAGCCATAGGCAGAACAGGCAGCCGCCTAGGGCACCACTAGGTCTGGGGGCACCGCTCTGCTAGGAGCCCGGACAGACGGGAAGCAGTGGAGCATGTAAGAGCAGGGCTGCTGAGTCCTAAAGAGAGCCGAATGCAACACAGTCTGAGGGAGGGGATGGGCTGCTGGGGTCTCTGGGAAGGAACTCACCTGTAGGGTGACCAGATGTCCCGATTTTATAGGGACAGTCCTGATTTTTGGGTCTTTTTCTTATATAGGCTCCTATTCCCCCCACCCCCGTCCCGATTTTTCACATTTGCTGTCTGGTCACCCTAGGTGGGGGTAATTGGTACCTATATAAGAAAAAGCCCCAAATATTGGGACTGGCCCTATAAAATTAGGACATCTGGATCTGGTCACCCTAGCTGGGGAGCGCATCGCTCCCCTGGGCTGGCAGTGATCCATCTCATCCCAGGGGTAGCTACACAGGGCAGGATGAGCTGCTGTGGCTCCATGGGTGCCCCGTCCCTGAGATCAGATGCTGTGCTAACTTCACCATGGTCATTGGGCTGGCGGTGGTGCTCATTGGCATGTGATCGGAGATGAGGGTTTGCTGCTGCTGTTGCCACTCTGCACCCCAAGAGGTGGATTTTGGGGTCCTGCAGTTTTCCACCTATCTCCTCCTCTACTGCAGCTGTTGGACCAGCAGGCTGGGGGGTGAACCAAACATGAAAGCAGTACTGAGTTGCCATTTAGATTGTCATTAACAACTTTGTTTGCCAAAAGAGCTTGCTAACAATCCCGAATTCAATTTCAATATTTTTTTTAAATCAATATTTTAGCCAAAAACAGAAAATTAAGTTGTTGGCAATTATTTGTGACAAGTTTGGTATGGGGAAGGGAGTGGGCCAGTTTTCATCAGAGAAACAAAAAATGTTGACTGACTTTCCTATAGCCTGTTACTCCTGATAAGAGCCCTCCAACAACTGTAATATGCTCATCTCCTTACTAATGTATAGAGCAGGGGTCGGCAACCTACGGCACACATGAGCTGATTTTCGATGGCACGCTGCTCTGGGGTTCTGGCTGCTGCCCCATTGCCACCCGGGGTCCCGGCTGCCGGCCCCACTCAGCACCCACTGCCGGCCTGGGGAACCCCAGGCTGGCAGTGGGCTGAGCAGGCCGGGGGCTGATACCCTGGCTGAGCCACTGTCGGCCTGGGGTTCCATTCACTCAGCTGGTACGTGGGCTGAGCGGGACTAAATTCAACGAAATAGGAAAACAAGAGCAACTAATGACAAAGTGCAAGAACCGAGAGCAGTGGTCGCCAGACGAAGGACTGTGGCAGTGGACGAGCATCAGCTGAATTTCGGCGGCATTTCAGCGGCGACACCTCTGGCTGACACTGTTTATCGGCGGCAAGCAGCGTCATCCAGAGGAGTCGCTGCCGAAATGCCGCCGAATTTCGGCGGATGCTCATCCACCAGCCAGTACGCAGGTGCACTGAGAGGCCCCTGTGGGCTCCATGGCACCCGCAGGCACCGCGTTGTGGACCCCTGACGTAGAGAGCCTCCTGAAGCACGGCGATCGTTTTGATTTAAATGGACTTGAACTGTATGAAGAATTGAGGACACTGTCATCAATGTTGCCACATGCAAAATCGATAATGGACATTGTACAGTTTACTCATACCAGCAAACTTGTTGACATATATCCTAATGTGTACGTTGCCACTCGTATTCTACTGACAATTCCTGTAACAGTAGCACCAGGAGAATGGAGCTTCTCAAAACTAAAGCTCATTAAAAACTATCTCCGCTCTACAAGGAGTCAGGAACACTTGACTGGTCTTGCTATTCTTGCAATCAAACAAGACATCACTTTGTCTTTGTCATACAATGACATTATTACTGATTTTGCAGCCAAAAAAGCCAGAAAGATGCTTTTAATTAAAAACTAATCCTTGTTTCAATACCTCTTCATAGAAATTTCCAATAAAATGTTGACAAATTAAAAAAATTATATTATTTGCATCATTCTGTCAAATCAGAATTTTTTCTATAGTTCTACTTCTTTAGTGCTAGTCCATCATCATTACAGTGTCCTTCATTAAGTTAAACTGGTTTTAATAACATGCATGTGGCAAGTTTTCCAACAGTGTAAGCTTATGTTTGTGTTGCTAAGAGCAAGACAGGCACAGGGGCACCAGTTTAATAATCCTGCCTAGGGCACCATAAATCCTAAGGACGGCCCTGCCTGGGGTAGGCACTGGGAAGGTCATTGATGTCTAAGCAGCATTTCCTTTCTCCCTTCCAGGCGGAGGTTGCGAGACACCGTTCCAGGTTTCCTTCAGAGAGAAAGTGACCTGCTGACCTGCCGGCCCAGAGCCTCCCCGCATAGATGTAGCCGTCTCTGCTCTGCAGCCTTGTGTGCCACTGGGCTAGTGCTTCTGTGTAGAACAGCCCCTCCTGCCCCGAGTAAAACCGAGACGTAAAACACCAGCCTGTCGCTTCTCACTTGCTTCCTCACACAGGCTTTGGGCACATGGGCCATTGGGAGGGGGAGGGAACTGTCTGACTCAAGACAGTGGCAGTCTCGAGAGGTCAGATGATCCAGGGAGATTTCCACCCTATGGATTTGAAATCTCCCCACAACAGCTCAGTGGAGTTTGGGATCCTGGCATCCAAATCCCAGCCCTGACTCAGCCTCGCACCCCAGCCCCAAGGTCCAGCCAAGCCCAAGTCTAGTGAGGAGTAAGATGTGGGCAGTGCTAGGAGTACAGGCTGAACCAGTCTTGTCTGGGCAAACCCTCGGCCCTTCTCTGTGTAAATACGGGGCTGATGACTGTGACACCTCTTGGGGATACTGATTCCCTCAAGCCACATTATCCCTCATCTCCCTCTGTTGTGGGTTCTGGTCTCTCCCCCGGGAGGGGGCCGCACTGCGGATTCAGACCCGCTGCTCCCACCCACCAGTCCTGTTCTTAACCTTGCCCCTGTGAGAAATGGGTTCCTGGGCCAGAGCGATGTCCCCCTCATCAGAACTCATGAGGCGCCAAGCCACACGCTGAGCTGAGCTGGCCGCCGAGAGGCAGAAGATGCAAAGCCCCTGCTTCGATCAGTGAGGTCTACAGAAGCCTCCAGCAGTGCCTCGCTGGGGAAGAGTTTGGCTGTCTGTGTTCCTGTTGCTTCCACTCCTTCCTGTGGGATGACTGGTCAGCAGCCTGGCTGGGTCTCAGGCCAGTCCTAGTGAGGAGGTGTCCATCTCACAGATGGTCCCAGCTGTGACCAATGTCCTGCTTACTCAGACCTGTGAGCTTTGCCCATCGCCAGCCAAAGGAACTGGACAGCAATGCAGGGATAATCTTTTCTCCACATGGCATGAGCTTAGCTTCCACATTGCAAGCTGATCAACAGCCCGTGTTCTTTATCCCTGTGCTGAGACCAGACCCTGCAGCTTTGAAATCCTCTTCCTTCCTCCCTTCAGGGAGAAAGGACGGTCCAGGCTTGGGGTGTTGGCCTGCAAGCTATGAGCCTGGGGTTTGAAGCCTCCCTCCACCACAGACTCCCTGCTCTAAGTGCCTAGTCAGGAAGGGTCTTGAGGGACACCTCTCTTTAGAGAGCAACAGAGAGTCCTGTGGCACCTTATCGACTAACGGACGTATTGGAGCATGAGCTTTCGTGGGTGAATACCCACCTCGTCGGATGCATGAGAGGTGGAGCCTGGCAGTTGCCAGACTTCACACCCCAGGAACAGGCTTGTATTGGCCCTGCAGTGCAAAGGGTGATTGGGACTAGGTCTCCCTTCTCTCAGGGACTAACTCAACACAGAGCTCTTCCCTGGGCGCGGGAGGGCGGGGGACTTGGCACTTACACCGCATGGTTCCATCCAAGGGGCTCAAAGCACCTTACCCAGTAGGGTAGGTGTCATCCTCCTCCTTTCATTAGATGGGAAACTGAGGCACGGAGAGGTGAAATGACTCACTCAAGGTCACCCATGGCATCTATAGCAGAGCTGGGAATAGAATCCAAGCCTCCCGCCCCCTAGTCCTGTGCCTGAGTCAGCAGGCCACCATTTATGAAACACCGTTCATCCAAAGATGCCCTGGATTTGGGAAAGGGGTTGAAAGCTGGTTGGCCACACAGCCCAGAACCACAGCCACTGCTGGGGTAGCAGGCAGCAGCGTGCACCAGCTGAGCCAGAACGTTAACAATGCACCTTTCCCTTGATGCTCCAGGGGGAGTGGGGTAAGTGACACAATCCCTTTGCTTGATTTCCTACACCAGCCAGAAGTGGTGACAGCCTCTGCACTGGTTCAGTATGGACTTGGAGAGAAGAATACTGAGGCACCGGCATCACTTCTGATTGCAGCCTGGGTCGCCTTTGCCTGTCTCCCACTCACGTGCTGCCCGGGCCTGGCTTAGCTCTCGATCTCCCAGCCTTGGGGGTGCACTTGTGGGTCGCAGAACATCGTCTATGCCATGGAGTGAATAGATGAGCTGGATTTAGCTCGCCAGAGATGTGGCCTGGGGCAGAGAGCTGGCCTGAGGTGGTGGTTTAGATACAAGTCGGGATTAGTTTCCAGTCTAATCTAGCCTAACCCTTCTCTCTGAGGAATGGGGAGAGTTCTGGGTTTCGCAGCCCCCCCCCCAGTCTGTCCCATGGGCGTATGATAGCAGCAGCTGTGATCTTGTAACTCACTGGTGGACATTCGCAGGTCCCCTGGGAGCTGTTCCAACTCCTGCTATGGCCAGTTGGCTTCTTAGCTCAAGCTGTAGGCACTCAAGAAGTCCCCAGTTCAATCCTTGGTGTGGCAGCCAAGATGGCAAACACCAGCACAGCACCTGCCTCAGAAGCCCTGTTTCCACGACGACACTGACCTGTTGATACCACTACCCTTGACATGGCACTGAAAATGGTTTGAGTGCAGGTGTATCCTGCACAACCCCCTTCTATCGCCCAGCCCGCACAATCCAGTTCTCTAGCAGACGCCAGCAGAGACAGGGCAGCTGAGACAAAGCTGAACACGTGGCCCTGCGTGTGACAGGGAGACAGACGGTCAGATCAGCCCTAGGCCTGGCCTGACCTCAGAGCCTCCTGTGTTCACAATGGATGCTGAGTCCCACTGGTGAATGCCAGGGCGCTGGACACTTCTAGGGGCCCCTCACCATGGCATCGGGTGCCTCACAATCTCCTCCTCCCACCCTGGGGAGGCAGGGCTGTGCTTTCCTCACTGCGGGAGCCTTTCCTCAGCAATCCCAGCGCTGCCTTGGAAATACGGGTTTTCCAGCTACTCTCAGCTTGGCCATGCCCCTTGTTTCTTTAACAGAATGAGCTGGTGAGCCTGGCATCCCCTTGGCTTTCCTAAAACCCGTGGGTGAGACCCTCACCCCTCTGCCTGCCCCTTACGCCAGGTCAAAGGGCAAGCGCTGCCTCAAGGGGCCCCGAGAGCCCCACTTTGTGTGGGGGGAAGAAGTCCCGTGGTGCAGGCGCTGAGGGCTACCTCGCATGCCTTGGTGTAGGGGGCACGCCAGGGGTGCGGCACAGCCCACAGGACTGTGGCCATTTCAGGCAGCTCCGTACTCAATGGGCTACCCAGTGTTCTTGTGTTTCTCTGCGACTCCATCTGGTGATGAAATGGCGCTTTGGCTGGCACTGCCTCCTGAGGCGCATAGATCTCTGCAGGTGGGACCGCCGCCCAGAGCGGTTCCAAGCTGAGCCAAGGGTTCATTGGGGGTGGGGGTGGGGGACAGGATTTTGTTTCAGTGACAGTGAAACAGAATGGGCCAAATTCAGCCTCAGCGTAGGTGGACTCAGCACCATTGCAGTCACTGGCAGTGGCAAGCATTGAAAGGAGGCAGAAACTGGCCTGATCTACCATCAAAGGATAAAAACAGCAAAATCAGGACAATGTCAGAGAGAGGGTCGGGAAAGCACTGCCAGGCCCAGATGGACCTGCCTCCTAGGACAGCTCTGGGCTCTAGATGCTTAAACCAAGACTCAACCTTTGCAGACAGGTAGTAAGTGTGGCCCCAGCCAGCGCGAGCTCTTTGCTGTGGGGCTGTGTCGCTGGATCAGAGCTCGGGTTAGTGGGCGAGAGCACAGCTGGGAGACCTCGGGAAAGGCACTTAGCCATTTGCAGCTCTGCAGTTGCTGGCATGCAGGGAATCAGAAGCCAGGTGCGAAAGCTCCTCTCATTGAAATGGCAGCTTCCCCACTAGCTGTGAAGTGTGTTTTCTCCCCTCCCACTCCAGTGAAATAGAAACTCCTCTTTGGCCTGAGAGACCGTGGCCCCCAACCCTCCGTTCTCGGCAGAGGGCTCTGTCATCGTGGCTCACGAGCGAGAACCTACCTGAGAGCAGGCTGCCGGGCACAAACCTACGCAGGGCAGGGCACAAACCCCAGACTGGTTGCGAGTTCTATACTTCATTTTTTACCAACCATCTCGTAAGTGTAAACTCCTCAGGCACTACAACAGCCGTAGCGTGGAGCCACAGACCATCCCCTCGGTTACTCCGATCTGTCGCACCACCCAGGGGAGCCTGCCTTTGTGATAGATGGGCCCTTACACTAAAACCAACAACAATATTCAGCTTACTTCCAGTCCCAAAGGACCAGCTACTTACCCCTGATCACTTGCACCTTGGGTCTCACATCAAAGACAACACTTATAGCCAGTCCTGTAAGAAATGATTTAAAAATGTATTAACTAGGACAAGGAAATGAAAGCTATTTACAAAGTTAAAGCGGGGAAACATACAGACACACACCAGTTACAAGGTTAAGTTTCAAAAGACAATAGCAGCTTCTGTAATAAGCAAGCTTTATATGTCCCTTAGGGCTAATCCAGGCTAAACACTGGGGAGCTCTTACTTATGCCAGGAAAACCTTGCCCTCGAGAGTCCAAGCAGCACAGAGATACGATTTCTCCTTGTCAGGGATTTTTATTCCCTTTCTCTCTTCTCTGAACTTCCAGCTCAGCTGTTGGGAGGAAGTCACTTCCACGTCTCCTCTTCATGGGGAAAGCAATCAACAAAGTCGTTTATGCTCTGATGTTCCATAACAGTTCCTCTGGTATTGACGGGTCTTCTCTGCACCTTCTGTGGTAGGTCAGCATTTCACACTAATTAATGTCTCTCCTGTCTGGTGCTTTCCACCACTACAGAGGCTTCTACCACAAATGCTCAAATATTACCTCACAGCACAGGACACAGATGTTAGAAATGAGATTAATGCCGGCAGCAACTCACAAGCACCCAATAAAGTCTAAACACACAGCTCGGTTTTTATATTGGTAATACCTATTTTAACAATATTAACACACAGACAGGGCCGTCCTTACCCATACACAAAGTACGCTGCTGTGTTGGACACCAGGAAATTAGGGGCACCAAATTGCCCCAAATTTCCTGGTGCCGTACACAGCTGCGTGCTGCTCCAGCGGCCAGCCCAATCCCCTGCCCCCCTCCACCCCTTCCCCAAAGCCCCCACCCCTGCTCCACCCCCACTGAGCAACATCCTGGGGGACTGCAGCAGGGGTCGAGCCCACTCTGCACTCACCGGGCGGTGGGAAGTGGAGTGACCCAGCTCCAGCCTCAGCCCGCTACACTATGCTGGCTCCCAGCCGTGCTGCTGGTGAGTGCTGGGGGCTGGTTCCCCCCCATTCACCAAGCCTGCTCCTGCCCCCCCACGGAGGCCTGAGGCCAGCTGCGTAGGGCACCAAAATGTCTAAGGACGGCCCTGCACACAGATGAGCCTGACTCAGTCCAGCTAGGCATTTGTCAATTTCCAAGTGAGGCATGGGGACCTTGGCATAAATTGGCACCTGGTTTGCCAGCAGCACAGGCTCCCTGCAGGGATTCCACCTGCACTCCTGGGCACTGGCGCGTTCCTTGCCTCCTCCGCTGTCATCACCCTGCCAGCTGCTGCCTCTTGGTTCCCCTTAAATGTTGGGGAGAACAGCTAAGGGCTAGAGCTGGGCTCATAATCAAGTGAGAGTTATTTGTTGGGCAGATCTCAGCCCGCTCTGAGTTTGCACATTTTTACTGGGCAGGCCGGGAATCCCCAGAGCTGCCCAGGGGAGGGGGGCAAGTGGGGCAATTGGCCCCAGGCCCCGCAGGGGCCCCCACGAGAATATCGTATTCTATAGTATTGCAACTTTTTTGATGGAAGGGGCCCCCGAAATTGCTTTGCCCCAGGCCCCCTGAATCCTCTGGGCAGGCCAGGAATGCCCTGCTGGTGCCTGCAGGCCTGATTTATGTTTGCTAGCTGGGCGCATAGCTGTGCATTGGGGAGCTCAGGCAGCACATTCTTCCCTTGCCAGCTCTGCTTATCTTATCAAGAGGTCTCATGATTTTTAGGGTCTTTTTTCAAGCCCCAAATCCTGGAATGAGGGAATTACAGGAAACTCTCTCCTTCAGTAAAACAACCAGCACGTTTTGAGCCCTCTGGCAGTGAAATGCTTGTAACTGTGATGTGAGTGCTCCCACGAAGGTCCCAAGCCTGGAAGGCAAAGGAAAAGAGCCCAGCGGTTACTGCTTTCAAAACATCTTATGATTGTTAAGCTGCTCCCATGGTTCTGGGAGCCCTGAGTTGTGACTTTTGAATGTCTGGGGCTGGCCACACAGATGGCTCAGGGTGCCCAGTGCTAACAGTGACTCAGTGAACTCGAAGTCACCTCCCGTGACGCTCACTTCAAACAGATGGGGGTCCTGCCCATGGACGTGCTGGCTGGGCAGCCAGCTGGAAGCCCATGCCCTGGGGATGCAAATACAGCCTGCTCAGAGTGTCCCCTCTACTGGCCATTGGGCCACATAAGGTTGATGAGCTCGCTACGGCTTTGGCTATGAGAGCAGAGTCTTTTAGCTCAGGCAGTGCAGAGTGAAGCTTGTAGAGCCTAGAGGTTGGAGGTTCCATTCTAGCTGCTGAGGGTCCAGGGTAACCCCAGTGCTATCAAGTGACCGAGTCTGACTGAGTGACCAGCTCTGTCTGCTCCGAGAAGGGGAACAACAGAGACTGATTTGTGGATTGCCACGGACTCGCAGGGGCGAAAGAAAATGCAGGCCTGTTATTTACCAGGCTGCACGTGGCAACAGACTATATTGGTAAGGGATGCAAGGAGAATGTGGGTCACGAAGCAAACTGCAGACACACACACACACACTAAACTTAATCAATTTAAAAGTTTTATTGGGGATAATTACAAGGGGTAAGGGAGCAGCGTATGATTAGCTAATAGAGTTAATGAAACTTAAAACACACAATGACTAAAATATCTACTAACAATATTTATAAACAAAGATGCAGCATTTAGTAATAACTGATACTTACAAATACAAACCAACGCATAACGACCGGCAAACGTAGAAGCTCTATTTGAAACACGTGAGCTGAGAGAGAGGCTTCGAGGTGATCAGGCTCGGTTACAGGTATACACAGGACACACGGGTATACACAGGACACACGGGTATACACAGAATACACGGGTATACACAGGATTCGTTTTCTTTCTCCTCTCTCTGCCTGCACATGGCAGGCAGGCCATAAAGTACCCACAATGACATCATAGAAGTGTCATAGGGGACGGGGCCCAAAACCTGTTTGTGTTCGTTTCTGATTGGCACAAGCAAAGTTTACACCATGTAGGGGAGCAGGTGCCTTAAAGTCTGGCTTCGCCCCCAAAAGGTGAGGAAATGCATATTGGTTTAGAATGCGTTCAACACTGAATGACAAAAGAAGAGGCCAGGGCAATACCGGTATGGGCAAGTTTTACAGGATGCAGACAGGAACTCATCTCAACATGCCCCCGTGCCCTGGCCGAAATAGTTAGGCCGAAAACCTAAACTTCCGAGTCCGACTCCTCATCCCCACCTACGAGGGGATGCGCTTCGGGGGTGGAAGCGATGTAGGCCGAGGCACCAAACTTGTGAATGCAGGCTTAATGAAGGCACATCCGAGACAGAGAAGAGCGAGCCCAACCAGAAGGGACACAAACAGGGATTGGAAATAGGATTTGTAGGGCGCACGGCCAAGCCAATCGAGCCATGACCAAAACTGGAAGGACTCTCGTGACTCTCTGACAGTAGAGCTCAACGTTTGCAGGTCTTTAACAATTGAGGACAAATTAGGAGAAATAGAAGGCAAAGAAACGCAACATTTATCAGCAAAGTTAGGATATACTTCAGCAAATTTAGTACAAAATGAGGAAGATTGTAACAAATATTGAATCATTAATGTATTTACTGCTGATTAATTAAGAAGAGGCCCTTGCCTGTAGTATTAGCAAGCATTTCAATAGCAAGGGATTGAAACAGCACTTGATCACGTAACATCATATAACCAACAGGGTTAAAACTAACAATAGAGGAGGCGAGGAAGGAAGCTGCTGTTTGCAAGTCCAAAAAGAGTGGGTTAAGTTAGGGAGGTATTAGCATAAGAGAAACTCCACATAGAACAATTAGAATAAGTACCAACCCAAGTAGGGGCTGGGGTTAAACTATTACCAACAAAAACCCAACAATGAGATGCTGGAACTTTAATACTCTCAATTAAAGGAAAGCTATAATCACTTCGACCTGAAGCATTAAGAACTGGAAACACATAAGAATTAAATTGTGAAGAACAATTATTACAAACAGTAAAAGCAGCCCACTGCACATAGGGGGAAGAACAACTTACACTAGATATATTAAATGAAGAAAAATTATAAACTATTGGTACAAATTGAAAGGGTAATGGATATTTAGGTGAGAACTGAGTGGAGCAAACAAGACAATCTTCTGGACTCAGCGCTGACAGGGACTGGTTTTCGCTGACCTCCTGCACCCAGTAGGCGGCAAACCAAGTTTGTAGTCCACCCTCTCCTAAGGGCTCTGTGGGCAAAGATGTTGTGAGGGAGAGCAGTGGGCAAAGATGTTGTGAGGGAGAGCAGTGGGCAAAGATGTTGTGAGGGAGAGCAGTATAACAAATACAAACCAACTATAAAATTAAACCAAAATAAATTTTAAATACAGATACATGCAAATACTTTGAGGGTATTTGAGGGTATACTTTTATGATGCTTTTTTTGTTATGTTTGGGAGCCAAAGGTGGAAACCTGTTGAAATTGTTTGGGTTAGCTTTATGCATAAATTGTTATTTTAAAACATTTTGGTTATGACATTCTTATAACTATAATTAAAAGTGCAAACAAGTTTATAAAAAGCCCAAACAAGAAATTGACATTTGTTAATATTATCTTTACCTTAATGTTGAGGTTTCCCCTCACTTTTTTTTAATAACAAATTAAAAAAAAGAAACTTAAAAAACAAAACTGTGATTGATAAAAGAGAATTCCTTTGTTTGCAATTGCATTATTTCTTGAGGCAGAAATATATGTACATATATTTGTAACTGAAACCTTTTTGAACTTTGCACAAAAAATTGGTGTTAATATACTATGATTACACCCCAACCATGATTTTAAAATAGTGTGGTACCACATCTTATATATATATTTTTAAAAGGGTATAAAATTGACTTTTGTTGCAACAAAATAAAAATAATTTTTTTGAAAAAAAAATAGTCACGTGACACACACAACATAGACACAACACACACACATGACATACAGAACAAACTTACAATTAAAAACAAATGGCGCCAAAATTCTATTCATATTTATACAAAATAACACAACCAAAAATAAAAAGTAAAAGGGTTAAACATTTGAATAAACAAATTATTACCTTATTTAAAACTTGTAGCATAAATTTGATAAAAATATATTAGTATTTGCCAAATGTATTGTATTAATTCGGTAACAAGGAATTTTGCATTACTTTATATTTAACATTATTTTAAAACTTTGCTATATGGAAATAAGAAGAGCCCATGTTACAAATATTAGTTAGTGGTTAGAATAAGAAGCAAAGAGTGCACTTCTGTTGCTTGGCAACCATATCTTCAAGAAAGTTAGGAATAATTCCAGCTGTTGCATTCCTGGAGGGTTAAAATAATTAATTTACCGTATTTAAAGTTTTTACCTTGTTTTCTTTTTGTTTCTTGTTTTGTTCTGTTTTCAATTGCTTTATTTTTTGGAGGTTTCTGTAAAAACTATAGCTTTTAATTTTTAAAACAAAGAGAGAGCTGAAGTGAGGAGAGGCGGAGGGGGGGAAGAGGGGGTGAAGAGCAACCTAGGAACGTAGCGAGACCTGAGCCAAGAAAGATTAACTCCATCGAGGTTAGTTATCGCAATAGGCAAAGCTTCTGCTACAGTTTTAGATTCATTGGCAGAGCTGGATACAGAGGAGTTTTAGGAGCTTCATATGAGGGTGGCAAAATTTTCTGAGAGGGACTTGGGGGGGGGGGGGAAGTGATGGGCTCTACCTTTTCTGTCTTCTCCTCATTATCATCTTTAGGAGAGCCTGGAGCTGCCTGTTTAGCTGCAAACATTGTGCCCCCGTGGAGGACAGAGCACAGATCAAGGGCCTTGCATATTATGCTAAACAGGACGGTGGAAACAGCCTCAGAGTATCTGCCAGGGTTAAAGGCACAGTATAGCCTTTTAGAGTTTTGCCCGAGCCAAGGGAACAGATCCATTCTATTTTTGGATTAGTCGAATTTTGGCTAGTAAAAAGGTGAAACTGCAAATGTTGGAACTGTTCAGTTTCATAATCTGCGCGGTCTGCAGCATGCCACGGGCATGGCCCAACTCCCTTGCATCCTGTTCGTGACGCCATGTGGATTGCCACGGACTCGCAGGGGCGAAAGAAAATGCAGGCCTGTTATTTACCAGGCTGCACGTGGCAACAGACTATATTGGTAAGGGATGCAAGGAGAATGTGGGTCACGAAGCAAACTGCAGACACACACACACACACTAAACTTAATCAATTTAAAAGTTTTATTGGGGATAATTACAAGGGGTAAGGGAGCAGCGTATGATTAGCTAATAGAGTTAATGAAACTTAAAACACACAATGACTAAAATATCTACTAACAATATTTATAAACAAAGATGCAGCATTTAGTAATAACTGATACTTACAAATACAAACCAACGCATAACGACCGGCAAACGTAGAAGCTCTATTTGAAACACGTGAGCTGAGAGAGAGGCTTCGAGGTGATCAGGCTCGGTTACAGGTATACACAGGACACACGGGTATACACAGGACACACGGGTATACACAGAATACACGGGTATACACAGGATTCGTTTTCTTTCTCCTCTCTCTGCCTGCACATGGCAGGCAGGCCATAAAGTACCCACAATGACATCATAGAAGTGTCATAGGGGACGGGGCCCAAAACCTGTTTGTGTTCGTTTCTGATTGGCACAAGCAAAGTTTACACCATGTAGGGGAGCAGGTGCCTTAAAGTCTGGCTTCGCCCCCAAAAGGTGAGGAAATGCATATTGGTTTAGAATGCGTTCAACACTGAATGACAAAAGAAGAGGCCAGGGCAATACCGGTATGGGCAAGTTTTACAGGATGCAGACAGGAACTCATCTCAACATGATTTACACGTACACACCAGGAGACAAAGGGTTCTGTGTTGCTTCCTATTTCAGTGGGGCTTAAGCCAACTCAGAATCCTAATGCTCCGCTGTCCAACCTGCTAGCTCAGGAGCTAACGAGCCTTTTCTTCGCTGGGGCTCTCGGAGAACACGTTTTTCAGCCGTGGCTCAGCAATTAGACAAACCAGCTAATGCTGTCACCTGATACCCCCAATTGTTATATCACGCTGCTGTTGCACAACCTGTTATGTAAAGGGTGGGCTGGGCTGGGTGGTTAATTGTGGCTGGTGCCCTGGCTCCCGGTGGGCCCTTTGCAGAGGGATATAAAGTCCGGTGCCCCCTGGGAGCTGGCACATACCTTCCAGTACTCCCCAGGTTCGCCGTCCATGCAGAGAAGTGAGGGGACAGTCGTGAAGATGACGGCCATGCTGCTGAGCCTTACGCTGGCTCTGCTCGGTGCGTTCCAGGCCCGGGCTGAGGTCCCCGTGCAGCCAGACTTCGATGCTGCCAAGGTAACACCCAACAGGCCTTGGTGGCAGAGTGAATGTTCACTCTCACGCTGCGAGGGGCTCCCTCTTCTGTGACTGGGCTAGGCAAAGAGCCATGGAGCAGGCTTCCCCAGGCTGCTGGGCTGGCTTATGGGCTAGTCTGGGCTCACAGGCAGCTCCGCCAAGATACCTCAGTAACGGCCTGCAGCACCTCTGCTGTTGCAGCCTGGGACCTCAAGTCCCTCCTCCCATAGCCCCCAAGCCTGATCGGCAGCACCTCCCTGCTGGCCCAGGCAAGTTCCCCCAGGGGCTCTGGGCATGCAGCTCCATGCCACTCCAATCCTGGGGGCTCCTGCAGCTTTGCCCATGGGCCAAATCCTGAGCTCTTGACTCCAGGCAAACCCCTTTGATTGCAGTCTCTTTCCCAGGCAAGCACTGAGTAAAAACTTAGTACGGATTTCTGGATTTGGCCTCCTGTTATTCCTGTCCCACCCCCCAACTCTGCCAGGGCAGGGCAGGGCAGGGCAGGGCACCAGCAGGGCTAGTCCATTCCAAGCCTGGCTCTCCGGGGGCACCATTAGGAGAACACATTGCCCTGGTATGATGCTGCCTCGACTCTCTGGAGCTGGGGGGAGGATAGAGACACACCCAGGCAGTGACCAGTCTCCCCCCACCCCCGGCAAGGTCTCCCCTTCCTCCTGTGCGAGCCCCGTAAAGGGTGAGTTGATACACACTGAACCCCAACCCACCCTTGGCCCAGCAAACTCGGAGGGAGCAGCTGCTCCAGCTCTTGTGTCCTCGCGCTTCTTCTCAATCAAACATTAAAGCTTCTTTCCGCACCACTTAAGCAGGGGGCAAAACGCTTCCGGGAGAGGAGTGACGCAGCCAAGGCCTGGCTGTAGCCAGTAGGGTGTGAGGCCTTTCGCCTCTGGGGCAGGGGTTCGAGTCTGCTCCAGTGTGGTTGTCCCTGGAGGTCTGAGGACTGTGGAGAGTGGGTTGGTCCATCTCCCCAGTGCTCGGACCCAGCAGCTGCAGGGGGATACCCCTGGTGGGCCTCACCCACGGGGAGGCTTCACACTCCTTCCAGCTTCGCTTCCCAAATAAGGGGGGGATTTGAGTAAAAGAGCAGAGAATAGCTGGGGCTCTCTGGAGCTGCCGCCTTGTGGGAGTGGATGGCTCACCCCGAGCCAGCTGCTTTACTAGGGATGCTAGCGTGAGTCAGAGCCTCCGACTGGGCTTTGTAGAGTCCTTGGCCAGACCCTGCTCTCCGCTGGCACCTGCACTGTCACTCAGCTGAGTCCTGTAGACCGGGCCGGCTCTGGTTTGTTTGCAGCCCCAAGCAAAACAAATTTTGGCTGCCGCCCACCCCAGCCCTGGGCTCTTACCCCCACCCACACCCCTGCCGCCCCTGCCATGGGCTCCCCCCCCACCCCCCCCGCACCCCCTGCCGCCCCTGCCATGGGCTCCCCCCCGCCCCCGCACCCCCTGCCGCCCCTGGCATGGGCTCCCCACCCCACCCCACCCGCACCCCCTGCCGCCCCTGCCACGGGCTCCCCCCCCACCCCACCCGCACCCCCTGCCATGGGCTCCCCCCCACCCCACCCGCACCCCCTGCCACCCCAGCCCTGGGCTCCCCCGCACCCCCTGCTGCCCCTGCCATGGGCTCCCCCCCCACCCCACCCGCACCACCTGCCGCCCCAGCCCTGGGCTCCCCCCCCCCCACCCCCCCACCCCCTGCCGCCCCTGCCATGGGCCCCCCCCCCGCACCCCCTGCCGCCCCTGCCATGGGCTCCCCCCCCCGCACCCCCTGCCGCCCCTGCCATGGGCTCCCCCCCCCACCCGCACCCCCTGCCGCCCCAACCCTGGGTTCCCCCCCACCCACACCCCCTGCTGCCCCTTCCCTGGGCTCCCCCCCACCCCACCCGCACCCCCTCCCGCCCCAGCCCTGGGTTCCCCCCCACCCCATCCCACCCGCACCTCCTGCCACCCCAGCCCTGGGTTCCCCCCCACCCCATCCCACCCGCACCCCCTGCCACCCCAGCCCTGGGTTCCCCCCCACCCACACCCCCTGCTGCCCCTGCCATGGGCTCCCCCCCACCCCATCCCACCTGCACCCCCTGCCACCCCAGCCCTGGGTTCCCCCCCACCCACACCCCCTGCCACCCCAGCCCTGGGCTCCCCCCCACCCCATCCCACCCGCACCTCCTGCCACCCCAGCCCTGGGTTCCCCCCCACCCACACCCCCTGCTGCCCCTGCCATGGGCTCCCCCCACCCCATCCCACCCGCACCCCCTGCCGCCCAGCGCTGGACTCCCCCCTCGCCTCCAGCCGGTCCGGCGCTGGCAGGGTCGGGGTAGCAGCAGGGCTCCCAGGCCGCGCCTCAGCCCACGGTCCCTCCAGCCAGGGCTCCCGCCTCCAGGACCGGCTGGGACCCGGGAGGGCAGAGCCAGGGGACTGCCCCAGCAGGGGGCTGAGGAGCCGGGGCAGGGTAGCCCCAGAGGGAGCGGAGCCCCAGAGAGCGGGAGTGAGCCCCACACGGCAGTGCCCCACCCTCTATGGCCCCGCTGCTGCTGCTGCTTCTGGCCACCCTGCCACAGTCCCTGGGCAGCTCGGGCCGCTTCGCCCAGCCCCGGCTGCGGTGCTGGGGGGGTGGCCGCCCTGCGGCACCTGCAGGCGGCTCCGTGTGCCCGCGGGGCGGCCCCCAGCCCGAGTGTCCCCCTCTCGGAGCCTGCCCGGCCCAGCCACAAGGTGCGGGCGCTGCTCCCCCGCGGCACGAACCGCAGCGGCCCCAGGGCCCCCCCATGCACGACGCGCTGCTGCTGCCAGGGCCGGCTCTAGGCTTTTGCCACTGGAATTAAAAAAAAAAAAAAAAAGGATGGCTGGAATGCCGCCCCTGGAAATGTGCCGCCCCAAGCACACGCTTGGTTTGCTGGTGCCTAGAGCCGGCCCTGCCCGTAGAGTAACTGAGCTCCCGGCTGGGCCCCAGCACTTGCATGCCTTGGGGGAGCTGCTGCCCTGCACCCCTGTGCAAAGCGCCAGCACACAGCCGAGGCTCTAATTCACCTCTGGCCTCCCTCCCAAACAGCACTGCCAAGCCAGCTGGAGTGGCTCCTGCCCATGCCCATGGGTGCCAGCCTAGGGCAGACTGGTTAGAAGCAGGGCACAAACCCCAGCCTGGGTGTATGTTCTATGATTAGATTTCACCCGCCAAATATCAAGTGTGAACTGCTCAGGCACTATAACAGCTGCAGCACGGAGTCAGACAGTCCCCTTGGGCACGCTGGTCTAGCTTGCCTTTGTCAGATAGTCCCTTACACCAAAAATCACAACAATAGGCAGCTACGCCCAGTCCCAAAGGACCAGTCACTCACCCCAGGTCAATTGTACCCCAGATCTCTAACCAAAGCCAAGGCTTGTAACCGAGCATATAATAAACTAACTAAATTCTAACATTCAAAAACCAGTAGGATAACAATCTCCCTGGACACTCAATTACTGACCTAAAAGTCGCAATTCTTCAACAAAAAAACTTCAAAAGCAGACTCCAACAGGAAACTGCAGAACTGGAATTAATTTGCAAACTGGACACCATCAAATTAGGCCTGAATAAAGACTAGGAGTGGCTGGGTCACTACAAAAACTAATTTCCCTCTCCTGATACTCACATCTTCTTGTCAGCTGTTTGAAATGGGCCACCTTGGTTGCATTGGCCTCATTAGCACTACAAAAGTGATTTTCCCTCCCTTGATATTCACCCCTTCTTGGCAACTGTTGAGAATAGGCTACTTCCACCTTAATTGAATTGGCTCGTTAGCACTGACCCCCCACTTGGTAAGGTTACTCCCATCTTTTCATGTGCTGTGTATTTATACCTGCCTACTGTATTTTCCACTCCATGCATCTGATGAAGTGGGTTTTTACCCAAGAAAGCTTAAGCCCAAATAAATGTGTTAGTCTCTAAGGTGCCACAAGGACCCCTCATTGTTTTTGCTGATACAGATTAACATGGCTACCCCTCTGAAACCTGTACTTTGTGTCTGTTACCCAGGAGCAAACACTTGAAATACAGGTGCATAGTCAATATTCATAACTTCAGATACAAAAATGATACATGCATGCAAATAGGATAATCATATTCAGCAAACCATAACTTTTCCATTGACACCTCCCATGACATGTTTTGTAGAAGATGCATCATAATTATATCATAATCCTATCACTGGGGTGAATATGGGGTGCAGAGTGTCGCAGGGATACTGCAGCTGACCTGTGTATTGTGCTTTGGAAGATAAGAGCTGTCACAATGAGTAACAAACAGCAGTAAGGTTCTGGGTGCCGTTCCTGGGCGCAGGCTCCCGGCTGGTCCAGCACACTGAGCTGAGGGCTGCGGCTGGCAGGACAGGGGTGGCGATCTCTTTTCCAAGCTCTCATCCAGAACACTATGCTGCAGTTCTCAGGGATGTGGCACGTCATGGCAGCGGTGTCGAACTGCCCAATCTTCCAGAAAATGAAGGACTTGATGAAGACATCTGCAGCCATCGTTACCGTCACGCCAGAGGACAATCTGCATTTCAAAATTGGCTACCCCTTGTAAGTGATCGTAACATGCTGGCCTGGCCTGGGCCTGCCTGTCTCCCCCTACTGGCCATGCCCAGTAACTACAGTGGTTGGCAGCATCTGCAGAGCATTTCTCTAGCTCAGCAGTTCCCAAACTGTGGGTGGGGACCCCAAAGTCATGACTTCATTTTCATGGGGTTACCAGGGCCAGCATTAGACTTGCTGGGACCTGGGGCTGAAGCTGAAGCCTGAGATCCACCCTCACCTGGGGCGACGGGGCTCCATCTGTGGCCCCTTCTCTCCCCACCTGGGGCGACGGGGCTCGGTCTGTGGCCCCTTCTCTCCCCACCTGGGGCGATGGGGCTTAGGCTATGCCCGCCCCGCGCCCCCCCCATCATATAGTAACTTTGTTGTAAGAAGGAGGTTGCGGTGCAGTTTGAGAACCCTGCTTTCTAGCTCCATGGCAGAGGACTGTGGTGCTGAAGTTACCATGTGCTCTCCTCACTGGGCACCATGGGTCACTCCATGTGTACCCAGGGCCGGTGCAAGGATATTTCGCGCCCTAGGCAAAACTTCCACCTTGCGCCCTCCCCCCCCACACCCCTGCCCCGAGGCGCCCCCCCCCCACGGCAGCTCCCCCCTCTCCGCCCTGAGGCACCCCCCCCCCCGCTCCATCTCACCCCTGCTCCACACACGAGCGCCGTCACTGCGTCACTTCTCCCACCTCCCAGGCTTGCGGCACCAATCAGCTTAGGCGCTGCAAGCCTGGGAGGTGGGAGAAGTGAAGCAGCCACGGTGTGCTCGGGGAGGAGGCGGGGCAGGGGGGAGCTGGGGCGGGGATTTCCCCTGTGCGCTGCCCCCCTCCCCTTGCTGCAGGCAGCCCTCCCCGCGCTCCCCTACCCAGCTCCCTCCGCCTAAATGCCGGCTGCCGCGGTTGCTGCCGAAGAAAATGGCGCCCCCCCAAATGCCTGTGCCCTAGGCGACCGCCTAGGTCACCTAAATGGTTGCACCGGCCCTGTGTGTACCACCAGTTCCCATGGGACATGGCCACAGCGGGATTCTTCTGCCAGCGAACAGGAATTTGGACAGTAAAATTCCACAAATGAAAATCTCCACTAAATTTCCCTGCACCCCTCTGGTCAGGACGGGCTCACCCTCCCACCCACCCCGGCAACGCCACGTCCTCTCCCCCAGCTAGGACAAGCTTACATCCCCCCCAGCAATGCCACATCCCCTCCCCACATCCGGGATGGGATCTTACTCCCCATGATGCCACGTCCCCTCCCCAGCTGGGACAGGCTCATGCCCACCCCCAGCAGTGCCATGTCTCCTCCCCCCGCTGGGACAGGCTCATGCCCACCCCCAGCGGTGCCATGTCCCCTCCCCAGCTGGGACAGGCTCATGCCCACCCCCAGCGGTGCCATGTCCCCCCCCCCCCAGCTGGGACAGGCTCATGCCCACCCCCTGCGGTGCCATGTCCCCCCCCCCAGCTGGGACAGTCTCATGCCCACCCCCAGCGGTGCCATGTCCCCTCCCCCCGCTGGGACAGGCTCATGCCCACCCCCAGCGATGCCATGTCCCCTCCCCAGCTGGGACAGACACATGCCCACCCCCCGCACTGCCATGTCCCCCCCCAGCTGGGACAGGCTCATGCCCACCCCCAGCGGTGCCATGTCCCCTCCCCAGCTGGGACAGGCTCATGCCCACCCCCAGCGGTGCCATGTCCCCTCCCCCCGCTGGGACAGGCTCATGCTCACCCCCAGCGATGCCATGTCCCCCCCCAGCTGGGACAGGCTCATGCCCACCCCCAGCGGTGCCATGTCCCCTCCCCACACCTGGGATGGTCTCATGCCCACCCCCCGCGATGCCATGTCCCCTCCCCAGCTGGGACAGGCTCATGCCCACCCCCAGCGGTGCCATGTCCCCTCCCCCCGCTGGGACAGGCTCATGCCCACCCCCAGCGGTGCCATGTCCCCTCCCCCCGCTGGGACAGGCTCATGCCCACCCCCAGCGATGCCATGTCCCCCCCCAGGTCAGGAGGGGCTCACTCCTCACCCAGGTGATGCCAGGTGGTCTGGATGTCTCACATTCTGGTTTAACATGAGCTTGTTTTGTCATTTGTTGTTTTTCAGGCCAGACGGATGTAAGAAAGTGGAGCTGGTCTTTGAGAAGACTGGGCAGCTGGGTCACTACACCAATTCGCGTACGTCCTGGGTGGCTGGTGCGCTCCACGCTGGCCAGCACAGGGGCAGGGGGCTCATGGCTCAGTCACATGCCTTTGCTGCTTATCAGTCATATATTTTCAAGGAGCTCCTGAGTCAATTGCCAAGGGCCAAATGGTGCCCGGAGCCGGTGCCATGGTTTGGGCATGACACGCAGCTGCACTGCCTTAGGGGAAGCTATGGCGGAGCTATACTGTAGGGCGGAGCAATCCTGCCCAAGCTCCCCAGCATCCAGGGGAGCGCCCCTTGAAGGGGCCGCAATGAGGACTCTATGGCTGACCCTGAGAGAGAGGTGAGGAACAGGACTCCCTCCCACCTCCGTGCTCTGCCTCCCCCCAGAGATGCCGGTGCTGGGGGTGGGGAGGTCAGCCCAGCAACCCCTTTGCTTCCAGCTGGTGGTTATCGCCTCAGTGTTGTTTATCTGAGCCGGACCCATCACCTGACGAGAGGTGAAGTTCTCAAGATGAGTCATGTTGTCATTACTGAGTGTGTAAAGGGTGTATGTGCAACTGCATGCTGAGCTTGCACAGCCCAGTTACCACAACTGTGTGTGCAAATTAGAGCCGTGCCCAGGCAAATGACCAGAACCAGCCATTTGCAGAAGGTTCCCCGATCTGTGCCTTCAGTGCTAGCACCTGCACAGGCAAACTGCACACCTGGTCACATGCTTCTGTTCAAAGCCAGTCTAGCTGTTTGCAGCAGCAGGGCCTGAGGATCTTTTTGGCCTGAGCCAATGGGAGCAGCAGCCATAAGACAGCTGTGATCTCCTTGGTTTCAGCGCATGCCAACCAGCCCAGGTGAGGTGGGACAAACTGGCATTGGCAGGGCTGGCCGGTGGAACGTGCCCCCTCTGGGCTCCCATGGGGTTCGAGGTTTATTGGGACTATGTGGGGATACTCCCACGTAGCCATTGCCCAAGCTCTGATCCAAAATACCGCAGCAAAAAGCCATGTGCAAAGCACTAGCACCCACACCAATAATATTTAGCCTTTATGTGGCTGTTTTCTGCAGCAGAGCTGAGAGTGCTTTACAGAGGAGGTGGGTATCATTATCCCTCTTTGACACATGGGGGAACCGAGGCACACACAGACTTGCCCAAGTTCACCCAGCAGCAGACCCAGGTCTTCTGAGCCCCAGTCCAGCTCTCTCCCCTAGGCCACACTGCCCCTCTCGCAGCCGTTGGGTGGTAGCTGGGGAAGAAAGGGAGGATCTGACACTGCAGTATCTGGCCATCACCTGGTTTCTGTCTACAGAGATGGGCAAGCAGGACATGCGTGTGGTGGCGACGGACTACACCAGCTACGCCATCTTGCACATCTTCAAGGACGACGACGGGAAGAGCAGCACCACCCTGCAGCTCTACAGTAGGTGATGGGAGACAGGGACGTGGCCCACACACTGCAGGAGGAAACAACACTGAGCTGAGGCGGGATTGGTGAAGCTCCCAGCAGCTGAGCTGTCCCCCCGACACCTGGCCTCTCTGCCCAGCATCACAACTCAAGCATCTGCACTAAGTTGCCTGTCTGAGTAAAGCCCTGGCCCCTGCAGAGGCGTCCGTGTATTTTACCGTGTGAGCTCAGCTGGGAGACCTGGGTTTGCCCATCACTGGGGCTATTAGCCTGTTCCGCGGACCTTGGGCAATGGCTGGACCAGACAGCGAACCCTGCCCCAAGGCCCACCCATGGGGCAAGCAAACACCGCTAGTTTAGAGCAGAGGTGGCTGTTGAGCAGAGAGAAGCAAACTGACCAAACCCTTGGGACAGGGGTAGCTTTAGTTCTGGTCACAAGAGACCCATGAGCAGCTTACGAGTTTTCCAGCTGTATTTGCTGCTTGAAATTGGCTGATGAACCATTTCCGTGGAGAGTCCTTGGTCTGCCTTTTGCATGAGCAGTGTGTTGTGTTCAGAATTCAGAAAGGTACCCAGCACCTATGGTGACTTCAGCTCCTCAAGTGATGGGGCTAGCTAGATGGGGGAGTATGGAGATAGAGAACAGAGCCATGTTGGCTAGCTTCGACTGGATACCAGCCACACCGATTTATTTCTGTTCTGGGCTGAAGGGAACTTGGAAATGTTCCCGTGACTATTTTCTAATAGTTGCTGTTTTGTAAACATTGGTGCCAGCAAACTCTTTCCCTAGACGATTCCTGAGCGCCAATTCTGAGGGCACAGTGGTGTTGCCACACCCCAAGGGCATGCTGACACAACCCAAGCAAAGGGAAGCGTTTTAACCAACCGCCATGTTTCAGTGGCACCAGCTCTCACTAACTGCCAGGTGAATGCTGGAAACCACGGAGATCCTGTAACAGGGCTGTTTGTTGGCAGCATGGCCCAGCATGCAGGGTTTCACTGTCCAGTACATCAAAGCTTCGACTATTCAAGGGTCCAGAACACATTCCTCTCTCCAACCATCTAGCTGATCCTATATTCACACAACTGCCTCTCCGTCCATCTCATTCCCTCACTCTCCTGGCATATGGTCTGTCATCATTTCATCAGTCCTCGGTTTGTCCAACCATGTCATGTGCTTTCACAAGGGTTGAGCTGGAGAGATTTGCTTTAATTCTGATCTCTGGATGCAGGTAGAATCCAGGAGGTGAACCCCGAGGCCATGAAGACATTCAAGGAGCTCTACCCACCCATGGGCCTCACCGATGACATGCTGGTCGTCCTCCCCAAGTCAGGTAAATGCCACCGGGCACCGAATTCATTTATACCTGCACTGTCAGGCTTGGACTCTATTCAGCTGCACTGCTCACAAAACAGTGACCTGCTGGGGCTCGGGTCCTTCTGCCTATGGAGTTTTGGTAGTTCCAATATTTTTCTTAGCTGACTAGAGGCTCAGGAAGCTGCAGGGTGATTCTGCAACACTCACACCTCTCTCTTTCTTTTGACAGATGAATGTGTCAAGGCCCTCAGGTGAGTTGATTGGTTACTCTGCCAGGGTTCCTGCGGTGGGTTCGGGCTGGTCTCTGCACTGAACAGGGTCTGCTTCACATGCAGAACTCCATGCGTGTTACTGAGAAGCACACGGGCTGGTCCTCTGCCCATCAGTAAGCCTTCACTTTACATCAGCTCTCTCTGTGCCAGAGGCACCCAGGCGAGCTGGGTGGAAAAGGGGCCAGGGGTAGGGAGGGAGATGTTCTGCTGAAAAATTCACATTTTTGGCAAAACATTCTGACAGGCCACTGCAGTGTCTCATGGGAGTTGTAGTTTGGGTGTCTCATGACCCCACTGTATTCTACAGCCTGGGCTCCCCGGTTGGTCTGCATCTCCCATGATGCACCACAGTCTTTCCTCTCAGTCAAGAGAGGCTGTGCATCATGGGAGATGAAGTCCAGCAAGGGCGATGGGTGGGAGAGGCCCGGAGGGTCAGACGACCCTCCTCAAACACTGGGGAGGGGCCAGCAACCAGTGGGGCCGAGCTGGAAGGGAAGAGGCAGGGCCAGAGCATCTCCTCTTCTGGCCATGCTGCCGGGCTGCTGCACTCTCCCATGCTGCCTGGCGGGGACGCTGCCGGGCGCAGCGCAGGGGGACAGAGCCCCTCCTGCCAGGTAACGTGGGATGGGGGAGGGACGGAATGGGGAGAGCATGGGGGCCCCAGGATGGGGGTGGGGTGGGGAGGAGTCATGTAGGGGTGTCACATGGTGAGGCCATGTGCCCCCCCTTTGGCTTGTACCCCCTTTGTATCTCCCCCCACTAGTCGCCACCAGCAGGGGTACCCAGCTCAAAGTGGAGAATAGGTACATGAGGCACCTGGACTACAACTCCCGTGAGGCACAGCGTCAGCATTTCTGAATTGCAAGTTTTGATTTTCATGCAAAAAGTGGAAATTTCCACACAAAGGCTTTTCTGGTGGGGGGGGGGGGCGGATTTTGTTTAATCAAAAGCTGAATTTTACATCCGAAACAGTTCTGATGAATAATTTTGGAAGCCCCTAATGCCCAAACTTCCTAGCCACCCTCCTCCCAGGCCCATCGATAGGGCCTACCAAATTCATGGCCATGAAAAATGCGTCACAGACCATGAAATCTGGTCCCCGCCCGCCATGACATCGAGTCTGTTGTGTGCTTTTACCCTGTTCTATACAGATTTCATGCGGGGGAGACCAGCGTTTCTCAAATTGGGGGTTCTGACCCAAAAGGGAGTTTCAGGGAGGGGCGCAAGGTTATTTTAGGAGGAGTCGCGGTATTGCCACCCTGACTTCTGCGCTGCCTTCAGAGTGGGACGGCCAGAGAGTGGTGGCTGCTGACTGAGGGCCCAGCTCTGCAGGCAGCACCACAGCAGTAACAGTGGCAATAGCACACCAGGCCATGCTGACTTCTGCGCCGCTGCTGGCCATGGCTCTGCCTTCAGCTCCAGCTGCCCAGCTCTGAAGGCAGCGCTGCCGCCAGCAGTGGCGCAGAAGTCAGGGTAGCAAACCGCAACCCTCGCTGCTATAATCTTGCGACCCCCCACGACTCTTTTGGGTCAGGACCCCTGCAATTACAATACTGTGAAATTTCAGATTTAAATAGCTGATTTAAATAGCCAAAGGCAGAGGGGTGTAATTGGGATCCATTGACCCCAGGGCCAAAATGCCTGTGCTGGTCACTGGTGACTGCGGATTGGCACCACTGCACCTGTGATGTGAGTGTCTCAGCTAACCAGCACCTGGGGATTTCTCAGCTGGGCTAACGAACCCTGGTGCCAGCTCTGCGCCTGCCTGTCCATCCCATGACCAGTCTTCATCTGTTACTGTCTTACAGCGGTTAAGAAGGACCCATCAGCTGCAGCTCCTCCAGCTCCAACTGATGGCAGAAGTGTCAATGTTCCAGAAATCCAGGCTGCTGCTTCGTCCCTCACTCTTCTCCCCTCCTCTGTGGTGATTTGCTCTGTCTTGCTGCACTTGTGGTCTGGGCTCTGCTGGACTCGCTGCTTCACGAGGGGTTTTCTCCTCTCCCTGCTAAATAAAGATTCAGAAGCTGCCCCCAGAGCTTGGAGTGTTTGTCTGGGGACCTCGTGGGAAGCCCTGGAGTCTGCACTGGGTTCTGGACCCCAAGGATAATTCTCCATACTGGGGCACTGGAGTGACCTTTAAAGGGGCCTCTTCCCCCTCCATGAGGCAGCCTTTGGACACATCCCCTGGGCCAGTCGGTAAGTCTGAGTCACAGACACATTAGAGCCCATGGAGTGAATAATGGGGAGCAGGCTCCCCCCTCCAGGCCAATTTACTGCAGTGAATCCCAACCCAGGCTTCTGATCTGCCAGAAGAAGCAGTGCCAGGTGGGGCTGGCCTGGGAGCCAGGTGGGATGCACCTGAGACTTGGGGTGGAGTGGTCAAGGCCCAGATGCAGGAGGGGAGGGAGGGGGCTGGATGGGAGCAGGTGGGGGCTGGAGCTGGGCAGGGGAAGGGAGGGGCAGAGCTGGCCCACATGTTGCTGAGCTCACCCTGCCAGGCTGTGGCCTGCGGAGGAGGAGGAGCTCCGCACAAGGCAGGACTCTGGCTGGCCAGCAGGCACCTTCCCCAGCCTGCCAGCAGCAGGAGAGGCAGCTGAGCCCAACACCTGCCCCATGAGTGCCAGGCCCTGCTCTCCACTCCAGAGCCACCCGAGGCTCCCCAGGGTAAGTGCGCTCTGTTAATGCTCGAGCAACCGTGCTGGCCAAAGGCTGCCGGCCCAGCAGCACCTGGTTCATTGCGCAGACCCATCGCATGACCAGCAGCAAAGCCCCTGCATCCCCCCTACCCACCTTCCCCAGCATCCAGAATGTCAGGCACCCCCCACCCCCGCATCCCATGGCCCTGATCCCTGAGAGTTCTTGGCCCCTTCCCCGCAGTCCCGTCTGCAGCCCCTGCCCAGCTCCTGCTCCCTGACCACCGACACCCCCTCCTCCAGCTGAGGAGGGAGAGTGAGGCACTGTGGAAGCAGCAAGGGTTAACAGGCTGCTATTGAGCATGGAGCCAGGAAGGGGATCCCAAGGCCACCCTCAGCTCCTGAGGTGATGGGAGAGGCAGAGCCAGCACAGGGGGAAACAAGCCCCCCCTTCCCCTGCCCTCCCCGCCAGCCGGCTGCAGTCCTTGGCATCACTGAGGCCAAGGGGAGATTTGCCACTGGTTTCAATGGGAGCAGGATGGGGCCTGAGGTTTGCCACCAGAAGACTTTAAAGATAAAGGGAAATTCCAAGCCAGGTGAGGAGGAGCTGCCCTGCTCCTGTTCACACCCCACCCGGAGAGCCCTGCAGGGCCAGAAACGGAGCCACCACAGCAAATTCTATTCAACTCCCTTCCCACCCAGGTATCCCCCCCACCATGCCCTCAACCCTCATCGTCCCTGCTGAGCTCCCCTCCCCCATGCCCTTCTGTGTGGAAATCCCCCATTTCAAACCTATCTATGGGCCTCGTATAGCCTCACAATCATTAGCATCTTTAACCACTCCAAACCCCTGTGAGGCAGCGCTAGTACCCCACTGTACAGAGGGAACCCCAGGCATCTGGGGAGAGCCAAGCATTGAAACTGGGTCTCCCAAATGCCAGACCAGCACCCTAACCACTAGGTCACATGTCCCCAACCCCACTCCTCCCAAGTGCAGAGAAAGGCACCTTCCCCCTTTCCTCTGGGTAGGCAGATGGCAACCTGTGATGGGTTCCCGCCCAGGGTGCCACTTGGAACTGGGGTACCACTGAGCCCGCTTGACCCACCAGCCTGGGCTCCCTCTCACACTGTGGTGCTGTGATAAGTTGCCAGCTCTCGAAGCCTGTTCTTTCACCAGCATTCACACACCCAGCTGCAGCTTCACACACATGCTGAGATCAGCTCGGCATGGGACGGCTCAGCTAAGGCACCTCCCAGCTGTGAAGGCATGCACCCCCTCTGGAGTGTAAACCCGAAATTATACCATCTTGCGCTGCACAGGGAACTACAGTATAAACTCATTAAATTCGCCCCTTCCCTCAGTGTGGAGAGAGGGATATGCAACAGCCTTCTGCCCCGAGTTATAATTGCCACACACTGGTTTTAGACAAAGCAAAAACAAGTTTAACTACAAAAGATTTTAAGTGATTATACATGATACCAAACAGATCAGAGCAGATTACCTAGTAAATAAACAAAACCAGAAACTGATCTTAACACACTAGATAGGTGGGATATGAATTAGCAAATCCTCACCCTGAGTGATAAACAAGCTGGCAGATCCTTAAGGCACAAGCTGCCTCGGCTTTCCCAGGTTTTCATACACAGGCTAAAAATCCCTCTAGCCTGGGACCATCACTTTCCCCAGTTCAGTCCTTGCCCCTAGGTGTTGTATAGGGAGAGTGAGATCCCCCCATGATGTCATTGTCCCTTTTTAAATCTTCTTCCCACTGGCTGGAAAGCTCTTTTGCGGTAATCTGAGTCAAACAGTTCCCAGCGTGCAGTGCTGTCTCGGAGAGGTTTCTATTGTACACAGTTCCTGGGGTAATCCTGGTGCTGGTGGGCATTTCCTCCATAAGCCATTAACACTGTTTGGCCTTTTTATTGTTGTACCTGAAAGGCTGCTTGTGGGTGTTTTCAGCCTCACAACACATTTCAGTAACACATACACAGCCAAACTCCGTAACTTCACACAGCTGCTGGTTGGATAGTTCTAGGGCTGGTGCCTGGGGCGGTGGCGGGGAGGCGCTGCTGATTGGGCCTGGCCAGACTCGCCAGGATGATTTCAGCTCCTCATGTCCCTGGCCCATTCTGCAGCCATTCTTCATTGGGCAGTTTGGACTCCTCAGGTCTCCTACAGGGCTGGCTCAGCCCACTGCCCCTGTGGATCTTGTCAGCTCCTCTACAGCAATGGCTATGCCCCAGGAACTCGCCTGTTTGGGGCACTTAGTGGTGCTCGTGCTGTGAAGCCCTTAAGCCCGGGAACTCTTGGCCCAGGAATCTACCAGCTCTGCCAGCAAAGCAAGTCGAGCTTCCAAATGTCAGGAGAAGAATAGTTGAGGAGGGGCAGGTGGGGGAATCATTAAACTCCCACGTCTGCTGAGGAGTGAATGGACAGGTGTCTTGCTGCTCCTGTTCTCTACATCTCACAGTTCTTCAAAGCTCTTCCCCAAGAGACATAATGATGTGAAGAGTGAGCAGAGGGAACAATGGGCTGCCAGGTCCTTAGCATGAGTGGGGAGGTTACTGATGTCCTCTGAGAAACGTGAGGCGGGTGTTTGAAGAGCATCAGGGGGTGTCCTCACCCTGGAACCATCCAGTAGGTGGGGAAAGGTGGTGGATTCCAAGGCAACGCCTGCTGGCCAGAAGCACTCGCCTGAGTCTCTGGCAGAGGAGAGTCAGTGATGCCCGGGAAAGGGCAACTCCATTCAAAAGAGGGAAACCACCACGACCCCCCAGGTAACTGGATGGCAGAGGGTGGTGCTGAAATACACCAGAACACTCCCAGCAGGAGGGAAAACTGGATTTAAACAGCCTGTACAAATGTCAGTTATGAGAGATGGGGCTCGGCAGAAGCTGGACTCCACAGCTCCAGCTGTGGGAGGTCAATGCTGCCCAAAGGGCCCTGTCCTTGGGTGCCTCAACAAACAGCTCAGTAGCCCCCCAATCCCTCAGGCAGAATTTGGCCTTCTGCAAGGGGCTGGAGCAAGGGCTGTGCACCAATGAAGGCCCTAAGTCCTGTTTGGAAGGGTTAAGTGGGAGCCAAGTGCTGCCAGGCCTTGTGGTGCATGGGCCTCATGCTACCTGCACAGGGGTGAATTTCATGCAGGCGAGTGGACTTGGCGATGTGTTGGCAGGAGGCAGAGGACATTGCCTCCCAGAGCTACTAGGGTGCTGCGGAGGCTGGCACCCAAGATTTGGGCTTCTTCATGGAGCAGCATCTGGCAAAGTCAGTGACTTCCAGAAAGGCTGAATTCATATGGGAGGCAGAGATGAGCAGAGATGCGTCTGAGTTCGCTCCTTTGGGCTGGGATGCAGAACAACCAGTGTAGGATAAGGTTCCTGGAGCGGGTTTTGTCTGAACCTCTTTAGTTTGGTGATCTCCAGTCCTCACCAGGCCCTGCCAAGATCCCTGAACAGCCAAGGAAAGGGAAGAACAAGGCGAGGCCCATTTTCCTTTCACTGCCACCTGGAAAAGAGTCCTTGGAATTTTCCAACTTAAACACCATGCAAATGTCCAGTGGGGCTTAAACCAAGCTGTCCTGCCTCTGCCCCCTGCTTCCCCTTGGGATCTGAAGAGACCATCCTCTGTGCATTGGGTATGAGAACATTCACTGCAGTGTGATTAGAAACTGCCTCAGCTGATGCCAACAATCACTCTCTTGCCTCCAATGTTGCACAACCAGTGAGTGGCAGATTGGTGGGTGGGTGAACGGAGAGGGAGTGACTCTGACACCTGCTTTGGTTCTATAAAGCCAGGAGTTCCGAAGGAGTTGGTATCTTCCTTGGAGACCTCGCCACGTTTCCCACTCTCTGCTGAGGCATGAGAGGGGATGGCTGCAAGATGAAGGTTGTGCTGCTGCGCCTGGGGCTGCTCTACTTGATTCATGCTGAAGCTCAGGACACATTGATCGAGGAGCAAGAGAAGGTAACATACCTAGTTCTGGGGATGGGAAGGGAGCACTCACTAAGGTCTGGTTGTTCTGGCTAAGCATAGAGCAAGCATCATTGCACCCCACCCAGGTGCTGGGGAGAGGATGGAGATGTATGCACTCTTGATTCATCGGCAGCCCCAGCTGAAAAGCCATCCAAGCAGCACACTATACAACCGCTTCCTTTAATGCTCTCAGCTTATTCCTGCCTTTGGTCCCAGTGCCAGATCCTTGTGCTCAATAGGAGGATCATCAAATCATTGAATATCAGAAGGGCATCTAGTCCAACCCCCTGCTCAAAGCAGGACCAATCCCCAGACAGATTTCTGACCCAGATCCCTAAATGGCCCCCTCAAGGACTGAACTCACCACCTGGGTTTAGCAGGCCAATGCTCAAACCACTGAGCTATCCTTCCCCCCCCCCTTCCTCTCTTCTGCAGACTGAACAATCCCAGTTCTCTCAGCCTCTCCTCGTAAGTCATGTGCTCCAGCCCCCTAATCATTTTTGTTGCTGGACTCTTTCCAATTATTCCACATCCTTCTTGTAGTGTGGGGCCCAAAACTGGACACAGTACTCCAGATGAGGCCTCACCAATGTCGAACAGAGGGGAATGATCACGTCCCTCGATCTGCTGGCAATGCCCCTACTTATATAGCCCAAAATGCCGTTAGCCTTCTAGGGCTGTATAAGTAGGGGCATGGGGTTGGGGTGAGTGAAGCACAGAGGCTCCATTTAATCATGGTTGCTCGGCTACAGAAAGAGTGTTTGCAACGGTGGAGCCAGCAGGGGGCGCATTCACATTGTGTTCTGTCTGCCCCTTTGAAAAGGCGGCTTTAGCTCCTGTTTGCTCTGTGTTGAAAGGCAATAAATGTTCGGTAATGTTCAGGGAGAGGTTAGCAGATCTTAAAAGTAATGTGGGGAGAACTCCCCTCGTGGCCTTAGAGTGTTTGTTTCTTGACACACGGCTGGGTTGAGTGTACAGCAAACTCAGCCAGGTTCTGCCACTCTCTGGGGGGTTTCTGGAGCTGTTCTGAAAGCAACCCGGTTTTGATCCATGTTCTTCACATGAGGAACAGGAGAGGGTGCCACTGCTGCTCTATGAAATATGGACCTAGACTTGCCATTTCAAATGTGACCAGGGATTTTGGGTGCCCAGTTTGAGGCACCTTCAAAGGGTCTGGTTTTCAGAGGTCAGGCGCTCTTTAAGTTGAGCATCCAACCCCTCCCATCACTCGTGAAGCTGCGGACCCAGAGTCACAAAGAGCCACTGTGTATAGCTTGTAGGGAAGTGGCACATCATCGCCACCACCTCGGACTGTGAATGGTTTCAACAGAGGCTAAAGATGACGGCCATCACCATCTCCCTCATGGAGGAGGGGGAGCTGAGGATCTCCATGGCCATCCCTACGTAAGTGCTGAGCATATGCCCCCTCCGCTATCGTTCACTTGCTTGAAGCCCTGAACCAATGCAGTGGGACTAGAGGTCCCACTGGAGCTCTGCACCCAGAAGCCACAATGATGGGCAATTTTATGAAAGCCTAGTTAGTTAGAATTCTAGATAGATACAAACCTTTCTGCAGAACAGAGACCAACAGCAACTGGGCGCTGGATTGGCTAGCACTGTGCCAGGGAGTGTGACTGTCAGACCTTTCCGCCCAGGCTGCGGCCTGGAGTGGACAAGCTTCCAAGGGAGCAGTCTCCTAGAATCCCAGAGAGGACACAGGGCAGTTGGAATGGTCTCTTCCATTCACTTGCCAATGGAAGACTGATCCCTACAGGCAGCACATGTCCTTTGCCCACTCGGGTCCCCTCTTTTAGGAGGATGCTGGTGACAAAGCAGAATCTTGAAGGAGAAACATTTTAAACACCCCTCCCCAACCAGCAGCTACCTCAGAGAGTCAGACTCTGCTTGCCCTGTCCAGCTTGTCTGGGGCCGTCTTGTCCGAGGCCATCTTGGCCGTCTTGTCCGGGGCTGTCTTGTCCGTCCAAGGCCGTCTTGGCCAGCATGTCAGGGGCCGGCTTGTCTGTCTTGTGCAAGGCTCACATGTCTGGGGCCATCTTGTCCAGGGCTGTCTGGCCATCTTGTCCTAGGCCGTCTTGGCCGGCATGTCAGGGGCTGGGGGTGGTTTTTCCAGGGCCGGATTGGCTGGGGATGGCTTAGCCTGTTTCTCCAGGGCCAGATTGACCGGGGCCAGCGGGGTTGTGGCTGGCTTGTCCAAGGTTGGGGCCAGCCAGGCTGTGGCTAGATGGCAGTGACCCGGGCTGGCTTGGTCAGGGCTGTCTTCAGCGGGGCCCAGTTTGGGCTGGCAACAGGGCCGGCACCAGGGCCTGCTTGGCCGGGGTTGACTTTTCCAGCTTGGCCGGGGCTGGCATGGCTGTGGCCAGATTGGATGGCTTGACTGGAGCTGGTTTGGCCAGCTGGGCAAGCTTGGCTGGGTCAAACTTGGCTGGGGCTGGCAATTGGCTTGGCCAGATTGTATGGGGTCGGCATGGGCGGGGATAGCTTGACCTGCTTGTCTGGGGCCAGGGCTGATGGGGCTGGGGCAGGCTTGGTCGGCTTCGCCACGCCAGCTCGGCTGGGGGTGGCGGCTGGTTTCATCGGAGCTGGTTGGATAGCTTGGTCAGGGCTGGCCTTGCTGGTTTGGCCTGGACTGGCTGGGCCAGGGCCGGCTTGGCTGGGGTTGGGGTCGGATTGGCTGAGGCCAGCTTGTGTGGCTTGGCCATGGCTGGCTTGCCACGCTTGGCCGAAGCTGGCTTGGCCAGGGCCTGCTTGGAGGTTTTGGCTGGGGTGGCAGGTGAGGACTCGGGGCTGGTTTGGCCTGGGCCAGCTTGGCCCGAGCTGGTTTGGGCCGACTTGTTCAGAGCCATCTTGGCCTTGCCAGCTTGTCCGGGGCCTGCTTATCCAGGGTGGCTTGTCCGGGGCCTCGTTAGTCAGGGTGGCTTGTCCCGGGAAGGCTTGGCTGGGACTGGTTTGCTGGTCTTGGCTGGCTTGGGCCGAGGCTGATTTGGGCCAACTTGGCTGATTTGGGCCGGGGTTGGCTTGGGCCAGCTGGGTTGGCTTGTATGGGGCTGGCTTGGCCAGGTCTGGCTTGACCTGCTTGTCTGGGGCCAGGGCTGATGGGGCCAGAGCAATTTTGGATGGCTTGGCTGCAGCCAGCTTAACTGGGGCCAGCGGGGCCGGTTTCATTGGAGCCGGCTTGGCTGGTGATGTCTAGATGGCTTGGTTGGGGCCAGCCCGGCTGGGGCCAGCTTGGTCAGGGCTGGGGCCGCATTGGGCCGGGCTGGAGCCAGCTTGGCAGCTGCTGGCTTCACCTTCTTGTCCGGCCCAGCGCCAGCTTGGCTGAGGCCAGGGGCGGCTTGGCTAGCTTGGCTGAGGCCAGCTTTGCAGGCATGTCCAGGGCTGCTTGGCCGGCTTGGCTGGGGCCAGCTCAACAGGTTCACCAGCTTGGCCAGTGCTGATTTCACCGGCCAGGCCGGGGCTGTCTTCAGCGAGGCCCAGTTTGGGCCCCTGGAGGGAGGAGGTGGGGTGGGCTGGAGGGCTCCTCTCCGCCCCCCACTGGCAGGAGCCCTCAGCTGGTGACCGGCAGGTGGAGAGGAGCACGGGGGCGGGGCAGAGGCAGCCCTGGGCCCGCTGGAGAGCAGCCGTGGGGAGGGGCTGGGCCGGAGAGGAACCTAGCTGGTTCCCATCCATGCTGTAAACTCTGTTGGGCACTACATATCTGACTTCACTGCATGAAGTGGATTGGCTGAGGTGAAGACCCCACAGCCCAGATTTCATCACTAGCCCTCTGAAGGGGCCCCTATGCATTGAACAAGAGCAGTGAGGAAAGGGAGTGTTGTGAAGACCCATCTGAATAGCCCTAAGGACAGAAGAAGTGTGGTACCACTGTTTGCTACCTCTGAGATAGAGGAGAGCAGAGCCACAGACAATTTTGCTTAGGACTGCTAGGGCCTGAGGCTGTGTTAACCACACTTCGTGGACAATGGTATTGGAGGCAGCTGGTATAGCCAAAAGAATCAGCTGATTTTCATCTCTAGGAAGGGTCAACGGCACATTCAGTGCTGTCTGCATCCAAATGACCATATCCCTTCCCCAGGACTTTGAGGGTTTTCTGGTGAAAGCAAAGGAATTCTCCCTTCAGTCAGACTCAGAGCCAGACTGTTAAAACAAGCAACACTGCCCGAATCTCCTGCCAAAGGCCATCGGCTTCCAGGAACTGTCACCAAATGCTCCAGCTTAACCAGGTGTTAGAAATAGGGTGACCAGACGTCCCGATAAAATCGGGACTGTCCCAATATTCAGCAGTTTATCCCGCGTCCCGATGGAAGTATTGTCAGGACGCCATTCGTCCCGATATTTGGCTTTGGCGGCGCGCCGGCTTTTTTTTTTTTCCTTCGTTGGCACCCTGCCCCCCCCATGTGTCCCGATATTTTGGTTTTGTCATCTGGTCACCCTAGTTAGAAACTAGATGCAGGAATCCCCGGGTGAAGTTCTCTGGCCTGTCTTATACAGAAGGTCAGAATGGTCCTTTCTGGCCTTAAAATCTATGAATCACTGCAAATCTCACCAACCGCCCTAACTAGCCTCAAATCTCTCAAACACCACCAGCTGCCCCAACAGCCATTAATGACACAATATTCCTCCACCTGCAGGTAAGCAGGGCCGCCCAGAGGGAGGGGCAAGTGGAGCAATTTGCCCCAGGCCCCGGGCCCCTCAGGGGCCCCCACGAGAGTTTTTCGGGGCCCCTGGAGCAGGGTCCTTCACTCGCTCCGGGGGCCCTGGAAAACTCTCGCGGGGCCCAGGCCCCTGGACCCCCCGCCACTGAATTACCGCCGAAGCGGGACCCGCCGCCAAAGTGCCGGGTCTTCTGCGGTAATTCGGCAGCCGGGTCTTCCAATACAGCCCAGATTGCAGCTGGCCAGAGTATGGGTATGTGGGGAGGATGCAGCTAGGAGCTTCCCTTCCCTTCTGCACCCATGCAAGAGCCTATCACAGTGCAGGGGGAACGCAGAGGCTACACATAACTGGATACTGGGGGCCACAATTGAAAGGTTCGGGGGGGACCATCCCACATGTTGCCTCTCCTCCACCCCCAGCCTCACCTCAGCAGGAGGGCTGCAAAGCAGGCAGCAGGCAGCACTGGGACATCAGTAGCAGGGAAGGAGAAGGAGCCCTATGTAGCGGGGGAAGCTCAGCCCGACACCCTGCTGCAGGGACACATGGTGAGTGCTGCTGCCAGAAGACGACGCTGCCTCCTGGCGAGAGGAATCTGGGGGTGCACGTGACCCCGTGTGACCCTGCTGTGTCACCTCTGGGGGAGCATGAGGCTTGCCTGCTCCAGATACTCCAGGGGTGGACCCCATCCCATAGGGCGAAGGCAGGATGAAAGCAGTGGCTCTGATCCCGCCCCATATCAGCCCAGGAAAGGCATGTCCGGCTGTGTGGGGAAGGGAGGCAGGATGAGAACAGTGGAGTTCTCAGCTGGCCTAACCCTGGGAGCCCCAAACTGGGCACCTGTAATTAAAGAACAGGCCTGTTGACTTTCCAGTGTGAACATTCGGCTGGCTCATTAGCAGCCCTCCTGCTCAGCAAGAAGTCTCCTCTTTGAACAGAGACCATAGTACTTATATATCATGTGTAAAGAGTAATTACTACCGTGAAAATGAGTCCTGTGGCACCTGATAGACTAACAGACGTATTGGAGCATGAGCTCTCGTGGGTAAATACCCACCTCGTTTGTTCAGCCACGAAAGCTCACGCTCCAATACGTCTGCTAGTCTATAAGGTGCCACAGGACGCTGTCGCTTCTTACAGATCCCGACTAACCCGGCTCCCCTCTTGATGCAATGAAAATGTGGTTTGGGGGGCTAGGAAATGCAAAGCCCCTAAGCACAGAACTACAGGTTCGTCCATTTCTCAATGATGGGAAAGTCTCTTCCTCTGAGACACGGCCCCTTGGCGCAGAGCTAATTACCTCCAGGAGAGTAATCGGCTGCCAGCTTCTTTCTTAAACACTGGGGGGGACAATGAAAATGTCTTTAGTAAATAAGCCAGTATAATTTTTCTCCTCATGCTTAAATAACAACACAGTCAAATAAGCCAAGAAATGCTTGAGAATTCAAACAGGGCCTGAGCTCAGTCTTCAGCTCCCCCTGCAGAGCTGAGGAATTGCTGCAAATGTAAGAAATTAGAAGAAGTTGGTAACAGATTTTCCCCAAAATTCATGTGGAATTTATGACCAATTAATTTCACGTGAATTCAGCCATCCCCACCCCGCTCGTCAAATGCAGTCAAATAACATTTCTCTCCATGGAATTTCTGGAGCTTGCTCACAAGAATCTCTTCACATGAAAGTGCAGCCCCCACCCTGCTGCCTCTGGGTGGGCAGGTGGAGTTAGGGTGAGGGTTCCAACTGGCAGGGCTCCCTGCACTAGAGTGAGGGTTCCTATGGGTAAACCACCTGGAGTTAGGGTTAAGGTTCCTGTGGGTAGGACTCCCCGCTGTAGGTTCTGGGCTCCTATGGGTCAGGCACTTGTAGTTCGGCTTAGGGTTCCTGTGGGTAGGGCTCCCAGTCCTAGGGTTTGGGTTTGTATGGCGAGAGCTCCCAGCCCTGGGGTCAGGGTTCCTATGGTTAGGTCACTTGGAGTTAGGCTTAGGGTTTCTAGGGGTAGGGCTCCCCCCTCATAGTTAGGGGTCCTATGGATAGTGCTTTCCGCCCTAGGGTTAAGGCTGCTATGTGTACGGCACTTGGAGTTAGGGTTCGGGTTCCCATGGGTAGGAATCCCCACCCCAGTTTTAGAGTTCCTCTGGGTAGGGCTCCCTGCCCTAGGGTTAGGGTTCCCCACCTTAGGGTTAGGGTTCCTATGGCTAAGGCTCCCCACTCTCAGGTTAGGTTTCATCGAATCATAGAAGATCAGGGTTGGAAGGGACCTCAGGAGGTATCTAGTCCAACCCCCTGCTCAAAGCAGGACCAACCCAGGGGTGAAAGTAAAATACAGCTCTTACTGGTATGGTCCCACTCTGCCCCCACTCCCCCAGAAGGGGTGGGGCCTCAGATGGAAGGGGTGGGGCCAGGGGTGGAAGTAAGTTACATTTCTTACCCATACAGTCCAAACACAAGCAACCCACCTCTCCTACATACTTCATGGATCCCTCCCATTGCATGACTTAGATATAGAAAATAAAGCGACTATTACTACTACCAGCTCTGTCTGTAATAAAACTTTACTATTGGAATAAGCCTGAAAAAGTGAAAACTCACTGTCACGTTTTTCTCCTTGTCCTCCCTCCTCCTCCTCCAGCCAGGCTGCCCGAGGTGGCTAGGCTCCATGTTCCCCCGACCCTCCCACTCAGCAGGGGCTGCAGGGGCTCCCCTCTAGCTTGCAGCAGGGAGCAGGGGGACTGTTGTTGGGGGGTTGGGGTGACCAAAGCCAGGGCAGTTCTTTTCTGCCCCCTGGATGAGGCGATCTTCAATAATATAAATTGAATATTAATGAACTGTCCTGGCTTTGGTCACCCCGCCCCTCAAACCGAGAGTGAAATTAACAAGGATGCCAGAAATAGCCCCGAATCTTGTGGTTCAGACCAGGGAGTGAACAGCTACGTTTAAACTGTTCCTGTGCAGGCAGCAGGCTACCCGGGGAGGCTTCTCCCTCAGCCAGTCCCCCTGCTCCCTGGCTGGAGGAGGAGAGGGAGAGGAACAACAAACAAAGGTGAGTTTTCCCTTTCCAAGCTTTTATTAGCTTTGAGTTTGAACTTTTTGTTATGCAGCCCAAAGAGGTGACAGTGAGCCAGTACTGAATGCTTTGCCGGTACACTACTGCACCTTTTTTTACCGGTACTCCGGACCGGGCCGGACCAGCTTACTGTCACCTCTGGACCAACCCCAGTATGGGTTCCTATGGGTAGGCCACTTGGAGTTCCCATTAGGATTCCTATGGGTACATAGCTAGGGACTGATCTAAATGAAGGGGTTTGTACTTGTTATGTTCTGAAAGGCTCCCTGTGCCCTTGGCTTAGAACAGTGGAACATTTTCTGGAAATCTACATAGATAAATACAGAGTCACCGTGAAGAGTGAGTATTAACCCTACATTACAGTCCTGCAAAGGAAGAATGATAGTAACTGTCACGGAGCCACAGAACAGAAATACTTATTGAACACGGCTGCCTTTTCTGTATCATTGACACGTTTACTGTCTCCATCCAGTAACAGGCCTAGGCCATTGCTAGGATTGCTTTTGTTCCTAATATCCTTAAACTGCTTATTGACTTTAGCCCTGCCAGCCACCGTAGCTCCGCACCACCACCCCATCCCACCCGTCAGTGCTGCCTGGCCAAGCCCACAAGCAGTGCTCCACTGAATAAAGCTACTCCAGATTTCTGCTCCCGCACAGGTGGCTGTGGCCTTTTTTGTTTGGACTAAATTAGTCTCTGTCTGGTTCTCTTGCACCTGTTCATAAAACTTATTACTGAAACCGGCTTGGCCTACTTTTCATTCACACTTGTTATTAGAGATTAGTGTAACATTTTATGAACTTTCATATACTTTTTATAATTGCGCTCACAATTAGAGTAAATTTGTAGGCCCAATTATCACAACACCTCCTAAGTGACTTGGGCGTTTTTAAAAATGTTACCCCTAGTCTATCTTCCAAGTTGCCCTGGTTTAAATAAAGGTGTGATTCTGATGTGAAATCCCTGAAATATTAAACCGATATCGCTAACCCCATGCAACCCCCCGGTATGGACACTCTTCATTTGGTTGAAACTAGGTTTATATTGATCCTTTTCTGAATGAAGGTAAATTGCTATAAACCAGGTTTAAACCAAATTGAGATTGTCCACAGTCTTTTGCACTAGTTTAACTGAACTGGTTTAAAATCACCCCTTTAGGTAACTGATACAGCTTTGAATGTAGACAAGGCCTAAATTCATGGTGTGATAAATAAAAGTCCAAAGAAAAACTTGGATTTCTGAGGAAGGGGAAGTTGTCATCTGCTCCAGCTCTAGCAGCAGCCAAGAGGCTACAGAGTGAAAGAGGACAAGAAGAAACAAGAATGGAAAGTCAAGAAGATCTGGCAGGAGAGCAGCAGAGGAGAGTTCATTAAGGGCATAACCCACCAGGAGAGGAATAAATTAGAAAGGATAAAAATTAAGAGTTATTGGCCCAGGATAAGATTAAGTGCAGTAGCCACCGTTAGGGTTGCCAACTTTCTAATTGCACAAAACCAAACACCTCTGCCCCACCCCTGCCCGGCCCTTCTCTAAGGCCCCTGCCACCTCCCTCCAGCCTCCCTCCCTCCATCGCTCGCTCTCCCCCACCCTCGCTCACCTTCACGGGCTGGGGCAAGGGGTTGGGGTGCATGAGAGGGCTCCAGGCTGGGTCAGGGGGTTGGGGTGCGGGAGGAGGTGAGGGCTCTAGATGAGGGTGCAGGCTCTGGGGTGGGGCCAAGGATGACAGGTTTGGGTTGCAGGAGGGGGCTCTGGACTGGGGCAATGGGTCTGAAGGTGGGAGGAGGCTCAGGGCTGGGGCATGGGGTTGGGGTGCAGGACAGGGTTTAGGATGCAGGCTCTAGAGGGAGTTTGAGAGGGGGCTCAGGGCTGGGGCAGGGGTACGGGAGGGGGCAGGGTGTGGGTCTGGGAGGGGGTTTGGGTGTGAGAGGGGGCTCAGGGCTGGGGCAGGGGTACAGGAGGGGGCAGGGTGTGGGTCTGGGAGGGAGTTTGGGTGTGAGAGGGGACTCAGGGCTGGGGCAGGGGTACGGGAGGGGGCAGGGTGTGGGTCTGGGAGGGGGTTTGGGTGTGAGGGGGGCTCAGGGCTGGGGCCGTGGTACGGGAGGGGGTTTGGGTGCGAGAGGGGGCTCAGGGCTGGGGCAGGGGTATGGGAGGGGGCAGGGTGTGGGTCTGGGAGGGGGTTTGGTGCGAGAGGGGGCTCAGGGCTGGGGCAGGGGTACGGGAGGGGGCAGGGTGTGGGTCTGGGAGGGGGTTTGGTGCGAGAGGGGGCTCAGGGCTGGGGCAGGGGGATGGGATGCGGCAGGGTCTGACTCTGGGAGAGGGTTTGGGTGGGAGGGGGGCTCAGGGCTCAGGGCAGGGGTACGGGAGGGGGCAGGGTGTGGGTCTGTGGGGGGGGTTGGGTGCGAGAGGGGGCTCAGGGCTGGGGCAGGGGTATGGGAGGGGGTTTGGGTGCGAGAGGGGGCTCAGGGCTGGGGCAGGGGTACGGGAGGGGGCAGGGTGTGGGTCTAGGGGGGGTTTGGGTGCGAGAGGGGGCTCAGGGCTGGGGCAGGGGTACGGGAGGGGGCAGGATGTGGGTCTGGGAGGGGGTTTGGGTGTGAGAGGGGGCTCAGGGCTGGGGCAGGGGTATGGGAGGGGGCAGGGTGTGGGTCTGGGAGGGGGTTTGGGTGTGAGGGCTGCTCAGGGCTGGGGCAGGGGTATGGGAGGGGGCAGGGTGTGGCTCTAGGAGGGGGTTTGGGTGTGAGGGCTGCTCAGGGCTGGGGCAGGTGTACGGGAGGGGGCAGGGTGTGGGTCTAGGAGGGGGTTTGGGTGTGAGGGGGGCTCAGGGCTGGGGCAGGGGTACGGGAGGGGGCAGGGTGTGGGTCTGGGAGGGGGGTTGGGTGCGAGAGGGGGTTATGTCTGGGCAGCGCCTATCTCCGGTGGCTCCCAGACAGCCGCGCAGCGGGGCTGAGGCAGGGTCCCTGCCTGCCCTGGCTCTGCGTTGCTCCCGGAAGCAGCCAGCATGGCTGGTCCCTAGGTGGAGGTGCGGCCAGATGGCTGTGTGGTGCACACTGCCCACACCAACAGACGCTGCCCCTGCAGCTCCCATTGACTGCAGTTCCCAGCCAATGGGAGCTGCGGAGCCAGTGCTCGGGGCGGGGGCAGCGCACGAAGCCTCCCTGCAGCTAGGGGCCACAGGGACATGTCTCGCTTCCAGGAGCTGCATGGAGCCAGGGCAGGCAGGGAGCCTGCTTCAGCCCCGCGGTGCCGCTGACTGGTCAGCAGTGCAGACCGGAGCCGCCAGGGTCCCTTTTCAACCGGGTGTTCTGGTCGAAAACCAGACGCCTGGCAACCCTAGCCATGGTGTAAGGTCTGAGGCCTTTTCTGCCGCCACATTAGGACAGCAGCAGCCATGAGCTAAAAAGCAGAACATCGCATCCTCACATTCCATCTAAATTACGTTAAAACAATGAAATATCAGGCTGTTAAGAAGCCGCTCCTGTCCTAACGGTACCCAGCACCACCAGATAAAGAAACAGAGCTTAATATGTTTAAAGAAAACTTTGATAAGTGAGATTCCTTGTGAGACAGTTGTGATTGTGAAATCTCCACTTCTTCATTGTTTTGCCTTTCTGGTCCCTACTTCTCTATTGTTTATCTGTACGGTTTCTGTCTGGTTCTTTGATTGTCTATGTCTGTTGCATAACTGATTATGCAAGATTTAAATCAACTAAGGCGGTGGGTATGACTGGGTAAAGAATTGTTTTGCAACATGTTAGGATTGGTTGGAGAATTATTTTGTAACATTTTAAGAAAATGATTGGTTAAGGTAAGCAGGACTCAAGTTTCACGAAATAAACTGGGGTCCGAGGAGGAGACCAGCCGGGAAAGAAAGGAAAAGGAAAAACGAAGAATAAGAAGGAAAGACCTGGAAGAAGAAGAAGAACTCAGCTCCAAGACACAGCCCAAGATCAGAGCTGCTAGAATCCTCCGAACCTAAATGAGACTGGCCTTGCCTGGCCAACAGGAAAAGTCCTCCTGCGTGATCAGGCTTGGCGAGCAGAGCATTGTATGCTTAGGTGTGTAATCTGCTTGGTGATTGTTAATAAATAGAGGTTAAGGATATTACCGTGTAAGGCTTTTTCACCAGGAAGAGGCCCCGCAATCTGCAGGTTACACCCTCAGGCCTAAGAACTGGATATGGGTAGGTGTTTTTCACCTGGGTCCCGAGTAATTGGGAAAGGATGGGGGTGCCTAAATTAACTGCTGAGCTCCAGTTCATCTGCAAATTTGACACCATCAGCTCAGGACTAAACAAAGACTGTGAATGACTTGCCAATTACAGAACCAGTTTCTCCTCCCTTGGTTTTCACACTTCAACTGCTAGAACAGGGCCTCATCCTCCCTGATTGATCTAACCTCGTTATCTCTAGCTTGCTTCTTGCTTGCTTATATATACACACCTGTCCCTGGAAATTTCCACTGCTTGCATCCGAAGAAGTGGGTATTCACCCACGAAAGCTCATGCTGCAAAACGTCTGTTAGTCTATAAGGTGCCACAGGATTCTTTGCTAAATTAACTGGGTTACACCTTAAACCCATGGAGGGGTAAAGGTGGGGTGCCCTAGAGTGTGCAGGTAACAACAGATGGTAACAGGAAAAAGGGATTAGCTAGTTAACTTGAGGAAGCAAAGGAGGGAGTTAGACAAGCCTTGTTGTAGGGGAATTTGTGCTTCTAGGGCTTGTCTATACACAGAAAGTTGCATTGGTTTAAATGCAATCAGTTTAGTTAACTGTGTGGAGATACTTCTATCCATTTAAAACTGGTTTCTTGGCACCTCTATATTTACAGAGGTGAGCTGAACCGATGTAAACCAGGTTTCAAATGATGTAAGAATGTCCACACCCAAGGCTGCACAGCTTTCACTAACTCCGATTCAAATCACACTCTGTGTGCAGGGCAGGCCTGAGACCGTAAAGTCACTGCACAGAGTGAATGGTAGCACAGCACATGAAGGTGAAACCCCTCCTGCCGCAGCTTGCGACTCCATGGCTTATGCCTGCACTGAGGTGTGTGCCCAACACCTGCCCCGGACCCCTACGGAACTGCCAGGCTTCTAGAAACTGGAAGCCAAACAAGGATAAAAATGACACCTGAAGCTCAGTCCCGTGAGATTCCTTGGGTTATGGACTTGACACCTGCTCACTTTAAAATAAAAATAGCAAACAAGAAACAGACAAACCCCTTGTGACCAAGTGCCTTGACAACACACTGGTCCCTCTTGCACATCGTCACTTAGGGCAGTAGCCAGCTGGTAAGGTCCCAGGGTAGCCCAAAGGAGAAACAGCACCAACCTTCAGCTCCCACCTGGGGGAGAAAATGCACTACAGAAGCGGTATTTGAACCTGTGCCTATTAAAAGGCCAAGACCCACACCTTAGCTGCTCAGCCCTCCTAGTGATGTCACCAAGGCTTTTGCAGCAAAACAGCAACATCTTGCGACATCTCCAATGGCACAGATCTGTTTGGGCTTATGCACATCCCGAGGTGACCATTGCAAGAACAGATCCCTGCCGGATCCTACTAGAAACACACCCACTCAGTGATGATTCCCCATTGACAATTACATTTTGAGACAGGTTTTAATCCATTTGATGTGTGCCATGCTAATTAAACAGCATTCTAAGGTTTTTTAATAAAAATATTGTGTAGTACCAAGTCATACACCTTACAGAAGTCTATTACATCAACAGCATAGGTGGCATGTAATGGAGGCTGCGGGAGGCTAAGCCAAATCTCACACCATCAGGGGTGGGGGGGAGTGGCGGATTTGGGCCCCCAGAAAAATCTCCCCCCGTCACAGCCCAGGGACCGGAGGAACTCTCGCTCCCCGCTGCAGGCCTAGGGCCACGGTTGGGGGAAGGCGGTGGGGGAAGGCGGTGGAGTGGGAGTCAAAGGGGGCCGGGGCCGTGGGTGGAACAGGAGAGGGGCCGTGGGGGAAGAGGTGGAATGGGGTGGGGCTGTGGGCAGGGCTGCAGGTGGAAGGGGTGGAACTAAGGAGAGACTCCAGGCTGGGAGCTCCAGCCAGGGCTGAGAGCTCTGCCGTGGTACCAGCTGAGAGCGCAACATCAGCCAGGGCTGAGCTCTCAGTCCTCCCCTGCCCCCAGCCTCTCCAAGGGGAAGCTTCACCCGTCACCCATGTTCAGCAGTATTATCTACATCAGCCAAACTTCTCATCTCGTTGGGGCAAAAAAGATATGACGTTAGTTTGACAGAACCTGTTTTCCATGAATCCATGTTAATTTACATTAATTACCCTCCTTTAGCAACTGAGTCCCATATCAGCCACTCTATTCTCTCTCCTGGCATTGATGTCAGACTGACAGGCCTGTAACTACCCGCGTCATCCTATTTACCCTTTTAAATTTGGTTAGGGCTGAAAATTGTTTTCATCAGACAGTGGCTTCTATGAAACAAATCTGGGGGGTCTCAGTCCAGATCCCAGCAGACAGGTGTCCCCATCACGAAGGTCCCCAACTGACAGTTGGCAGCCTCAGCAGGGAGGTTAATGGCTGGAGGAGGCCAGGAGAGTGAGCCCCACGCTCTGCCCTAGATCAGAGTTAGGTACATGTTGGCAGCACAGTGCGTGGAAGCTCACACAGCCCAGATAGCAGCCGAGTGTCTCTGCCAAGGACTCCAGCCTCTGCAGAGATCGATTCGTTATGAAATCTAGAGAAATAATCTCAATCCCTAGTTGTTTATATTAAACTCCTAAAGGATCTATATGTGCTGGGGCCGGGTTATCTCACTTGGAGAGCAGAACAGGGAAGAGAGCTTTGTGGCTGAATGCTCCAAGCTAGGGTGACCAGACAGCAAGTGTGAAAAATCGGGACAGGGTGTGTGTGTGTGTGTGGGGGGGGTGATAGGTTCCTATATAAGAAAAAGACCCAAAAAATCAGGACTGTCCTTATAAAATCAGGACATCTGGAAACCCTACTCCAAGCAGATGTATTTACAGCCTAGTCTACAGCATCCATCCTGGGGGGATTCTTTCAGAAACAGGGCCAACGCCATGTGAATTCATATAAGTGTTGTGCATTGTAATGGACTCACCAGTAGGTGGTGCTGCTGAGACTGACAAATAAAGGAGGCAGTTACCTGTGTCTGCAGGCCAATGATGAATGACCTGGTCCTGGATGAACCTAGTACATAGCTAGGGACTGATCTAAATGAAGGGGTTTGTACTTGTTATGTTCTGAAAGGCTCCCTGTGCCCTTGGCTTAGAACAGTGGAACATTTTCTGGAAATCTACATAGATAAATACAGAGTCACCGTGAAGAGTGAGTATTAACCCTACATTACAGTCCTGCAAAGGAAGAATGATAGTAACTGTCACGGAGCCACAGAACAGAAATACTTATTGAACACGGCTGCCTTTTCTGTATCATTGACACGTTTACTGTCTCCATCCAGTAACAGGCCTAGGCCGTTGCTAAGATTCTATATTTGGAACAAAAACAATCTCAGGGCTGGAAGGGACCTCAGGAGGTCATATAGTCCAACCCCCTGCTCAAAGCAGGACCAAACCCAACTAAATCATCCCAGCCAGGGCTTTGTCAAGCCTGATCTTAAAAACCTCTAAGGAAAGAAAGTCCACCACCTCCCTAGGTAACCCATTCCAGTGCTTCACCACCCTCCTAGTGAAATAGTGTTTCCTAATATCCAACCTAGACCTCCCCCACTGCAACTTGAGACCATTACTCCTTGTTCTGTAATCTGCTACCACTGAGAACAGTCTAGATCCATCCTCTTTGGAGCCCCCTTTCAGGTAGGTGAAAGCAGCTATCAAATCCCCCCTCATTCTTCTCTTCTACGGGCTAAACAATCCCAGTTCCCTCAGCCTCTCTTCATAAGTCATTGTCCCCTAATCATTTTTGTTGATGTCCACTGGACTCGCTCCAATTTGTCCACATCCTTCTTGTAGTGTGAGGCCCAAAACTGGACATTGTCTTTAGCTTCTGCACCACCACCCCCTCCCACCTGTCAGTGCTGCCTGGCCAAGCCCAGAAGCAGTGCTCCACTGAATAAAGCTGCTCCAGATTTCTGCTCCAAGCAGAAATAATGACTTGATTTCCTCCCCCTCCAATCCTCATCCATTCTTCAGGGACTAGCAGAGTGTTTCTCAAATGCAGCCACCAGGGGCTTTTCTTGCAGCCACAGCCTCCTGCAAGGTGATCGGGGGGCAGGGGAGCAGTGGCCCCTTCCCAAGTGCTCCCAGCAGGGGTTGGGCCCTGGCCCATGGTGGAGGAGCAGGCAGCCAGTGAGGTCCCCACTTTCCCAGAGGCAGTGGGGTCAGACTTCAGTCTTGGGGTGACAGGCAGCAGGCTCCAGGAGCCCCTGGGCTCACTACCCTCACCTCCCATCACCCCAGCCCCGACTGCCTCCCTGCCCACCTCTCCATCCAGGGCCTCATTTGTCCCTGGAATCGCCAGGGCTGAGTAAATCTGCTGTGAAAAGTGATATGTGTTAATATCATTTTTCATGTCAGACTCAGCAGCTAGCTAGGAGGCTATGAAATGAGATTAACATACAAGGATCACTTTTCACAGCAGCCTTACATCCAAAAAAAAAAGTAGCAACCGAAAAAGCACAAGAAATAACAAAAAAGTCAAGAATGTGCAAAGCACCTTATTTGTGTTTCTAGTCTGTTTAGCTCCAGTACATTATTTTGATTATTCAGTCTGTAAAAAAGGCCTACATAAATAAATGGCAGTGATTGGGACAGGGAGATGTGCACATTTCTCTGGTTTTCCTAAAGTTAAGTATTTTAGGAAAAATTGTCAGCACAGCCATCAAAAAATTTGTCGTGAGAACCGCTAGCACTAGGGTGACCAGATGTCCCGATTTTAAAGGGACAGTCCTGATATTTGGGGCTTTTTCTTATATAGGCTCCTATTACCCCCTCACCACTGTTCCGATTTTTCACAGTTGTTATCTGGTCACCCTAGCTAGCAGCCCTCAGCAAGTATTCGCAGTGACCGTGACAGCCCCAGGCAGCCTTTTCAGAACAGGAGGATTTATTGGTCAATGGGAACGCAGCACTGGAAGTCCTTAGCATAAAAGAAGAGAAGGTTAAAGCATAGTCCACTCTGGCCAAGCCACAACGCACAAGCCAAGCTGTAGCGAACTCCATTCTCAGGCTCTGGCTGTCTCCCTCTGACTTCCTTCCGTCAGCCCGGGTGAGAGCCCCAAGCTTCTTCCAGAACCCACATTTATACTCTGCTGGCCACGTCTGTCCTTTGTTCTCCAGGCAGAGCGATGCGGAGTTCACCACCCTGCTGGCCAGTTTCCCCACTGTTGAGAGTTGCTTCATGAGTCACTGGAGCTTGCGCTGGTTGAATTGCGCTGAATGAGTCGGTTTCAGCCAGTTCTTTAACAACTCTATTTATGCCACCCAGCCAGCGAAGCAAACCGCCCCCCCCACCCCTTGTGTCTCTGCCCTGAGAGCAAACGTAATCCTTTCCTCCCCGGCTGGGCAGCAGTGCAGCGTAACAAGCCTTGTGGATAGAGGGAAGCAGTTTAGATCTCAACGTCACATGACCTACTTATAAGGAAACACGGAAATACAGCCTAGACACACCTGCTAGAAGGTGGATGCACAACTGGCTGGAAACGCGTCCTCAGAGTGAGCAATAAGATTAAGATGTTGTCACGGTAACGTCTAGTAAAAGCCACGGACCGGTCATGGGCAATAGACAGAAATTCAGAGAAGCCCATGACCGGTCTGTGGCTTTTACTAAAAATAAAGGAGGAGGCTGCCTGGAGGGACTAACAGCTCCAGCCCCTGTGGCAATGGCTCAGAGCTCCAGAGCCCCTGCTGCAGCTCAGACCTCCGGGGCCAGCATCTGGGTGCTCTGGGGTCCCTGCAGCGGCTGACAGCTTTTGTCTTGCCACTAGGGCACAGGCAGAGCACGGAGCACAAGAGGTGCAACACCTTTGCAGTTAGATCCACCCAGAGAAGATCCCACAATCCCTCCAGACCACGTGGGAGACCCCAGCACTTTCATCTGGGCACATTTTAAGCCTCTTGTACCTCTGCCAGTCCTCCCTGGCGGAGCAGCTCTGAGGTACATCAGGGATGCATTGTGCCCTTTGTCTTCGTGCCGCACCGTGGATACAGGACTGGAAGTTGCTGTTAGTTGCTGGGACACAGAAGTGGCTGGTTGCTTTAACAGTGGCCACGGTTCAGGTTCTGCACTGAGGACCTTCTTGCAGCTTAGGCCATTCAAGTTTCTTATAATGTGGCTGCCACAGATGGGAGATGATGGGCTGGAGTCTTTGAGTGAGGAGACGGGGTGCCAGGAACCGGCAGAGCTGATACGAAACCCACCCAGACCCTTAACATTATTTAAGAACTGTAGCCAGTGACACAGGAACACCGGGGAGAAGGCAAAGATAAATGGCCTTATTCAAATGCTGCAAGATTAGCGTCATCCTGCTTCCCCTGTTCAAAATCCCTTAAGATATCAGCTTTGCTAGAAACAATAAACTCTGTCCCAGCGTGTCTGAGCTCGGTCATTGACAGATGGGCAGGGGACCTGGGACCGTGCCGCTCTCCCTCACCAACAGCAGAATGATTGTGGGGAAAGCTGGCCTCCGTACTGCCCACGGACTAACGTCTCGGTTATACTAGCTTTGCTGACCTGACATTTCAAGAAGTCTAAGGTCAGCCTGGAATACAGAGAAGAATCGACATGATCAGGCTGCAGCTTATGAAAGCAGATAGGAGTCCCGGCTGGTGCCCCACGCGTCCAGAGCTGGGTCAGTGGGCCACTCCACCCCAATCTCAGGGAGGCTGCCAGACAAATCTCTCACCCCCGAGCGGTGACCCATCACCAGGAACACCCGTCCCAAACGTCCCTCAGAAACCATTACGTGCACGTCACTCCGGTCTTATGCCAGACGAAATATCAGATCCACTCCAGTGTCTGTGGTGATGCCGCGCTCTGGAGACTGGAGCACTCTTACGGTGATCAGGGGCTCTTTTTAGGTCAGCTGAGTGAACATGTGGTTTTGGAGATAATATTGCAGCGTTCTGCCCACCGTGTCATTGTTTGGGATGAGTTGGGGGGGTTAATTAGTTGTGAGCACAGATTAATTTACTCCTGGGGGAATTCCGCACCAATGCACATGCACAGAATTTATGTCCCTCCCTTATTTCTTTGTTTTCCCACAGAAAAATTACTTTCCAATGGGGAAGCAAATTCAAGCCACAAGACTGGCCATGCGACTCTCCCCAGCAGTATGTTTCTGGTACCCAGGGCAGCCAGCAGAGAGATAAATCACTGTGGGGCATGGGGCGGGACTGGGGAAGACATGGCTGGTGGCTCCTACCCTGCGTCAGGCTCAGCTGCTAGTCCCAAATGAGCAAGACAGGACTTCCTCTTTCCCTGCATGGCATCCAGGGCTGGGTCAGACCCACCCCAGATTTCTCCACCTGGCTATAGGAAACTCTGCAAACTCCCCACCACCACCACCATGTTTCCTGCATCCATTGCTCCTCAGCTGCAGGGAGGAGAAATCACTGTGCAGGGGGCTGCTCCCCCATCTGTCCAACCCCCATGCAGCCAGACCCCCTCATACCCAGACCCTGCCAATGAGCCTCATTCCTCCTCACACCCAGACCCACCTCCCAAGGCCCACTCCCCCTGCACCACCCCGATGAGCCACCCACACCCAGATCCCCCCACCATTGAGCCCCAACCAGCTGCACCTGGATCCCAACCCCACTGAGCCCCACTCCCCCAGCATCTAGACCCCCCCACTGCACCCCTCACACCCAGACACCCCCCGCTGAGCTCTATCCCCCCCCCCACTCAGACCCCCCTGCTGAACCCCAACCACCTTCACCTGGACCCCCTGCAGAGTCCCATTACCATTGCACCCAGAACACCCACCCCAATAAGCCCTTGTGCATCCAGATCCCTCCGCACCCAGATCCCCCACTGAGCCACCCGCACCCAGCCTGCCCCACACAGAACCCTCTCAACCCACACCTGGATTCTCCCCACACTAAGCCCGTCCACATTTGGATCCTGCCTCGCTGAGCCTGCCTGCCCACACCTGGCACAGAGGGGCAGGGCCCTGGGGTGTTTCTGGGGCAGGCCCGGTCCTTGCGCCATGTCAGGGTTGGATGCAGCCTCACTGCTAGTCTGTGCTCCGGGGTGCAGCTGCACTATGATCTCCCACCTCTGTGAGCCAGTGGCCTGTGCTCCCCAAGGCCAGGCTGGAGCCTCCACATTTATGTGACAAATAAAATTTGCAGAATTTTTAAATCTTTGGTGCAGAATGTCCTCAGGAATATTAATTCCATTAACACCCAAATATTCCGTCCTACTGAGCTATGCATGTGGAATATATAAGAATAAAAGACAGAGGGGACAGAGTCTGTACCTGCTTTATACATCCTTGGGTCAGGGCACAGCTGGAGCTTTACCTGACGTTTTCAGACACTTTAGTCCTTTGTCCCCTGCACCTTTCAGATCAGTACCTGCTGGTAGCTATGGGAGCCTCTGGAGGTGAGAGCACGACAGTGCCAGCACAGTTCACAAGGACTGAAGGAGCCAACTCCATCCACAGCTGTGACTCTCTTCCTCTTGGCCACCTCCATGTGCTATGGTCAAGGTGGAACCCAGCCAGCTTTCCTTGCAATCATATGGCACCATGGGAACTTGGCTGCTTCTGGATCTTACTCTCCTGCTGGAGCGTCTCACCTGGGGTCAGTTCATTCGGGATGGCCTGGGAGCGGTATCCTGTCCCACGCAGCGCATGGGCAGCTATGGGAACAGGGGGACAGCTCCACAAAGGGACAGAAGTGCTTCAATCCAACAGGAAGGCACCACTCACAGCCTCAAAGGCCCAGCTCAGCAGCCACCTAACCCTGTAGGGTGCGTAATCACCCTACTCTGCCTGAGCTGGAGCAAGGACTTTAACCCACATCTCCCTGCTGAGCTCTGACCAACACAGTTCTGGGCACGCTCAGCTGGGGCTCTCTCAGTCTCACCTGTTTTCCTTTGTATTAATTAGCTATTCAGTGGGCCAGAGAAGCACAGGCATGGGCGCCAACTTATATGGGCTCCTGGGGCTAAAGCCCCAGGAATATTCAAAGTCAGGGGCTCTGCTCCACCAATATTTGGAGCCACGGGGAGCCCAGAGCCCTTTAAATCCCAGCCGCGGCCGGGAATTAAAAGGCTCTGGGCTGCCTGCAGCGGCGGGGAGCGTAGAGCCCTTTAAATCCAGCCGCGGGGGGAATTAAAAGGCTCTGGGTTGCCCGCAGCCGCGGGGAGCCCAGAGCCCTTTAAATCTCAGCTGCGGCCGGGAGTCAGAGGGCTCTGGGTTGCCCGCAGCGGCCGGGAGCCCAGAGCCCTTTAAATCCAGCTGCGGGGGGAATTAAAAGGCTCTGGGCTGTCCGCAGCTGCGGGGAGCCCGGAGCCCTTTAAATCCCAGCCGCGGCCAGGAGTCAGATGGCTCTGGGTTGCCCGCAGCGGCGGGGAGCCCAGAGCCCTTTAAATCCCAACCCCGGCAGGGAATCAAAAGGTTCTGGGTTGCCCGCAGCGGCGGGGAGCCCAGCGCCCTTTAAATCTCAGCTGCGGCCGGGAATCAGAGGGCTCTGGGCTGCCCGCAGAGATTCCGAGCCCTGGCTGGGATTTAAAGGGCTCACGGCTCCCCGCGGCTGCCGGCAGCCCAGGGCTGTTTCAATCCCGGCATGCAGCCGCTGTTTGCCCCCTCCCCAGACCTCTGCCCCAACTGCCCCCCAGGACTCCCACCCCCTATCTAACACTGCTGGTCCTTATTCCCTGATACCCTCTCCTGGGACTCCTGCCCCTAACTGCCCCCCAGGACCCCACCCCCTATCTAAATGCTGCTGCTCCTTGTCCCCCGATTGTTCCCTCCCAAGAGCCCTGCTCCAACTGCACCTTGGGACCCCATCCCCTATCTAAGCCTCCCTTCTCCTTGTCCCAAACTGCCCCCTCCTGAGACCCCCCCCAGCTTTCCCCCAGGACCCCACCCCCTACCTGTCCCCTGATAAACCCCTGGGACTCCCATGCCTATCCAACTGCTGCCTGTCCCCTGACTGCCCCCCTGAACCTCTGCCCCATCCAACCACCCCTGCTACCTGTCCCTTGACTGCCCCCTGGAACTCCCTACCCCTTCTCCAACCCCCAGCCCCCTTACCGTGCCACTCAGACCAGCGTGTCTGGCTCCATGCAGCTCCAGACATATTGCTGCATACATCCTGCCGTGCTCCCCCACAGAGCCCACAGCCCCACCCCCACCCCAGCACCTGCCTTCCAGATTTGAACACCTCAAAATTCAGGAGTGCTCAAGCTCAATTTGGGCAGCTGTTACTTCATTTCTCCCAAATCAAATATACTGATCCACTGTAACTTGCTGTAGAAAAAAGCAGGATAAAATTGAGCAAGAAATGCTTATTAGCACTGGAATTGCTATTTTCAACAGTCATTGCCTTTTTGTTTGTTTAAAAGGAAGACAGTGATATTGCATTGGCAAATTCCCCATAGAAAGAAAGAGTGGAACAAAAGAATAATAAAGGCACCTCAACTTTTTCCTCATTTATGGAGGACAGTCTTATAATATGCATCCAGATATCTTCCAATCACACAAACTGAAAATTGTTCCACTTTACTGCAGCTCTGTAACCATATGGGAACCAATCCTGTCTGTGTTTTGTGCACATCCAAAATTCCTGCTGAATGACCCACCCTGGGAGCGTTACCAGTGACCCAGGGCTGGGGAGGCAGGAGGTGTGGGGGGGGAGGCACTGGTGTGGGGGAGCCCAGGGCTGGGGCACTGGTGAGGAGGAAAGGGGGAAGCCCAGCGCTGAGACGGCAGGGGGTGTGGGTCAGTGGGGGGAGAGCCCAGGATGGGGGCAGCAGGGGGGTACAGGGGGGAGCCTAGAGCTGGGACGGGGGGCAAACACATTTTTTTTGCTTGGGGCAGCAAAAAACCTAGAGCTGACACTGCCGGGTTCCCCCAGCCGCCGGAGCCCCGAGCCCTTTAATTTGACCCTGAGGGCTCCCAGCCACCTCTTCAGCTGGGAGCCCCCGGTTGATTTAAAATAAGGTATCACCTCCCCACCCCCAACCTTCCTCTCTTGGAGCAGACTGTCTCCAGGGCAAGAAGCTTACACCTGCCTGGGTCTGACCTCGGAGCATTCAGCCCTTCCACATCATGCACTTTCCACAGCGAGTCTGCCCAGGCGGGTCTTGGGGCAACCAGAGGTCCCTGCACCCCAACTCCGCAGTCAGATGTGACTCTCAGCCAGACAGTAAAACAGAAGGTTTATTAGATGACGGGAACACAGTTTAAACAGAGCTTGTTGGTACAGAAAACAGGACCCCTCTGTCAGGTCCATCTTGGGGGGTGGGGAGCCCACAACCAAGTTCTGGGTCAATCCCCATTTCCCCAGCAGCTCCAAACTGACACTCCCTCCTCTGGCCTCTGTGTCTTTTCCGGACAAGGAGGCCACCTGATCTCTTTGTCCCCAACACCTTCAGTTGGCATCTTGCAGGGGAAACTGAGGCACCCACACAGTATTCAGAGAAAATATTAAGAACATTCCCACTTCATCACAACAGGTGCAACAAAATATAATACTGTATATTGAAGTAGGCAAGTGCTGCTTCTGACTTTCCACTTTTAATTGACCCTTGTAATCTTGTGGCGCTGACGTGTTGTAGCTTCATTTTATATCGGCTTACAGGGCGGGAGCGGGGGGGCCCCACCATTTTGGGCCCCACCAAAAATTATATAAACCTGCCGCCTATGAGCACAGGAGGATGGCTCTGTAGCCCAGTGCTTGAGGCACTCAGCTGGGAGATGAGACCCAGGTTCAAATCAGGCAGAGCAGGGATTAGAAAGGGTCTCCCACAGCCCAGCATGGTGCCGTCACCACTGGACTCATCGCTATTGTGAGCACACGCCGGCCTGTCATGAGGAAGGGCTGCCCTGGCTGAGGCACCAGTTCTAGAGGTGAGGCGAGGGGGCCAATTTGCACTGATCCCAAGAGAAGAGAAGGACTAAGGTGCATCCAAGTGTGGCCCCCTGCAATCACAGCTCTCTGGTCCCAACCAACCTCTGCCGAGCCTTGCGCACTGCTTTAGACACTGGCACCCCCTTCCCACTGCCATGGACAGTCCCTGCTGTACATGCACTCAGGGGAAAATGTGTTCCCTGCCCCAACACCCCCCCACCAAGAGGCAAAGGTGACTCCCCAGGGAGCACTGTGATCCCAGCACCGGGCAAACCGCCCCCCCCAACCTGGCCAGGAAGCCCCCACCCCAGCAGCACTGACAAGGCTTGTACGTTTGATACCCAATAACCAGCTTTCCATGCAAATGTGCCTTTTATCTGCTCGCCCCACAGACCCGCACAGACTCACCTTCACACCCACACCCGGGGCCTGACTTGCCACTGCCCTGCGCCTTGTGCACTCAGTCACAGCAGTGCAATGTGCGTTCACACACAGGCAAATGCCAGTCTGCTGTGTCTCCCTCTCTCACCCCCCACCCCCCCGCCACCAGCACATTTACGGGGGGGGGGGAGAGCTCTCAGAGACAGGCCAGAGGAGAGGGGAAGCTGCTCCGAGACCCCAGTCCTGGGGGAGTGCCATTGCCCAGGGATAGTTTCTGGCAAAGGGTGTGTGTAAAGATTAATGGAGGGGGAAATCTCTGAAATTCAGAGATAGCTGCCAGTGAAACTGCAGCAGCGAGGGAGTGTGTGTGCACACACACAGGGCATGGGATGTAGGAGTGCAGGGCATTATGCTTGTGTTAATGTGTGTGTGCATGCTAGATAGACATCTTCAAAGCACCAGGGCCTGATGAAATGCATCCTAGAATACCCAAGGAGCTGACTAAGGAGATATCTGAGCCATTAGCAATTATCTTTTAAATGTCATGGAAGGCGGGAGACATTCCAGAAGGCTGGAAAGGGGAAAATCTAGTGGCCATCTCTAAAAAGGGAAATAAGGACAACCCGGGAAATTACAGACCAGTCAGCTTAACTTCTGTACCCGGAAAGATAATGGAGCAAATAATTAAGCAATCAGTTTGCAAACACCTAGAAGATAATAAGGTGATAAATTACAGTCAGCATGGATTTGTCAAGAATAAATCATGTCAGACCAACTTGATAGCTTTCTTTGACAGGGTAACAAGCCTTGTGGATGGGAGGAAGCAGTAGGTGTGGTATATCTTGACTTTAGTAAAGCTTTTGATACTGTCTCGCATGACCTTCTCATAAGAAAACTAGGGAAATATGACCTAGATGGAGCTACTATAAAGTGGGTGAATAACTGGTTGGAAAATCGTTCCCAGAGAGTAGTTATCAGTGATTCACAGTCAAGCTGCAAGGGCACAATGAGTGGGGTCCCGCAGGGATTGGTTCTGGGTCTGGTTCTGTTCAATATCTTCATCAATGATTTAGATAATGGCATAGAGAGAACACTGATAAAGTCTGCAGACGATACCAAGCTGGGAGGGGGTGCAAGTGCTTTGGAGGATAGGATTAACATTCAAAATGATCTGAACAAACTGGAGAAATGGACTGAAGTAAATAGTATGAAATTCAATAAGGACAAATGCGAAGTGCTCCACTTAGGAAGGAACAATCAGCTGCACACATACAAAATGGGCAATGACTGCCTAGGGAGGAGCACTGTGGAAAGGGATCTGGGGTCATAGTGTATCACAAGCTAAATATGAGTCAACAGTGCAACGCTATTGCAAAAAAAGCAAACATCATTCTGGGATGTATTAGCAGGAGTGTTGTAAGCAAGACACGAGAAGTAATTCTTCTGCTCTACTCCGCGCTGATTAGGCCTCAGCTGGAGTATTGTGTCCAGTTCTGGGCGCCACATTTCAGGAAGGATGTGGATAAATTGGAGAAAGTCCAGAGAAGAGCAACAAAAATGATCGAAGGTCTAGAAAACATGACCTGTGAGGGAAGATTGAAGTTTAGTTTGGAGCAGAGAAGACCGAGTGGGGACATAACAGTTTTCAAGTACATAAAAGGTTGTTACAAGGAGGAGGGAGGACAGGACAAGAAGCAATGGGCTTAAATTGCAGCAAGGGCGGTTTAGGTTGGACATTAGGAAAAACTTCCGAACTGTCGGGTGGTAAAGCACTGGAATAAATTGCCTAGGGAGGTTGTGGAATCTCCATCATTGGGGATTTTTAAGAGCAGGTTGGACAAACGCCTGTCAGGGATGATCTAGATAATACTTAGTCCTGCCTTGAGTGCAGGGGACTGGCCTAGATCTCTCCAGGTCCCTTCCAGCTCTGTGATTCTATGCACAGGGCAGTGCATGTGTTTGCATATGCAGGACCGTGTATGTGTGTGCAGGAGTCAGTGTGCCCAAAGTGCACAGGACTGTGTGTGTTTGCATGTGCAGGATGGTGTGTGCGCACATGTACAGCAGAGTCTGTGTGTGTGTGTGTGTGTGCAGGGCACTGTTGTGTGTCTGCATGTGCAGCAGTCAGTGTGTGTGTGTGCACACAGGGCACTGTGTGTGTGCACATGTGCAGCAGTCAGTGTCTCTGTGTGTGCCTGCAGCAGTTGGTATGTGTGCGCGCATGCATGCGCAGGGACTGTGTATGTGCAGGGCTTGTGTGCTGCAGTTGGGGGTGTGCGCACGCGTGTGCATGTGCACGCAGGGCTCTGGTGTGTGTGCGCAGCAGTCAGGGTGTATGTGCAGGGCGGTGTGTGTGTGTGTGTGTAGAGCTCTCTCTGTGTGCAGAAGTCAGGGTGTGCGTGTCTGCATCTGTGCAGCAGTCTCTGTGTGTGCAGCAGTTGGGGTGCGCAAGCACATGTACAGCAGTCTGTCTCTGTGTGCGTGCTCAGCAGTCAGTGTTTCTGTGCCTATGTGCATGGCTCTGTGTGTGTACAGCAGTCAGTGTCTGTGTGTGGCTCCGTGTGTGTGCAGCAGTCAGTGTCTCTATGCCTGGGTGCAGGGCTGTGTGTGTACAGCAGTCAGTATGTGTGCCTGCAACAGTTGTGTCTGTGTGTGTGTGTCTGTGTGTGCAGGACTCTGTGTGTGCAGGGCACTGTGTGTGCAGCAGTCAGGGCATGTGTCTGTGCAAGACTGCGTGTGTGCACACACATGCAGCACTCAGGGGGGTGCAGGGCTCAGTATGTGCAGCAGTCAGTGTCTGTGTGTGCAGCAGTGTGCATGTGCAGGTCTGTGAGTGTGCAGCAGTTGGAATGTGTGTGAAGGGTTGTGTTTGTGCAGTAGTTGGTGTGCATGTGTATGTGTGTAGTGTGTGCAGTGCTCTATATGTGCAGTAGGGCTGTGTGTGAGAGAGAGTGAGCAGGGGTGTGTGACAGAGAGAGAGAGCGAGCAGGGCTGTGAGAAAGAACAGGGCTGTGTGTGAGTGTGAGTGAGCAGGAGTCTGTGTGTGTGAGAGAGTGTGCGCGAGCGAGCGTGCGCGAGCGAGCAGGGCTGTGGGTGGGTGGGTGTGAGCGAGCAGGAGTGTGTGTGAGAGAGAGCGAGCAGGGCTGGGGGGGTGAGTGAGAGTGTGAGCGAGCGAGCAGGGCTGTGTGTGTGTGTGTGAGCCCGCGAGCAGGGCTGGGGGGGGGGTGAGTGAGAGTGAGCGAGCGAGCAGGGCTGTGTGAGTGTGAGCCCGCGAGCAGCGCTGTGTGCAGCACTCGGGTGTGCGCGCAGGGCGGGTTCGCTCCACCTTTGCCGTCACCTTCCCCTCCAGCCCCGCCCGCCGCTCAGTTCCCGGCACCTGAGACAGGTGCCGCCCGCTCCCAGCAGCTCCCGTGTCCGCCCGGGAGCGGCTCCGGCTCCGTCCTGCCGCGAGCGGGGCCCATGGCGCAGGAGGGGACGCGGCTGCCGCCGCCCGTGGGCGCGGAGCCGGGGAGCCGGAGCCAGGCGGGGGCAGCCGGGCGGGCGGAGCCGGAGCCGGAGCCCGAGCCCGCGGCGGGGCTGGGCGGGGAGAGCTGCCCGGAGCACGGGCTGGAGCTGGGCTGGTTCTGCGCCGCTCACCGCCGGCCGGTCTGCGCCCAGTGCGCCAGGCTGGGCGGCTGCCGCGGCCACCGCGTGACGGCGCTGGAGGCGAAGGCTGCGGACCTGCGGGTAAGCGGGGCTGGGCCGGGGCCGGGGCGGCCGCTGGCCTGGATCCGCTCCGGGCGCTCCCCGCAGGCTGCCCGCCGCGCCGGGCGGCTCCCCGGACGTGGGAAGGACTCGGGCCGGACGGTTGGCGGGAGAGCCCGGCGGTGGAGCCGGCGCTGCCCCTGAGCGCAGGGGGCTGCCGTGGGGCCGCTTCCCAGCCCTGGGGGGTGACGTCCCTCGGGGCTCCGGCCGCGTGTGACGGGAGCGCAGAGCCCCAGGTGCGCGCAGGGCCGGGCTGTGCCAGGCGCTGCGCAGACACGTGCTGGGAGACAGGCCGCCGGGTCCCCCTTGGGCGCTGGGCTGGGCGCAGCCTGGGTCCCTGCGAGCGCCCGGCCGAGGGGGCGCACCCCGGGGCAGGGACCGCGCCCACCCAAGCGCCGCCTGAGCCGAGCCAGCCGCGCCCGTGGCCCGGCCTCACTCGCTGGGCGCACACACGGGGCGGGGCCGGGTTTCCTTCCCCCATTCGGGTGTAACCGCGAAGCCTGACAGCGCCCGGTGCCCCTCCCCTGAACACTGAGCCTGGAAAGTGCCCGGCACCCCCAGCGCCTCTTTAAAAAAGTTTCAGCCATCCAATCAGAGCGCAGAAACGATACCGCGTGACCTAGGTGCCCGCTCACACATCTTCAGGAGTGAGCAATGGGAAGCGGAGAGCGTGTGAGCTCCCCCGGCCGGCCTGGTCATATCGCCCATGGGCGGGAGACTCCCGAGGTGCGCGGGGATCTGGGCCTGGGCCCTCTCTGCGGTACCCTGGGAATTTCAGGCTAGATCAAAATAACATAAATAAAGTGTAAACGCCTCCTTGTTCCTGTCTGTTGACTTTCGTTTTTACATGTAAACCCCAGTGACAGGTTTGGTTCCCAGCAATCCCATGGGAATTGTCCTATTGCCAAGGGAAATGGCAGATTTCAAAGGCAAAACTATGGCTCAGAGTCTGTTCTGGCAAAACTGTGCTTGTTGCAGGAGGGGGCATAGGCTGTTTTATGCTCCATGGCTTGGGGAGGGGGAGGAATAGCTCAGTGGTTTGAGCATTGGTCTGCTAAACCCAGGGTTGTGAGCTCAATCCTTGTGGGGGCTATTTAGGGATCTGGGGCAACACTCTGTCTGGGGATTGGTCTTGCTTTGAGCAGGGGGTTGGACTGGATGACCTCCTGAGGTCCCTTCCCCCCCAGCATTCTATGATTGGGCTGCCCATTCATGGCATAAATTAGAGCAGCCCCAGGACTGCTCCAATTTATGTTTGGCTGCAACAGCCCTCCAAAGTCATCCCAGTTGAGAATAGCAGGAGCTATTTTGATCTGGCCATGCCTGCACCCTCCCCTTGTGCACATGCTATGCCAGTGGCTAGGGAGGTGGCTAAAGCTACTCTGGCAACTCTGCTGTGTGGAGAAAGCCATTATGCCAGGGATCATCCCAGAGGCCATTTCCACTGAGGTTCTGTCTCCTCACAATGCCAGAGTGATGTAAAGGAACAAAAACATGACAGAGAATCTGGCCTAGGTGATCTGCATGTAATCGTTTCTCCCGTCCTTCCACCTCTTCCTCTCGCACAGATCCTATCGCTGGCAATCGGGAGTCCAGGACAGGTCTTACCAAGGTGGATTGTCATATGATTAAAACCCACTAACTTTTAGGGGTATTTTAGCCCATTTGTGACTTTTTCAGGCAAGCATTGGGTTTTGTTACAAATCTGGGGTTCGTTTCTTTGTGTAAAGCTGGGGTGTGCTTGCAGCTGATTGCAATGGGGCTGAGAGCTCCCGGGGACCACATGCAGCCCGTGCTGTAGTGAAGGACGCTATATGAGTACAGCACTTCTGAAAGCTGAGCGCTCATGGTGCCCGATAGCAGAGGATGCTCCGAGAGAGGCTGTGAATGCAGAGCTCTGATTCTGTATTTCAGAATAAAATTGTGGATCAGTGTGAGAAGCTCCAGCTGCAGAGTGCTGCGATCACCAAATACATGGCTGAGGTGCTGCCAGGGAAGAACCAAAGTGCTCTGGTAATTCTCTTTTCTTTCCATGGCACCGTAATGTGGACCTGAGCTTGCTAGTGCAGCCTGCATCTCACAGGCAAACAAAACCCCACTCAGCAATATTAGTGCTGGCTGCCGAGATGGCTTTACTCTTTGGTTACTGATTTTATTTAGGCCCTTCTCCCTACCTGACCATCCCCCATAACGGACAGACAGTTTTGCTTGGTCTCCTGCGGTATAAACCCCGACTCTGCTCCGTGAGGCAGCCAGCTGAGCGTATGCACTGTACACATTGCACTGCTTCCAACACCCTCTCTGCTGCCCCATCCTCCTGTAGATGACCTTGGCCTGGGTTCTGGGGGTGTGCTTGGGAATCAAACCCTGAAGTTTGCCCTTGTATTTGCTCATCTCTCAGTTCAGCTGATGCTGCTTCCCGTGCCTCCCTCGGGCAGTGCTTTCCTTTAAAGCGACTGTGTGAGGATAACAATACTAGGCCTATTTCTCCCTTTCGCTGAGGCCACGTTACACCTCTCTGGCAGCATCTCTTTCATCCTACACTGATTTTAAAGCCCATTTACACTGCGAGAGCAGGGGAAAGTGGCCGTAGTATAACTGAGAATCCGGCCAGCTATTTTGGTGTAAATACTCTGTGGGTATGTCTATGCTTGTAATGCTGCAGCGTAGACGTTATTACCCATCAGCCTGAGTTATCCACCTCCCCAAGAATTCTTCCATCGACCTAGCACTGTCTACCCAGGGACTTAGGTCGGCTTAACTACGCCACTTGGGGGTGTGGATTTTCCAGTTCTCCGAGCAATGTAGTTATGCCGACCTAATTTTCTAATGTAGACCAGGCCTGTGTTAGCAATAATGGCTCTGAACACTTCAATGACCCTAACTTCTCCCGGTTCCCTGCTGGTGCCTGTGCTTCAATAAAAGGCTAGTCAGTTTCAGTTTTGTTTCTAGTCAGTTCACTTCCAGCCTCTCCTGCCCTCCTGCAATGGCTGGGCTGCAAAGGCTGCACAGACATGCTTCAGTGCGAGCAGACCCGCTGCTGAGTGAATAGGAGTGTGTGTGGAGGGCGGGGAACAGCAGCTGTCAGGCCTAATCCTGCAAACCCTTCTTAATGTGAGTTGAGTCCAGTGGGACTGCTGCAGGGAGCCGGAGCTGCTATCCTGCACCAGGGGTTGTAGGCTGGCCCTTTAGCTCGTCAGCACGAGATCGTTTCCCTGGTGTAAAACTTGTTTTTTGTATGAAGCTGAAATTTTGGGCCTTGCTGGGTGTCAAGTTGGCACTTAGTAGCCATGACGATACCAGCTAGTGCCTTAGAAACACCATAGCCGGTAGGTAGAGCGGCCTGGTTCCGATCTCACACTGGTTTGCACCACTTTAATCCCAGTGATTTCAGGTGGATTGACTGAGCATTAGAGTGCACTGAAAGCCAGTTCCGGTGGTAACTTTCCAGCATGCCAGTGGTACTGCATGTAGTGCTTGCTGAGCTGAAGCAGGGGCGCCTGATACTTCTCCCTGTCCTTGCTGTGGCAGAATGCGGCCAGCTGGGCCCGGGAAGTGGTGATCCAGAGATTGATCTTTGTGAGAAATGTGTGTGAGAACGAAGAGCAGCGACTGCTGGAGAAGGTGCACACGGAGGAGGAGAGGACTCACCAGAGCATCCTGACCCAGCGAGCTCACTGGACTGAATCCCTGCAGAAACTGGCTGCCCTCCGCACCTACCTAGTGGATATGATCACCAACCTGGATGACCACGGCCTGGTGGTAAGTACCACAGTCCTGTACTGAGGAATCGGGCTAGCCTGCAGCCAGGCTTCTCTCGCTGTAGCTGATGACTCTTGAGCGCAGCAGTTCGGCAGCTTGTTGCACTGACAACAAGGAGGCCAGAGTTCAAGAGAGACTCGGGTTTGCATTCCTGGGACGCAGCTGTGGCTACCCAGGGAGTCACCTGGCTGGAATCACCAGAGAAATGTGGCTGCCCCGTAAGAGCTAGGAACAGGTGAGGGAGCTTCTGAAATGCTCCCACTGGTCTTCCCCTTCCTGCGGGTGATGGGAGAATATCAGAATTGTCGTCCAAGCTCGGGGATGCACCATCCTTTGGATGGTCGGCTAGAGCAGCACTCGCTGCTGCATTGCTTCCCTCTCGCCTATTCTCCCTTGCAAGCAGTGGGGCCACAGGGGCCCGGGCAGGGCCTCAACAGCTGAGGACTGGGCTCGGGAGTCAGAGAGGGAGAAGGCCGGCACATGGTTTTTCATGGGTTTTTCTAGTTCTTTGTTGATTTTAAACAGCTCCGGGCAGGTCTACACTTAAAACGCTGTGCTGGTGCAACTGCACCGCTGTAGCGCTTTAATGAAGACGCTCTAAACCGACAGGATGGGGGGGTGGCCAAAATTTTTTTTGCTTGGGGCAGCAAAAATCCCAGAGCCGGCCCTGGGGGCGGTGTGAGGCTTGTAAATGTTTCCACACTGGGTCAGAGGTTGGTCTCTGGCAGGAGCTGACACTTGATGTTAGTGTGACAAGATGTCCCGTTTTTATAGAGACAGTCCCGATATTTGAGGCTTTTTTTGTATAGAAGCCTATTACCCTCCCAACCCCCGTCCTGATTTTTCACACTTGCTGTCTGGTCACCCTACTGGATGTGTGCGAGGAAGGGTCTGGCAGTGCTCCACTCATGAGTGCTGCGTGTTTGTCTTTCCCCTCCTGGCTCTGTGGTGCTCAGACTATGGCCTGAAGCAGGAGAGACGAACACACTGACCTTACGTATAACTACAAATATGATTGAGCCTAGAATTGTCCGGCCCTGGGATAGGATTCTCTAACCCCACAATGGAAAATGCCACCAATTGATCACACACTGTGCAAAGAAATCTTCCTGAATTGACTTTGGCCAATTAATGCAGGCTCCATAATGAGAAAGCTGATACACATGCGAGGTTTGGCTGATAACAGAATGATGTCTGCTTTGGAAACAACAACTCTCCGGCGCTGTCATCACCCCCAGGTCTCAGGCCTTTCCCCGAGGAGCTGGGGGCCTGGGACAGACTGGGGGGGCAGTCAGCATCTGAAATGCCATGAGTCAGACAGCTGATGGGGGCTGCAGTGACTGTGCTAGAGAGCTGCGCTTCCTGTGGGGCTAAACGCACTGAGGCGTCACTGCTGGGCAGCTGCCGGTATGTTATAAAGTCGTTCTCTTGGTTCAAACAAATCGATAGATGGTGGTTGTGCAGAAGGCACTGCGTGTTCTGGAGCTGCCGGCCTGTGGAAATGGCTGGGCCGCTCCATCTGCCCCACAGAAATAGATTTCTGTTAATGATGTCAGACTCTCCTCTTATCACTACTGCTCGGCTGCCTCTGAGCGAGCACAGGATGTCCTTTCCGTGTGGACGTGGGGGAGGGAACGCCACTGACAAGTGCAAGTGGCGGGGTCCCACACCGAGGTGCTGAGGGAACGATGCAGCAGGAACAGGCTCCTGGGTGCAGCGGGAGACCCCGGAGCACTGAGGAGTTTGGCTCCAGAGTTGCCCTCACCCCTGACCGAGGTCTCCCGCGTGTTTGCCTCACACCAGACAAGCCAGCTCTGCTTTTGAGAGCAGCGGTGCCAGCCCGTGGCTCCTGCACGCAGCACCGCAGCTCCCTGTGCCCTGCCCACACTCTGAGCGTGCAGAGCCCTGATGGCCTGTGGGAAATGCAGCCCAAGAGGCACTGGAGGATGTGCCCCAGCCCAGCCTGAGCCGGGAAGAGGGAGATGGGCAGTGGAGCAGCTCCCTGCTCCTGCGGCGGATGGGGCTGCTCTCCCCCGAGGCCCAGGAAGGACAGTTGTGCTTCCCACAGCCCAGACCAGCAGGAGAGAGGGGAAACCACTGAAGTGCTGCAACGAAGCCTTCTGGGGTGGATGTGGGGCTGGGGAGCTGGAGGACTCCTGCTGCAGGTACCTGACTGCAAGGGGTCTGCACTGAGGGGTCTCGGACGCCATTGTGGGAGGCACATTAGATAACAGGCCATAGAGCAGCTGGTAGGAAAAGCAGCAGGAGACGGAGCCATCAGGGACGTGGGGGAGAGGATCCTTGGCTACCGGTGGCAGGCGGATTTTCCTGCTGCATGAACTTATTCAATTCACCTGCTTTGGGCATTGCCAGCAGCACAGGTTAATCCCCAGGAGGCCGTTTTAGCCATTTTCAGGGGTTCGTTGTTCGCTGTGACACTGTTTGTGCCCGGGGCGGGCTCGGTGAGGGGGATGGAGGACTTGGGAAGACATCCAAACCCACTGAGACCTTTGCATAAGTGCCCAGGGAGAGAGTTTATTGTGTGAGAACAATGACAATCAACGGCACCCCAGGGTACAAAATATACGGGAGTGACAGGGTAAGTCACGCTGGTCGGGCGTTGACACTCTGGGGGAAAGCACAGGGCCAAATACAGTACAACTCGAAATGAATCGAACTGTGCCAAAGAATCACTATGCACAAATTCCATGCTTGAATACTGAGAGTCCATAGCTGCAGGAGTATAGTACCGACCACCTGACCAGGATGGTGATGGTGATGGTGATTGTGAAATGCTCCACGAGATTAGACAGGCTACAAAAATAGAAAACACAATAATATGGGAGATCTCAGCGATCCCCATATTGACTGGGGACCTGTCACCTCAGGACGGGATGCAGAGAGAAAGTTTCCAGACACCATCAATGACTTCTTCTTGGAGCAGCGAGTCCTGGAACCCGCAAGGGAAGAGGCAATTCTTGATTTAGTCCTGAGTGGGGCGCAGGACCTGGTCCCAGAGGTGAATGGTGCTGACCCATTCAGTAATAACCATCATGTAATTAAATTTAACATCCATGCAGGGGAAAATACCAAAAAACGCAACACAGTTTAATTTCAAAGAAGGGGGAACTACACAAAAATTAGGCGAGTCACATGGAAATGAAAAGGAACAGTCACAAGAGTGAAATGCCTAGTAAGCTGCACAGAACTACTTAAAAATACTGTAATAGAGGCTCAGATAAATATGTTCCCCAGATAAAAACAAAACAATAAGACCAAAAAAATGCTACCATGGTTAAACAGCAGAGTAAAAGGGGGTTAGAGGCCAAAAGGCAACATTTTAAAAATTGGAAGTCAAATCCTTGGGAGAAAACTAGACAGAAGCATGAACTCTGGCAAGTCGAGTGTAGAAGTATAATTAGGAAGCCAAAAAAGAATTCGAAGAGCAACTAGCAAAAGACACAAAAACGTAGAGCCTGTCAAAGGCTCTGGCGACCCAGCTGTTCTGCTACAGCCATACTGCTAAAAGCCACGCGGTGCAGCTGTTGTTTGTCAGCAGGAGAGAGCTCTCCTGCGGACAAAAATCTTCCACTGCTCACGAGTGTCAGCAGCTTCGTTGGCAGGAGAGCGCTTCTGCCGACAAAGCACCGTTCAGACTGGTGCTTTTCGTTGGTAAAACTTTTGTCGTTTGGGGGGGGTGTTTTTTTTAACACACCTGAACGACAAAAGTTTTGCTGACAAAGTGCCAGTCTAGACAAACCCAAATAGTCAGTGAGGCCTTTGGACGATTGAGGTGCTAAAGGAGCACTCAAGGAACACAAGGTCATTGTGGAGAAGCTAAATAAATTATTTTCATTGGTCTTCATTGCAGAGGATGTGAGGGAGATTCCCAAACCTGAGCCATTCTTTTTAGGTGACAAATCTGAGGAATTGTCCCAGATTCAGGTGTCAATGGAGGAGGTGTTGGAACAGATTGATAAATTAAACAGTAATAAGGCATCAGGATCTGATGGTGCTCATGCAAGAGTTCTGCGAGAACTCAAATATGAATTACAGAACTACTAATTGTGGTACGTGACCTACTGCTAAAACCAGCCGTCATGCCAAATGGAGGATAGGGAATGTAATGCCAATTAAAAAAAAAATAGGCTCCAGAAGAGACCCTGTAAGCCTAGCTTCAGTACTAGGCAAATTGGTTGAAACTAATAGAAAACAGAATTCTCAGACATATCAATGAACATGATATGTTAGGAAAGAATCAACACAGCTTTTGTAAAGGGAAATCATGCCTCACTAATCGATTAGAATTCTCTGAGGTTGTCAACAAGCATGTGGATACGGGTGATCCAGTGGGCATAGTGTACTTGGACTTTCAGAAAGTTTTGACAAGGTCCATCACCAAAAACTCTAAAGCAAAGTAACCAGTCATGGGATAAGAGGGAAGGTTCTCTGATGGATCATTAATTGATTGAAAGATAGGGAACAAAGGGTAAGAATAAATGGTCAGTTTTCACAATGGAAAGTGGTAAATAGTGGTGTCCCCCCGGGATCTGTACTGGCACCAGTGCTGTTCAATATATTCTTAAATGATCTGGAAAAAGGGAACGGTGAGGTGTCAAAGTTTGCAGATGATACAAAATTATTCAAGATAGTTCAGTCCAAAGCTGACTGCGAAGAGTTACACAGGGATCTCATAAAATGGGATGATTGGGCAAGAAAACATTGATAAATGCAAAATAATGCACATCGGAAAACATAATCCCAACTATACATACAAAATGATGGGGTCTAAATTAGCTATTACCACTCAAGAAAGATCTTGGAGTCATCGTGGATAGGCCTTTGAAAACATCTGCTCAATGTGCAGTGGCAGTCAAAAAAGCTAACAATATTAGGAACCATTAGGAAAGGGATAGATAATAAGGCAGAAAATATAATAATGCCTCTATATAAATCCATGGTACACAGAAACCTTCAACGTTGCGTGCGGTTCTGGTTGCCCCATCTTAAAAAAAGACAGAATTGGAAAAGGTACAGAGAAGGGCAGCAAAAATGAAAAGGAGACTTCTGAGACTATTGATTGCCACAATCTCAGGTTTCATTAAAAATACATTAGTTTCTAGCTTTAATGGTTGCAGAGGGAAGCTTTAAAATGGAACCACAATACTCCTTAAAAGCTCAGAGACCAGAAGGCAATAAAAGGATCACACTTTTGATTATTTTTAGGAATCATGTGATTTCTAAGCTAATCTCCTGATTTGGAGGCTGAACTCATGATTTCTGAGTGTTTGGGGTTGGTGAGGCTGAAACAGAAATGATTCCATGGCCTCAAGAAAATACGAGGAGAAAATAAAAAAACGGGGGCTGTTCAGCTTAGATAAGAGATGACTAAGGAGGGATCTGATGGAGCCTATAAAATCGTGACTGGTGTGGAGAAAGTGACTAGGGAAGTGTTATTTGCTCTTCACATAACACAAGAACCAGGGGTCACCCAATGAAATGAACAGGCAGCAGGTTTAAAACAAACACAAGGAAACATTTCTTCACACAACACACAGTCAACCTGTGGAACTCATTGCCAGGGGATGTTGTGAAGGCCAAAACTATAACCAGGTTAAAAAAAATATTAACTAAATTCTTGGAGAATAGGTCCATCAACGGCTATTGACAAAGATAGTCAGGGATGCAACCCTATGCTCTGGATATCCATAGCCTCTGACTGCCAGAAGCTGGGACTGGACAACAGGGGCTGGGTCACTCAGTGACTGCCTGCTTTGTTCATTCCCTCTGAAGCACCTAGCACTGGCCACTGTCAGAAGACAGGACACTGGGCTAAACGGACCATTTGTCGGACCCAGAATGGCCGTCCTTATGTTCTTATGAGAATTTCAGCTTGTGTGATTGTCTCTCTCCTTGTCCCCAGCACGCGGAGCAGGAGATCTTCGAGAGGTGAGTAATCAAATGTTCACGGCCCCCCTGACTCACCTTGCCCATTCTGCGAGCACCACGGCTCGTGTGCAGCATAGAGCAGCGTACCATCCCCAGGCAGCAGGTGACGCTGACCTTTTCCTGACTGGTGCTGCTTTTGGTCAGGGCATAGTGCCAAGGGGCTGAGAAGTTGCATGCGTATAAAATGCCCCTTCCCCAAAATGTCCCACTGTGGCTTTGCTTCACGTGCTGCACTATGGCTCAGCTGTGGGGACCTCAATTCTTATGTTTGGCACCTGAAATCCTGGTGGCCAGGACACACCTGTTGGATCTAGATGTAGTAAAGCTGATTTACGCGGATGCCCGGGACACGCTCGCACACGTGTGCTGCACACATAGGCACACGTGTGCTGCACACATAGGCACACGCTTTTTCACTTTCAGCAGATGATTATTTGGGGCTTTATCTAGCTCCCATTAGAGCCTGTGGAAAAGCTCCCCTTGTCTCCCATAGCAAAGTGCCTGTCCACAGAGCCTGCAGTGCTCCTTACCTGCGGACGGGCCCAGGACAGCGTTGCACCGAGGGGTAACAATTTAAAGCTGTCTTCAGCCTTCCTAGCTGAGGGCTCTACATTCACGCAGCCTCCTTATTAAACAGACAAGGGAGGTGCAGCGTGAGAGCCTGGCAGCGCTGCCACGGGTACCAAGCACCCATTGCTCTGTCAGTGCCTTTCACTGCTCCTGAGGAGGGGAACCTGGCGTGACTTGCATTGTGGCCTAAGGCGGAGATTGAAATTGGGCTGTCCTTCCCTGGGTGGGCATTGGTGCCTTGAGTGCCCCCTAGGGGTAGTTCTAATTATAGCACTTCTTAGCACTACCTGGAGTCCTGATTATTTACTCCTGAGGCCATTCTGTGCCAAAACAAATACAAATTCTGCGCACAATATTTTAAAATTCTGCAGATTTTATTTGTCAAATAAATGTGGAGGCTCCAGCCTGGCCTTGGGGCGCACAGGCCACTGGCTCATAGAGGTGGGAGATCATAGTGCAGCTGCACCCCGGAACACAGACTAGCGGTGAGGCTGCACCCAACCCTGACATGGCGCAAGGACCGGGCCTGCCCCAGAAACACCCCAGGGCCCTGCCCCTCCGTGCCAGGTGCACAGATGTGGGCAGGCAGGCTCAGCATGGCAGAGTCCAAGTGTGGAAGGCTTCATGTGGGGGATCCAGGTGTGGGTTGAGAGGGTTCTGTGTGGGGCAGTCTGGGTGTGAGCAGCTCGGTGGGGGGGATCTGGATGCACAGGAGCTTGTAGGGGGTTCTGGGTTCAATGTAATGGGACTCTACAGGGGGTCCAGGTGAAAGTGGTTGGGGCTCAGCGGGGGCGTGTCTGGGCATGGGCCGGAGGGATAGAGCTTGGCAGGGGAGCAGGGGCGGCTCTAGACATTTCGCCGCCCCAAACACGGCAGCATGCCACGGGGGGCGCTCTGCCGGTCGCCGGTCCCGCGGCTCCGGTCGACCTCCCGCAGGCGTGCCTGTGGGAGGTCCACCAGAGCAGCGGGACCAGCGGAACCTCCGCAGGCATGCCGCCGAAGGCTGTCTGCCTGCCGCCCTCCCGGCGTCCGGCAAAGTGCCCCCCGCGGCATGCCGCCCCAAGCACGTGCTTGGCGTGCTGGGCCCTGGAGCCGCCCCTGCAGGGGAGTCTGGGTGTGGGGGATGCAGTGGGGGGGCTCCAGATGCTGGGGGAGTGGGGCTCAGTGGGGTGGAGATCCAGGTGAAGCTGGTTGGGGCTCGTTGGGGTGGGGATCCGGGTACGGGTGGCATGTTGGGGTGGTCCAGGTGCAGGGGGAGCGGGGCTCATCGGGGGTTTTGTGTGTGGAGGGGTGAGGCTTGGCAGGAGAGTCAGGTATGAGGGGGCCTGGATGGATGGGGGTTAGGTGGATGGGGGAGCAGCTCCCTGTAGAAGGATCCCTCTCCCTGAAGCTAAGGAACGATGGGTATAGGAAGCAGGGCAGGGGAGGAGTTTGCAGAGCTTCCTACAGCTGGGGGGAGAAATCTCGGGGTGGGTTTGACCCAGCCCCAGAAGCTGTGTAAGGGAAGAGAAGGCCCCATCCTCTCCAGCCCAGCCAGGGCTAGCAGCTGAGCCTGACGCAGCCGTGTCTTCCCCAGTCCCGCCCCATGCCCCACAGTGATTTACCTCTCTGCTGGCTGCCCTGGGTACCAGAAACACACTGCTGGGGAGAGTCACATGACTGCTCTTGTGGCTTCCCTTCGCTTCCCCGTCAGAAAGTCAGTTTTCTGTGGGGGACATAAATTCTGTGCATGTGCAGTGGCGCAGAATTCGGCCAGGAGTAATTGTTGCACATTTCTGCCTTGTGCCTGGCTTTAAAGCCTGAGCAACAAAGCATGGCAGGTGATTAGCCGCAAACGTCAGGGCCTCGGCCTTTCCTTACGAGCCCAATAAACACCATGTGTGTGCCACTTACTGTACGGATTTAGCTCCTTTCCATGCTACGTCAGATCCTTCAGGAGTCTCAGCCAGGGCCGGTGCAACCACTAGGCGAACTAGGCAGTTGCCGAGGGTGCCAAGATTTGGGGGCGCCAAAACGCGGTGCCCCCCACCCCCGATTTTTTTTATACAGTGTTTCAGCCTGCTGCCCCCGTGCGTCCCCTGCGTGTCCCCCAGCCCCAGAAGCCTCCCTGCCTCTCTCTCCTGCAGCTCCACGCTGCCTCCGCTCTGCTCTGCTCCCGGCATCAACTGCTGCCGCAGGGTCCTAGTGCCCCTCACCCACTAGTGGCAGGGCAGGCTGCCCTTCCCCCTCAGACCCTTTTCTTTTCTGGCGGGACCCTCCACCAGCACAGCCCCACCCCTCCCCCCCTGCCTGCAGTCACCGCTCCTGCCCCACACTGGGCAAGGGTCACCCCCGGTGAGGCTACAGTGAGGGGCAGCAGCAGGGGGAGGCACACGTGATGGCAGCTCCCCCCCCGACACCCACCACCGGGGAGGCAAGGGGGCTTCCTGGACCTGAGAAGGGCCCTAGGAGCACGTGCAGTGACAGTGGTGCAGTGTGAGTGTGCTACTGGGGTGGGGGCAGAAGTGGGGGGCCCCTCCCCCAGAACTCACTGCTGCTGGCAGAGAGAGAGCTGGGGGAGTCCTCCTCTCTGGCCCCATCCCTGGGGCAGCCTGACTGCACCCCAAACTCATCCCCAGCCCTGCCCCACCCGAGAGCCCGCACCCTTCGCCAGTGCCCAAGAAGCAGTCAAAAAAGTGGGACTCCCTGGCACCAAGCAAAAAGGGTCAAGGGACATCGGACAAAGGACCTAGTTCAGGCCAGCTGCCCACCCCAGAGCCGCATGGGGGTTTCTCTCCGATTGGATCCACTAGTCTCCCCAGGGATTCACTGCTGACTCCCGGGAGTGGCACGGGATCCAAACTCACTGTTGTGTGAATATGCACGTATAGGTTGTTGGAATTTGTCATATTGATATCGTCAGTTGTTGTATGACGGAGTATCCACCATTCTAATTTTATAAATTTTATTAACAACAATAATTGGATATTCTAAAGGTAGAATAAAATGTACTAGATTTGTCTATGAAAGAATGAAGAAAGGAAATAGACGTGACTAAAAAGGGTGTATTTTTGAACGTTTCTAATAAGCAGTGGTCCGGGAGGAGGGGAGGGAGAAGGGGGGCGCAAGGTGGAAGTTTCACCTAGGCGCCTAATATCCTTGCACCGGCCCTGGTCTCAGCATGTTGCTCTGCTGGCTGTCCCTACCCCACAGCAACGAGGCTTTGTCTATAAAAGGCCTTACAGGTAAATCTGATTGCCCCCCCCCCCCTTAATACGTTCATTGTACACCCCCATTCTGTGGAGCTGTCTCAGACCGATTTGCTCTGTCGACTGGAGCTGTGGGAAGCTGACTCACGCGCCAGTATTGGGGTTTCATTTTAAAATGTCAATGTCTGTTTGTAACTGCCTGGATTCAAACCCACCTGAAACCAGGCCTGGGGATTCTAGCTGAAGAGACACCTTGTCCCTGGTGTAACTTCGGTTGAAGTAGTTCCTTGTGACGCTAGGTTGTGTATCTTCTAGCACCTGACACTAAATCAATCCATTTCCTAATAAACCCTCTCTTTTACTTCCTAGGACAGAGGCAGCGGAGGGAATCCTGGAGCCACAGGAGTCCGAGAAGTTAAACTTTAATCAGAAATGTGTTCAGAGTCCATTACTGCACCAGCTGTGGGCCTCTGCTGTTCTCAGCTGTGCCACAGGTCAGTGTCTCGCTCACAGCCCACATTCCTCTGGGGACTCCTGGCAGGTCGATTCATTCTGCGCCTAAGCAAACATCCTGGCTGCCTGACGTTACTGCTCCCCAGGTTTGTGTGTGTGGAAGCAAGTGGGTGTTGAGAGTCAATCTGTAACTTCAAAGTGTGCTTCAGATTCACTGCATGCACAAGTGCACTTTACGCCAGAGAGATGCTTGTTAGTGGGAATTGCTCCCGCACTGGTCACGATTCTCTCAGCAGCAGTGATCGCTGAAGAGAACAGAGCTGATCCTTGTTTGCTTCAGCAGGGAGATGCTAAAGAGAAATGACCTAAAGTGCAAAAGTGAAGCCAGCTCCTTCGAGCAGCACTGGCCCAGAGCGGAGGCCCCAGGCCTAGCTATAAAAGACCTCATGTTAATAGCAGTGTTGCCAAATCTCACCACTTCATTGCAAAGCTTGTGGATAGCGGCTATTTTACTTAAAAACCCAGCTCCTGGAGACTATTGATTATGTGACAATCTCAGCTTTCCTTGAAAAAATAAATGAGTTTCTAGCCCTGTTGCAGAGAGAAGCTTAAAAATGGGACCAGCATGCTCCCTAAAAAATCAGAAACCAGAAGGCAATGCAAAGAGCCTGCACTGGATTATGTTTAGGAATCATGTTGGTTTTTAAAGCTAATCTCCTGATTTGGAGGCTGAGCTCACAATTTCTGAGCGTTTGGGGTTGGTGAGACTGTAGCAGAAATGAGTGCATGGCCTCAAGAACATATCTCCCTGAGCCTGAGCACAGGTTTTGGAGGGATTTCAATGCATCCCTGCAGTATCTACAGCCCAGATATTGCAGCCCTGGGGTAGTGGGTGAGAAGCAGAGAGGAAAACTGACTAAAAGCCTTGCTGGGTACACTGAAGTGCAGAAAGGCAACAAACCTCAGAAATGACCATCCTGTACCTCCCTTGCATGTTACAGTCTCTCTGGGCCGAGTAGCTTAGGTGCTGTTTGGAACACAGGGCAGGGGCTTGCTTTTAAATGTATGGACCAACATGTTCAAACGCAGGTGCCTGGAATTAGAGTCCAGGGTGACATCCTGGCCCCACTGAAGTGGGTGGGTGATTTGCTGGGGCCAAAATTTCAGCCATGGAGCCTAAATCTGGATTTAGGAGTCTAACTTCACGTATGCAGGTTTGAAGACGTAGGCCCTGATTTTTAAAAGAAACAAAATATGCTCCTGTGACAGGGTAAGTGGACCCCACACTAACCCAGACAGGGTTAAGCCCCAGGTATTGACAGCGGAAGTCCCGCCCCCCCGGCAAGACTGGGCATGCTCCAAGTGCTCTAGCAGTATAAAGGGAGGGAGACCAGCTCATTCTGGGCTGGAGGCTGCAGGGGAAGGACCTGCCCAGGAAGCTCCTGTGGAGCCTCAGCTGGGAATTGAAGCCGTCCACGGCCCGCCTGCACCCCAGCGACTGGAGGAAACCCTGGAGCCGAATGGCCCAGCCGAACCCAGAGGACCCGATGTCTCATGGGAAACCCTAACACAGGCTCTGGTAGGAAGTGACCCAGGGAGGGTGACGGAGTGGTACCTCCTGCCTGGGGAAGCTCAGTGTGTTTAGGTAGGACGCCCTTGCTGAGTCAGTGGCAAGCCACTATGCCACTTTTAGGGCCCAGGCCCCCCTACTGAGGCTGCCACACCCCAATGCTAGAGACTCTGGCCACTAGGCCATGCTACCCTATGCCAAAGAGTTGCTTTATGGACTTTGGCCGTCAGGCCCCACTGCCCTGTAGCAAAGTGTGGCACTATAGACCCTGGCCGCTAGGCCACGGTGCCCGGCACCAAGGGTGGCGCTATAGACCCTGGCCGCTAGGCCGGCGCTATAGACCCTGGCCACTAGGCCACGCTGCCCTGCACTGAAGGGCAGCTTTATGGCCTGTGACCGATAGCCCACGCTGCCCTGACCCTAGAGGCATAGACTGTCACAGCTCCCTACGCATAAATACTTAATACACTTCCCAGATTGAAAACCATCAGCTTAGTGTCCGTCTTCTCCCCAGGGCCATGGCTCTTGAAAGTGAGCATGGCTACCCTAACCTGCCATATGAGGCACTTGGGTACCATAGTGATGGGCATGAGCTAAATACATGGCTATGTCAGCAATACAAAGCTGTTGCAAAAAAAAGCAAATGCATTAACAGAGGCATAGCATGCAAGTCACAGGAGGTGATAGTACCACTCTACTTGGTGCTGGTTAGGCCTCAGCTGGAGGACTGTGTCCAGTTTAGATCACCAATGTATGGAAAGGATGTAGAGAAACTGGAGAGGATCCAAATGTGAGCCACAAAGATGATCAAAGGGATGGAACACAAGCCATACGCGCAAAGGCTGAAGGAGCTGGGTATGTTTCGTTTGGAGAAGAGGAGATTAAGGGGGGACATGATGGCGGTCTTCAAATACTTGAAAGGCTGCCATAAAAAGCTGGAGAAAGCTACTAGAGCCTCCCCTGAGATAGTGCTTGGGGTGTGCTATAGTCCACCGAGATCTGATTTGTATATGGATAGAGATAATGTTTTTAATGAAGTAAATACTAATGGGAATTGAGTGATCATGGGAGACTTTAACTTCCCAGATATAGACTGGAGGACAAGGCTAGTAATAATAATAGGGCTCAGATTTTCCTAGATGCGATAGCTGATGGATTCCTTCACCAAGTAGTTGCTGAACCAACAAGAGGGGATGCCATTTTAGATTTGGTTTTGGTGAGTAGTGAGGACCTCATAGAAGAAATGGTTGTAGGGGACAACTTTGGTTCGAGCGATCATGAGCTAATTCAGTTTAAACTAAATGGAAGGATAAACAAAAATAGATCTGTGAGTAGGGTTTTTGATTTCAAAAGGGCTAACTTTAAAGAATTAAGGAAATTAGTTAGGGAAATGGATTGGACTGAAGAACTTGGAGATCTAAAGGTGGAGGAAGCCTGGAATTATTTCAAGTCAAAGTTGCAGAAACTATCAGAAGCCTGCATCCCAAGAAACGGGAAAAAATTCAGAGGCAAGAGTTGTAGACCAAGCTGGATGAGCAAGCATCTCAGAGAGGTGATTAAGAAAAAGCAGAAAGCCTACAGGGAGTGGAAGATGGGCGGGATTAGCAAGGAAAGCTACCTTATTGAGGTCAGAACATGTAGGGATAAAGTGAAAAAGGCCAAAAGCCATGTAGAGTTGGACCTTGCAAAGGGAATTAAAACCAATAGTAAAAGGTTCTATAGCCATATAAATAAGAAGAAAACAAAGAAAGAAGAAGTGGGACTGCTAAACACTGAGGATGGAGTGGAGGTTAAGGATAATCTAGGCATGGCCCAATATCTAAACAAATACTTTGCCTCCATCTTTAATGAGACTAATGAGGAGCTTGGGGATAATGGTAGGATGACAAATAGGAATGAGGATATGGAGGTAGATATTACCACGTCCGAGGTAGAAGCCAAACTCGAACAACTTAATGGGACTAAATGGCGGGGGGGGGAGAGATAATCTTCATCCAAGAATATTAAAGGAACTGGCACATGAAATTGCAAGCCCATTAGCAAGAATTTTTAATGAATCTGTAACCTCAGGGGTTGTACCGTACGACTGGAGAATTGCTAACATGGTTCCTAACTTTTTTCCCTTTCTTAAAGATATCCAGGTAACTACAGGCCTGTTAGTTTGACATCTGCAGTATGCAAGGTCTTGGAAAAATTTTTGAAAGAGAAAGTAGTTAAGGACATTGAGGTCAATGGTAATTGGGACAAAATACAACATGGTTTTACAAAAGGTAGCTTGTGCCAAACCAACCTGATCTCCTGCTTTGAGAAGGTAACAGATTTTTTAGACAAAGGAAACGCAGTGGATCTAATTCACCTTGATTTCAGTAAGGCATTTGATACTGTTCTACATCAGGAATTATTAGCTAAATCGGAAAAGATGGGGATCGATATGAAAACTGAAAGGTGGATAAGGAACTGGTTACAGGGGAGACTACAACGGGTCGTACTGAAAGGTGAACTATCAGACTGGAGGGAGGTTACTAGTGGAGTTCCTCAGGGATTGGTTTTGGGACCAATCTTTTATTTAATCTTTTTATTACTGACCTTGACACAAAAAGTGGGAATGTGCTAATAAAGTTTGCGGATGACACAAAGCTGGGAGGTATTGCCAATACAGAGAAGGACCGGGATATCATACAAGAAGATCTGGATGACCTTGTAAACTGGAGTAATAGTAACAGGATGAAATTTAATAGTGAAAAGTGCAAGGTCATGCATTTAGGGATTAATAACAAGAACTATTGTTATAAGCCAGGGAGGCATCAGTTGGAAGTAATGGAGGAGGAGAAGGACCTCGGAGTATTGGTTGATCACAGGATAACTGAGCTACCAATGTAATGTGGCCGTGAAAAAAGCTAATGCTAATGCATCTTGGGATGCATCAGGCGAGGTATTTCCAGTAGAGATAAGGAGGTGTTAGTACCGTTATACAAGGCACTGGTGAGACCTCATCTGGAATACTGTGTGCAGTTCTGGTCTCCCATGTTTAAGAAGGATGAATTCAAACTGGAAAAGGTTCAGAGAAGGGCTACTAGGATGATCCGAGGAATGGAAAACCTGTCCTATGAAAGGAGACTCAAAGAGCTCGGCTTGTCTAGTCTAACCAAAAGAAGGCTGAGGGGAGATATGATTGCTCTCTATAAATTTATCAGAGGAATAAATACCAGGGAGGGAGAGGAATTATTTAAGCTTAGTACCAATGTGGACACAAGAAAAAATGGATATAAACTGACCATCAGGGAGTTTAGACTGGAAATTAGATGAAGGTTTCTAACCATCAGAGGAGTGAAGTTCTGGAACAGCCTTCCAAGGGGAGTAGTGGGGGCAAAAGACATATCTTATCAAGCTTAGTCTTGAAGCCAGTTTATGGAGGCGATGGGATAGCCTAATTTTGGCAATTAATTTATCTTTGAGTACTGGTGGTAAATATGCCCAGTGGCTTGTGATGGGATGTTAGATGGGGTGGGATCTGAGTTACTACAGAGAATTCTTTTCTGGGTGGTGAGTCTTACCCACATGCTCAGGGTTTAGCTCAGAGGTCGGCAACCTTTCAGAAGTGCTGCGCCAAGTCTTCATTTATTCACTCTAATTGAAGGTTTCGCGTGCCAGTCATACATTGTAACATTTTTAGAAGGTCTCTTTCTATAAGTCTATAATATATAACTAAACTATTGTTGTATGTAAAGTAAATAAGGTTTTTAAAATGTTTAAGAAGCTTCATTTAAAATTAAATTAACATCCAGAGCCCCCCCGGACCGATGACCAGGACCCGGGCAGTGCGAGTGCCACTGAAAATCAGCTTGCGTGCCGCCTTCGGCACGTGTGCCATAGGTTGCCTACCCCTGGTTTAGCTGATCACCATATTTGGGGTCGGGAAGGAATTTTCCTCCAGGGCAGATTGGCAGAAGCTCTGGGGGGGGGCGGGTGGTTCACCTTCCTCTGCAACATGGGGCACGGGTCACTTGCTGGAAGATTCTCAGCATCTTGAAGTCTTTAAACCATGATTTGACACAGGTTTGTTACAGGAGTGGGTGGGTGAGATTCTGTGGTCTGTGTTGTGCAGGAGGTCAGACTAGATGATCATAATGGTCCTTTCTGACCTTAAAGTCTATGATTCTATGACAGAGGACAGAACAAGAGACAATGGGTTCAAACTACAGCACAGCAGATTTAGACTAAAACTCAGGAAAAACGTCCTAGCTGTAAGAACAGTAGGACAATGCCACAGATGCCTCAGGGGGTTGTGGAAGCTCTTTCACTGGAGGTTTTCAAAAGGCGGCCGGATAACCATCTGCCTTGACTTGGATGGCTTACTCACAACAAATTCTGCATCTGAGCAGGGGGTTAGACTAGATCAGTGGTTTTCAACCAAGGGTCCGGGGCCCCCTGGGGGCCACGAGCAGGTTTCAGGGGGTCTGCCAAGCTGGGCCCATGTTACACTTGCTGGGTTCTAGGGTAGAAAGCTAAAGTCCCACCACATAGGGCTGAAGCCCAGGGCCCTCAGTCCCGCCACCCGGGGCTGAAGCCTAAGCAACTTAGCTTTGCCGGGCTCCCTGTGGTGTGGGGCCCCGTCCAGCTGCCCTACTTGCTGCCCCCTAATGCTGGCCCTGGCTTTTATATGCAGAAAAACGGGTGGTGTGACACAGCTGGCACATGGAGTTTTTATAGCATGTTGGGGGGTGGGAGGGCTCAGAAAGAAAAAGGTTGAGAACCCCTGGATGAGCTGACCCTTGCGGTCCCTTTTAGCCCTGTGGTTCTATGATTCTATGTAGCGTAGATAGACTAAAGAGGCCTCACAAAGCAGAGCCATTGGCCATTATCTTTGAAAAATCATGGCGATTGGGGGAGGTCCCGGATGACTGGAAAAAAGCTAATGTAGTGCCCATCTTTAAAAAAGGGAAGAAGGAAGATCCAGGGAACTACAGGCCAGTCAGTCTCACCTCAGTCCCTGGAAAAATCATGGAGCAGGTCCTCAAGGAATCAATCCTGAACCACTTAAAGGAGGGGAAAGTGATCAGGAACAGTCAGCATGGATTCACCAAGGGCAAGTCATGCCTGACTAACCTAATTGCCTTCTATGATGAGATAACCAGCTCTGTGGATGAGGGGAAAGCAGTGGATGTGCTATTTCTGGACTTTAGCAAAGCCTTTGATACAGTCTCCCACAGTATTCTTGCCAGCAAGTTAAAGAAGTCTAGGCTGGATGAATGGACGGTAAGGTGGATAGAAAACTGGCTAGATGGTTGGGCTCAACGGGTAGTTCCATGTCTCAATGTCTCAATGGTTCCATGTCTAGTTGGCAGCCGGTATCAAGTGGAGTGCCCCAAGGGTCGGTGCTGGGGCCGGTTTTGTTCAATATCTTCATTAATGATCTGGAGGATGGTGTGGACTGCACCCTTAGCAAGTTTGCAGATGACACTAAACTGGGAGGAGTGGTTGATACGCTGGAGGGTAGGGATAGGATACAGAGGGACCTAGACAAATTAGAGGATTGGGCCAAAAGAAAAATGATGAGGTTCAACAAGGACAAGTGCAGAGTCCTTCACTTAGGACGGAAGAATCCCATGCACTGCTACAGACTAGGGACCGAATGACTGGGCAGCAGTTCTGCAGAAAAGGACCTAGGGGTTACGGTGGACGAAAAACTGAATATGAGTCATCAGTGTGCCCTTGTTGCCAAGAAGGCTAATGGCATTTTGGGTTGTATAAGTAGGGGCATTTCCAGCAGATCGAGGGATGTGATCATTCCCCTCTATTCAGCACTGGTGAGGCCTCATTTGGAGTACTGTGTCCAGTTTTGGGCCCCACACTACAAGAAGGATGTGGATAAATTGGAGAGAGTCCAGCGGAGGGCAACAAAAATGATTAGGGGGCTGGAGCACATGACTTATGAGGAGAGGCTGAGGGAACTGGGATTGTTTAACCTGCAGAAGAGAAGAATGAGGAGGGATTTGATAGCTGCTTTCAACTACCTGAAAGGGGGTTCCAAAGAGGATGGATCTAGACTGTTCTCAGTGGTAGAAGATGACAGAACAAGGAGTAATGGTCTCAAGTTGCAGAGGTGGAGGTTTAGGTTGGACATTAGGAAACACTTTTTCACTAGTAGGGTGGTGAAGCACTGGAATGGGTTACCTAGGGAGGTGGTGGAATCTCCTTCCTTAGAGGTTTTTAAGGTCAGGCTTGACAAAGCCCTGGCTGGGATGATTTAGTTGGGTTTGGTCCTGCTTTGAGCAGGGGGTTGGACTAGATACCTCCTGAGGTCCCTTCCAACCCTGAGATTCTATGATAGCTCATAGATTCAGAGATTTTAAAGTTATGGGGACTGTTAAACCATCTGGTTTGATCTCCTGCAGAACACGGGCCACAGGATTCATCATGACGAAGGGCTGCTCAGCATGGGGAAGTTTACCAGCACAATCATATCAGTATAATTACAGCAGTAGTTATACTGGTATAACCCCCTGGTATAATTCTGGAATAAGATCGTCCACATAGGAAGTTATGTTATACCAGTATAAATAAATCCCCCTCCGCAGACAAGCCCTAAAGCAGAGGCCCCAGCGTGTGAGGCTGTGCTTGGATCCAGGTGTGCCTGCTGGGAGGGGTAGTCTCTGGGGGCTGCCCCTCTATATTAAAGGTGAGGGAGCCTGCATTCTGCTCCACTTTGTGTAAATGCAGTGCCAGAGTACGTAAGAGGGTGTTCTAAAGCGGAGGGTGATAAATTGTTCTCCTTATCCATTGAGGACAAGATAAGAAGCAATGGGCTTAAATTGCAGCACAGGAGGTTTAGGTTGGACATTAGGAAAAGCTTCCTGTCAGAGTGGTTAAGCACTGGGACAAATAGTCTAGGGAGGTTGTAAAATCTCTGTCACTGGAGGTGTTTAAGAACATGTTAGACAAATACCTGTCAGGAATGGACTGGTTATTATGTAGTCCTGCCTTTAGTGCAGGGGACTGGACTAGATGACTTCTTGAGGTCCCTTACAGTCCTATGATTCTATGATTCTAGTTCATCTGCTGCTAATTCACCCACCATTCCTGAGGGGGCTTGGAGCCTACTCCTAGATTCATCAATTCCAAGGCTAGAAGGGACCATCCAGTCTGACCTCCTCCATCACACAGGCCATAGAATTTCCCCACAATATTCCCGAGAGCAGATTGCTTAGGAGATAATCCAGTCTTGATTTAAAAATGGTCAGTGATGGAGAACCCACCACAACCTTGGTAAATTGTTCCAAGGCGTAATTACCCACTAGTAAAAATATACAGCTTAATTTTCCAATTTGTCTAGCTTCAACTTCCAGCCATTGCTCCTGTTAGACCTTTGTCTGCTAGATTGAAGAGCTATTCCCCACATAGGACTAATTCCCCACACACAGTCACCCCTTAATAGACTGAGCTCCTTGAGCCTATCACTTTAAGGCAGGTTTTCTAACCCTTTCTGTTCCTGCCCCCTCTGAAACCACGGCAGCAGGCTCAGGTCATTAGACTGCCGTGCGCCGAGTACCAGATGCTGGTTTGTTTCTGGGTCTTACAAAAGTGATCCTGCCAGGTGCAGGACATCAGTGCAGCTGAGGGTGCTCAGGACCTGGCAGGATTAGGCCCAGGATGAGGTGAGCATGTTATTCCCCTGCAGCCCAGCCCCAGCTCAGCTCAGCTCAGCCCAGCATGTCTGCCTGGGAGGAGGTGACTCACCTGCTCCCAGCCTTGTCTTTATGATGATGTCTTAAGACACACACAGCAAGTGCAATGGGGGAAGGGCAAGGAGAGGCCCCAGCAGATAGAGCCCCTGCCTGGCAGGGAGCAGGACCAGGTGACTGAGCAGCAGAGGCTGCAGCCCCAGCGCTGTACTAGAGGATTTGAAAAGCAAATCGGCAGGGACTTGGGCAGCCGCACAAACATCATCACCCCGGCACCCTCCAGATCTGCTGAGCCAGGTATCCCAGTGCAGCCCAGCCCAGCGTGTCTGTGTGGGAGGAGGTGACTCACTGTATCCCAGTGCAGATCAGCTGAGGATGGGCTGCATGGAGGCAACATCCTGCACTGGAGCTGGGCGAAGGGACACGGTGCCGGATACCCCAGGCAGGGCAGGATCATCAGCAAGGGTGTCGGAGCCTTCCCAAAAGTGGAAAGGCCGGGGCCCCTGCGGCCCCTCCCCTTCCCCTCATGGGCCCACCCCCCTTCCCCCAGAGACTCCGCCCTCAGCCAAGCCAGAAGTAGAACCTGTCCCCCCGCATCCCAACCTGTGTGGGGTGGGGCCGATAGCAGCCCCCTGCCCATATCCCTGCCCCCCGGTCTCCCGCCCAGCATGGGGTGGGGGTGAGACCAGGCTCACCACAGCTGCCTGCACAGCTCTCCCGGACCCAGCTCCAGGCAGTCCTAGGGTTGCCAGGTGTCCGTTTTTTTGACCAGAACACCCGGTCAAAAAGGGATCCTGGCGGCTCTTGTCAGCACCGCCGACTAGGCTGTTAAAAGTGTGATTGGCGGGGCTGGCAGGCTCCTTATCCGGCTCCGCACAGCTCCCTGGAAGTGGCGACATATCCCTCAGCTCCTAGGTGGAGGGACGGCCATGGGGGCTCTGCATGCTATCCACGCCCCAAGCACCGGCTCTGCAGCTCCCTTTGGCCAGGAACTGTGGCCAATGGGAACTGTGGGGGCGGTGCCTGCGGGCAAAGGCAATGAGTGCACACCGCACAGAGCCGCCTGGCCATGGCTCTGCCTAGGAGTGGGAGGAACATGTTGCCACTTCTGGGAGCCCCCCGAGGTAAATGCCGCCCGGAGCGCACACCCCAACCACCTGCCCCAGGCCTGAGCCCCCTCCTGCACCCAAACCCCTCTTTCCCGGCCCTACCCCAGAGCCCGCAGCCGCAGCCAGAGCCCTCACCCTCTCCTGCACCCCAGCCCCCTGAGGCAGCCTGGTGAAAATGAGCGAGTGAGGGTGGGGGAGAGTCAGCGACGGGGATGGGGGATAGAGTGAGTGGGGGCAGGGACTCGGTGAAGGCCAAGGGTGCTCGGTTTTGTGCTATTGGAAATTTGGCAACCCTAGCGGGGCCTCAGAGCTGCAGCCCAGCCATAAGAGCCAGGCCGGCAGCTGTGAAAGCTGCAGCAGACGATCCTCCTGCCCCCGCCCAGAGCAGCCCCTGACCTGTGTCTCCGCCCCCTAGACGCCTCACCTAGGGCAGGTGGAGGCTCTGCGCGGCTCCCACAACTACTGGCCTGGCCGGGGAGTGGGGCCTCGGGCGGCAGAGGAGGGGAAGTGTGTGTATGTGGTGGGGGGGGGTGGCTATGGCCTGAGTTCCCTGTAAGCTGCACGGCCGCACAGCAGCCTATTGAGCACTGCGCAGGGGCCCAGGGAACCCGCCCGGACAGGACCTGCTGGGGGGGGCACTTATCTGGCGGCCCCAGCCTGGGAGCTGCTGCGGGGAGAGAGGGCTGGGGGGGGGAGTCCCCACTGAAGTCCCAGGGCAGCCTGCACCCCAACCCCCTCATCTCTGGCCCCACCCCAGAGCCCGCACACCCAGCTGGAGCCCCCACCCTCCTGCACCACAACTCTCTGCCCCAGCCCTGAGCCCCCTCCCACACTCCGAACCCCTCGGCCCCACCCCCACCACATGGATTTTTGTATGTGCCCCAGTTGAAGGTGGTGTGTCACACATCACCCCCATATTGGAGCACATAAAATCCATTCTACACATGGGTGGGGAAAAATTAGAGGGAACACTGGCTATGGCCCCCATAGCCCCCCCCCGATTCCGGCACCACGGATCATCAGCCGTGGTGAGAGGTAGAGAGAGCCCAGCCAGAAGGGACCCAGGAGCCTCTGTCTCAGTCGAGGATTGCAGCAAAGGGGGAGTCTACACCAATGGGATGGCTGGGCTCTGAATGGGCTCCTGCACACTGGGAGTGGGGCCAAGCTCCCCCCTGTGCCCCTCGCCTCCCCATCCATCAGAGCTGAGTACTTGTCTGGTTTGCTAATCTTCCCGCCACTGGGCCCAAATCAACCATTCATCCCCAGTGCATTCTGGGCTGCCCTGGGCCAGGGCAGGGAACTGTTTGGGAGAGATGAGCTGTCTCCTGCGCCTACATCTGGATCTGCACCAAGTCGAACCCAGCGCTTCCAGAGCTGGGTGGGGAAAGTGCGTCCTCAGGGCCACATGCAACCCCTGCCTTCATCTTGGGGAGCCCAGTGGCCAGGAGCCTAGTCACACGTGGGCCTGGGGGGAACCTCAGGTGTTGGACATGTTCTGCGCCGTATTACACTGCTCGTTTGAAAGGGGAAGAAGCCTGCAGAGAGGCTGCCCTGGCACCAGCCCCAGCCGAGTCAGGAAGCCCACTCGAACAGCTGGATCTTCCGCATCAGGTTGGGGCGGGGGTCAGATGGAAGCCAGGTGGTATCTGTGGATGGGTGGTGGCCTGTGAATGCACCTGCCTCCTCCCTGCTTGGAAACAGGTGTGGCCAAAGCTGCCAGCCCTGTGGCCGTGCTGCCCTGGTCCCCACTGGGTACTACCCTGGGACCAAGGCAGAGGTCTCATGCCTTGCCCTGCCCCTGCTCCATCCGCAATGTGCTGGGAGCCTGAGGCTTCCTGCTCACCAGCCACTCTCAGCACAGAGCCACTCCAGCCTCTGGGCCAGCTTCTCCCTGCCCTGCTGTGTCCTGGCAGCAGGGTGGGCGAGCACTGCGGAGGGGAGATGGCTCATGATGGAGGGAGCCAGTCGGGACCTACTGCAGGCTACGGCTGGGAGAACCCCAGGAGCCAGTGCCCAGTGGGACTAGCTGGGGTACATCTAACTTGCGCAGGCAGAGTCCAGTCTGAGCTCAGTCCCTTCCCCAGCATGCAGGGAGCCCCCTCCCCGGGGGCTGGCCTGCTGGCCCTGGAAGGTGGTGCTGCTGGGCGCCAGAGGAAGCCGCGTGGCCACTACAGGGCTTCTGCCTAGGAAGGCCTATAAAAATGGGAATGTGGACATGAGCCCAGCTCCCTCCCCGGCCCAGTGCTGCCGGGGGAGATAGGCTGATCCTGGCCGAGGTCCCGCTGCTCAGCCTGTACTGATTGTTTGGCTTCCCTCGCAGGTTTGGAAGAGGTTCACGTAGATGAGAAAACCATCAGCCCCCTGCTGGCCCTGTCCGAAGACAAGAAGACCTTGGCATTCAGCCCCAAGAAGACAAAGCCCTATCCAGACTGCCCAGAGCGCTTCGATCACTGGCCCAACGCCTTGGGCACTCAGGCCTTCCACAAAGGGACCCACGCCTGGAGGATCCGCGTGGACAAAAGCTGCGCGTACAAATTGGGCATTTCTTATGGCTCCCTGCAGCGCAAAGGGCCTGGCAACGCAGCCCGGCTGGGCTACAACCCCTTCTCCTGGGTGTTCTCGCGCTATGACAAGGAGTTCCGCTTCTCGCACAACAGCCGTCATCAGGCGGTGGAGCTAGTCAAGTGCCCCGCGCAGGTGGGCGTGCTGGTCGACTTGGATGGGGGGGAAGTGCTGTTCTACGACCCTACTGCCTGTGTCATCCTCCACTCGCACCGTGAAGCCTTTACTGCACCCATCTACCCCGCGTTTGCCGTGGCTGACCAGAGCATCTCCCTCGTTCAGTGAACGAGGCCTGGCACGGGCAGCAGCTCACCCGCCAGCTCTGTGCGGAAAAGGGGGAGCTTTCTGCCGAGACGCACAATTTGGTACACCACCTGCTGGATCTTCAGTCACTCCAAGCAGCCAGGATGGGGCTGGCAGCCCGACTGCACTGACACCTTTGTCCAGGGTCCCAGGGGGGCCACACGAAGACTGCTCAATCAGGGCAAACTGCAATGAATGGGGCAGACTATCCCCCAAGCTGGAGGTTATTTCTAATAATTAGATTCACCAATCCAGCAACAAAACAGCTTCTATAATATCTTCCTGGTTACTCAGAAGCCACAAACACGTCCAGCCCTGGGCTCCCACCCAGACAGCCCAGTCAAAGATGATGAGGATTACTGAAAATCTTATTCATCATATAAAAAGTTCTACTACGCCCAAAAGTTCGGACACATTACCTGCCAAGTCACTGAATATTTCAGATCTTACCCAAATACACACTTACAGCCAATTCTTATTAACTAAACTAAGATTTTTTTAAAAAGGCAATTGAGTATAGGTTAAAAGAGCATTATACATACAGATATAAATAAAATTCTTAGTTTCAAAATAGAGTCGAGATGATAAACTTTAGAGTTGCAAAGAGTTCTTTCAGAATTATTTCCATAGGTTATAATTAAGGCTACGATTTAGTCACGGGTATTTTTTAATAAAAGTCACGGACAGGTCATGGGCCATAACCCATGTTATTGTGACCTGTCCATGACTTTTACTAAAAATACTCCTAACTAAATCTTAGGTGCTGAGGGGTGGAGCGCTCCAGCAGACATTGCTGCTCATGGGCGTGGGAGTAGCCTAGGGGGCAGCTGCAGAATTCACGGAGGTCCCGGAAAGTCATGGAAGCCGTGACTTCTGTGACCTCCATGAAAGACTTGCAGCCTTAGTTATAATACAGTGTCCAATATCAGGGTGAGCCAGACTGGAGCTGGAGACCTCAGTCTTGTGACTCAAACTTCCCCTGATGAAGCTTAAGCAGATCTGAGATAACAGGATCAGGGCTCAAGAATGCTTGTTATAGTTCCTGGCAGTCTCTTGACAGCAGGTATTCCTGGGGCGAACAATAATGGCTTTGAAGTAGAACCTCCTATTTCCTAAGCACCACTGGTGATTAGCTGCATTGTTTAACATAAGGCAACTGCCCATCTCCTGCCATTTACAGGCAGTTTACTATATACCACACAGAAATAAAGACAATGATATTACTACAGTTACGGTTCATCTCAATGAATTAACAGAATACGGTGACAGACAGGAACCGTTTGGGTACATTGTCAACCTCTAACAATATATATGTAAACACACACACTCACACAATCATTATCTGCTATGATGTCGCTAAAGGTTGAATCTGGGTTAGTTACCCTGCTAGTGCTAAACCCCTTCTGGCTGAGTGTCACATACCTAAATAGGCTCAGACTTCAGCCCTGGTGCCTGCTCTGAGTTTGTTTCGTAACAGCAGTAGCCCCCTAGAATTCTTTCTAGGCAATGTAGTTGCCCTACAGGATCGGCTCACTGGCCCATCTTGTCGCGTAGTGGGCCTCTGGCTGGAGCCAAGCCCCAAAGCTTCAGAAGTGGAAACTGCCCATAATGCATCTGGCCAACTGCAAAACACTGTACTTAGAGGGGAAAAAATCCATCCTTCCTGACCCTTGCAAGAAATCATCTTGTGCCTTGAACCATGAGAGCTGATGACCCTGAGCTTAGCCTGCAAAACTGCAACTGTTTATTGGTCACAGAATTATGCAGTTCTTTAACACTCCAGGATTTGCCATCTTGTCCTGCTGTCTGAACTGCAACAAATTTTGCTTTGGCCTAATCCCTTTGCCAACGCTCCATTGACAGTGCTGTCAGTTGGTGGCTGTGTGTGTCTCCTCTCAGCGTGCTGCACCGGATCTGGCCAGGTAGCTGATACAGCAGACCTTGCGTAAAGTGCCCAAGACCACCACAGACTTGGTTCGGTGGCAAAGGCACTCGGCCAGGTTTATTGTGAATGAAGCATGGGCCTAGTGGCTGGTAGACTCTTTGAGGACACACACGTATTGAGTGGTGGGACCTTCTACTCCCCCGAGGACGGATAAAACAGTGCTCCTGCACCCCCTCTTTTATACACTGACACAAACACGTTACATACCCCCCCCCCCCGATGTGATTAGCCACCACCCTTTACCTTGTACCTGTCAGCTTAAGCCTGCCCTTCAGGCCTTGTTTCACTCGGGGTCGGTGTGTTCCTGTTTCATCGCCCAGCATTGTGTTTACGTCTGGAATGTGCACACAGCAATACTCTGTGCCTAGCACTTCTCGGGCGTGCCTGTGTGTTTTGTCAAGGTCGTGTGTCAGACAGGGAGCCTGCGAACAGGCAGCTGCTGTGTAACAGGGCCTGACGCTTGCTCACTTTGCTTTATAGCAGCAGGGCTTGACTTTTGCTCACTTTAGTTCAGGCTTTAGGCCTTGTATCAGGCCCCATGCTTTGGGCTCTCTGTCTACTACATATAGCAATTAGCTCTACCGAGAGCCGAAGCCTCACATACAGTGCGGCTGCTGCAGCCAATGTGGCCTTGGGGCTCCAGGAACAGCTGTCTACTTGGGGGGCTAGTTATGCCGGACAGAAAAGAGGTGCCCTACACTGAAGCCTGAACTCAACACTGGCACGTGCAATCTGCTCAGCCTTGGTGGGGACGTGCAGTGGTTACAGCCCTAGCCGGAAATGTGGGCAAGTCGTGATTCTGACTGTGCGACACACTGGGATGAGTCCAGTAATAACCGTGCCTCAGTTTCCCCTCTGTATGTGGGGTTGCCCTGCCAGACCTCAGCAGGGAGTGGCAAGGCTAAATTCATGGCTGCACGAGAGGTGCGCAGAGTCTACCAAGCTGAGCGCCATAAAGAAGCCTGTCGATAATACTATGTACAATCTGGTTCATTTGTTGGGGGTGGGTTCAGGTTACAAGTAGGGACCCTGGCCTGGGCTGGTTTCTCCCCTTTTTAAACATAAGTATCTTGATTTTTAACCCCCTGACTGTTGCACGCTCCAGGCTTGTCTAGACGACCACTTAGTTTGCAGCAAGCTGGGCTGTGCGTTTAGTTTGCCACGCACTGAAGTGCACTTTGATCTGCTCCTGTTTCAAAGTGGATCAGCAACAGGGTCACCATGGCCGGTTAGTGTGTGGCAGGGTAGTGCGGGGTAAACTGCTGCACACTAGCTGTCTAGACAAGCTCTTAGGCTGCTTTGCACAGCACCTGCTGGGGCATTGCCACACAGCTGCAAGTCCAGGCACTGGGAGCAGTGCAGCCATCACTGCGCAGCATTGGCAAAAGCATCTGCTGAGGTTTGGGCAGCGAAAGGGCCATTGGCTAGTTTCTCTTGCCAGCCAAGCTCCCATCAGCCTCTGGGAAGCAGCAAGTGCCCTAGTGCTGGGCTGCTCTGGTTTCCAATGCTCTCCTCTATGCTGCCCGCTAGTGGGTTCTGCTAAAATCCTGACTTGGAGCAGAGCTGTCAGCATCCCCAGGCCCAGTCTTTGCAGAATAGCAAGCGGGGGAATCCCATGGGATCCTCTGCCAGCATCAGGGCACAGGCACTAACTGCCCCTAGTGATGTGCCAGCTTCTACAAGAGCAGACCCTGGCAGAGGTCCCATGCAGAGAGAGCCTGCAGGGGTGGGCAATGGCTGCCTTACAGGCCAGAGCACGAGCAACCCAAGAAGTGGGTGGTGCTGTCTGGGAAAAGGCTATTGTCAGGCAAGGGGATCCACTGAAGTCAACACACCACCCATGTTCCTCGCTGGCAGAGCCACACAGGGCGCTAGGCCAGGCCAGTTGTACCAGTGCGGGGAACGAACCTGGCCCAGAGATGGGATTTCTGCTTCTGGCTTTGTCTGTTCATTCAAGTGTGCAAGAAATGCCGTCTTTCCTTGCCCTAGGAGGGGTTAACGCCTGGGCTCAGAGCTGCAATGGACAGGACACTAGGGGACACTCTGGAGATGCAAGTTCTGGTCTCCACTCTGACGTGCTGGGTGACCTTAGCCCCCACCCCTCGGTTCCCCCCTGTAGAATGACGATAATCCCCCCTCCCCCGTTAGGTGCTTTGAGAGCTATGGAAGAAAGAGGAAGAGAAGTGCTGAGTATCTGTAGCAGTTTATTGCACTGGATGACTAATGTGCTGTTGTGGATGGTGCTAGCAGGTACTTCTCACTGAGTTCAGAGGGGTTTCCTTAGGCCCTCTCTATAGCAGGACATGCAGATACTCTTTAGGACCTGATTCACCTGGTGAAGAACCAGTCCCCCCCGCCCCCCGCAGCACGACTGATCCCTCTTTCTAGCGACGAGGTGTACGGAATCTGTTTGGTCCCTGGTGATCTCTGCGGAGAGGCGAGGGATTCCCCGTTAACCCTTCTCGATAACAGACAGCAAGTGGGTAAGTGAAGGCAGGACGTGCTGCTTTGGTACCCCGAGCTCCCAATGGTTTGCAGGCCCGGCCCTCGTGAGCAGGAAGCTGTGCATGCCCACATCTCTGGCTGCCCTATAATCCCTCACATAACTGTCCCCCACGTGAGCCGCCTGATGTGGGGCTACCCCAGAAATGTGCAGCGCCTTCTGAAAGATCCGCTGGTCTGGCTTGGCAAAGCCAGCCTCCTCCGAGGTCAAGACAAATTCAAAATGGTGCCTGAGGTTGCAGTGAGACAGAATCTTCTCCAGCCTCTTGTCGAAGTTGGAGATTACGGCCATACGGATGCCCAGCTGGTGGCACTGCCTCAGAGTCTCCCTGGCGCCTGGTACCAACTCCCAGTTCTGTGCACTGCAGAACTCCTGATAGAGACTTTCTGCAATGGTGGCGAGGAGCCTGTCTTCATGGACACCAGCGAGTCTGAAGGTCTGTTTGACAACATCCACCCACCACTGCTTGGAGCTTAGCCTCTGGTTCAGGCCATAGTTGGGGAAGTGCTTGCTCTGGGCTTTGTATGCCTGATGGAAAGATTTATTGAGTGCCTCAGGCTGTACATGAACTTCGTGAACTCGGGCTGCAGCAGAGTAATTCTCTCCTACTGGGTGCCGGAGCCGGAGCAGCGTGTCCTTCACGTCCCACGTCAAGAGCCGGAGCCGAAGCATTGCTTCACTGAGGCTGAGGAGCGAGGAGAACCTAGACCACCAAATCAAAGGAGAAGGATCAGACAAGCCGTAGACCCAACCCTCTTATAGGTCCAGTGCCAACAGAACACTTCGCGTGGGGCAGCGAGTGACTCAAGCGATTGATACTGGCACTGGAGCTTTTCAGCCTGGGGGAGCCTCACAGCACCCATGGCTCATGGGTTCAGATTCCTCCCGGGCCTGCAGTGAATGAAAATGGTTTCTATCTGATGGCTGTTCTGTAGCTTCTTTGAAGTGAATTGCTGGGTCTCAGCCAGTTCCTGCCAGATGTGTATCCATGTCACAAACCCACCATTAGCACTGACTGGCCCTCTGCTCAGAGGCTCAGCCGTAGGTGCATGGGGACTGAACTGTCCTCTCAGCCACAGAAGTGGTCCCCCCAGGTTTCAGTAGAGGCACGATGGCAGAGCAGAGCAGGAAAGCTTGCCCTCATAGTTGCTGTGCTGTGGATACAGCGAGGCCCTCACTGCCACCGCAGTGAAGTCAGTACCGGCACCAGTACTTCAGTCACTCAAAACCTGTACGAACACAGACTCACCCCTCATGTCTAAAATGATTTAATTCATGACATTATCATGTTAGATACAGTTCTTCAGTGAAGACCCTGTAGATCCTAGAATGCAGGACTTTGCACTTCTTTGTTTGCAGGAGAAACTCAAACTGCTGATCTTGTACTATTTGACTTTAATTTGTATTTCTTAACATGAAATGACAAAGCTGACCAGTATCCACAGACACTGGGTAGGGAAATTAATGCAAGAGAAATAAATGGGTAACAAGTTAACCTATTTAAGACTACCAAACTCCTGTAATGAATTAGAACTCTCCAGCTCTTAAATAGGTTACAATTCAGTTTTACACCTGGGGGAATTCTGCGCCAAAAAAATTGAAAATTCTTCACCAAAAATAAAAAATTCTGCATACAATATTTTAAAATTCTGCAAAATTCTGCATATAATCTGCAATATAATCATGCCAGTTTCAATTATTTTGGTAATTTATTTAACTATAATACAATAGATGGAGAATGGGAGTGGGCAGCATTGGAGAAAATCCCCAACCCCCCTCTGTCTAATAGTAATGTAGCTAGTTAATAGTCAACAAATATATGCAGCCCTATGCTCAGTGTTACATCATAGGCAACTGAAGAGCAAGTGAGGGCTGGGGAGTCAAAGTCACAATTTATATTGGCTACTGAGCATTTACTGAGCATCTCCAGAAAGGTCAGTAGCAAACAGTTCATGGAGCACATTGTGATAGGAAAATTTTTCAGTCCAAAAATTTAGACCAGTTCTAATCCCTGAAGCACCATAAACTTTTATAAGCCATACTGTCCTTTACAGCACTCTGACAATGTAAAGGAGCCTTACAACTTTTACACCTGTTTTATACTCTTGGGAAAATTCACTAAGCAGGCAGGCTGCTACGTTTGGGGACAGAGCCTGCCCCATGCCTACCTCCGCAGAAACACCTCAAAGCCCTGCCCTTCCACGTTGAGTGGGCTGCAATAGCTAGTGAGAGGGACAGAGTCTCTCTCTCGCACACACATCCAGCCCCTCCACGGCGGCTCCGGTCGCCCAAACTAAGGTGCCTGAGCTGCTGGGGAGGGGCAGGTGACCAGTCTTGCAGCTTTCCTTTGCTTCCCCCATCAGAAGTCATTATTCCGTGGGGAAACAAAGAAATCTGTGGGGGACGTGAATTCTGCATGTGCACAGTAGCACAGAATTCCCCCAGAAGCAGTTTGTAATTTTGCAGTATAACAGAATGATATCATAAAACAATCAGTTTCTCTATAACGACATGAACTTTTGTGCAATTAGCCTGTATGTGAGGTGGCAGGATTATTCAGCACCAAAATAATACTCTGGAAGAAACAGCCAGACCAGTTTAGCAGGAAACCGAAATCAGAGTTAGTGGCTAGGAATTCTCTCAACATCAGACAAAATGCACACCCACACAGCAGCTGTCCTGGAGAGTCTTGCAGTCTCTGCATTGAAGCCTGACTACAATTTAAGGGCAGAGTAACACACACTTGGGATAAGGATCCATTTCCTTCTGTTGTATTAAGTGATCAGTCTCAGGCCTGCTCTACACTGGGGGGTCGACCTAAGATATGGCGACTTCAATTACGCGAATAGCGTAGCTAAAATCGGCGTATCCTAAGTCAACTTACCTGGCTGTGAGGACGGCGGCAAGTCGACCGCTGCCGCTCCCCTGTCGACTCCGCTTCCGCTTCTCACGAGCTGGAGTTCCGGAGTCAACGGGGAGCGTGATCGGGGATTGATTTTATCACGTCTACACTAGACGCAATAAATCGATCCCTGACAGATCAATCACTACCTGCCAATCTGGAGGGTAGTGAAGACCTGCCCTCAGAGGAAGAGGCTGCACTGACAACTCTGATGAAGTCCTCTTGGCATGAGGCAGGTACATGCAAAGGCAGCAGCAGTGGGAGTTCAGTTCTGGTCTCTCTGCTGAGGCTAGTGCCTAAGGACTGTGTCCAGAGGGGCTGGAACAATTTGTACAGTGCGGGAGCTGAGAGACATTGAACCAAACTGGAAACCCTGTATGTGATGGAAACCACTTCAAGCCAGGGGGTGCTGCAGCAGCCCCCACACCTCTAGTTCCAGCACCTATGGCTGTGTCATAAAAACAGCCATACAGGGTCAGACCAAGGTCCACCTAGCCCACTACCCTGTCTTCCGACAGTGGCCAATTCCAGGTGCTTCAGAGGGAATGAACAGAACAGGGAATCATCAAGTGATCCATCCCATCGCTCATTCCCAGCTTCTGGCAAACAGAGGCTAGGGACACCATCCCTGCCCATCGTGGCTAATAGCCATTGATGGACCTATCCTCCATGAATTTATCTTGCTCTTTTTTTTAACCTTGTTATAGTTGTAGCCTTCACAACATCCCCTGGCAAGGAGTTCCACAGGTTGACTGTCCATTGTGTGAAGAAATACTGCCTTTTGTTTGTTTTAAACCTGCTGCCTAGTAATATAATTTGGTGACTCCTAGTTCTTGTGTTATGAGGAGTAAATAACACTTCCTTATTTACTTTCTCCACACCAGTCATGATTTTATAGACCTCTATCATACCCCCCTTAATCGCCTCTTTTCCAAGCTGAAAAGTCCCAGTCTTATTAATCTCTCCTCATATGGAAGCTGTTCCATGCCCTTAATATTTTTTGTTGCCCTTTTCTGAACCCTTTCCAATTCCAATATATCTTTTTTGAGATGGGGCGACGACATCTGCACGCAGTATTCAAGATGTGGGCGTGCCATGGATTTATATAGAGGCAATATGATATTTTCTGTCTTATTATTTGTTCCTTTCTTAATGATCCCCAACATTCTGTTTGCTTTTTTGACTGTCGCTGCACATTGAGTGGATGTTTTCAGAGAACTATCCACAATGACTCCACGCTCTCTTTCTTGAGTGGTAACAGCTAATTTAGACCCCATCATTTTATATGCAGAGTTGGGATTACGGTTTCCAATGTGCATCACTTTGCATTTATCAACACTGACTTTCATCTGCCATTTTGTTGCCCAGTCACCCAGTTTTGTGAGATCCTTGGGTTCTTTATGAATACTTAAGCCCCTTTGTTTTCAGTTTAAACTGATTTTTACCAAAAAATTCCTGGGTTCTATAAAAATATTACTCATTTTTTTTCTGATTTTCACCCTACTTTTGTAACATTCAAATATATAAAAATACCTTGTTTTATTAGGAAAATACAATATATTGCATGAGATCTATGTATTATGATCATACATTAGTCTGTATATGCAAAGCTGCCTGTTGAAGGAAGGCTATGTATTAGTCTAGAGATACGCACAATAAACCAACAGGCAGGCATGCAAACTCTGAAGTGCATGTGCCTCTGAACATACTGATGAATCTCACACCGAGCATGTACAGATTTCAAAGCTGTTAGCAGATAATGGTTTAAAGACTTGACACACTAAAATGGGAAGAAAACAAAAATCTGCATCCAAATAAGTTTCAGAACCCAAGGCAGTATTTGAAAGTTAAAAAACCAGGAGAAAAGGATGAAGTTGAGTGTATGCGCTGCAAATGGTGGGGCCCAATTATTAAATGTAACTATTTATGGGCTAATAGTTCTAAGTCTACAGCAGTAACTGTTCATTCAAATGAAAAGTTTTATTTGGGGATTGGCGATGCGTTGTTTTCTTAAACTCAGAGGTGGCCTGTTTTGGTTTCTGTTTTAGTTCTGCAGCAAACCACATTGACGAAGGGAATTCAAAGCATTAAATACTCCCCCCCCCTTCCGTCCACAAAAATAAACCCTGATATTTATCCAGAAAAATTATGTTTTTGCACGGTTTTTGCTGTTGTGGTTATAACACTGATAAATTCCCAGGGAAATACAATACAGTCTGCAGAGGCGGGGCCCTAGGAATATGGAGCTAGAACGTGCAGCTGGGCGAGCATCGGAGGTTTTTGGGGAGCTGCCCAGTCTCCCAGCCCATGTCACAGGGGGCACAAACAGCCAGCGGGGGGGAGGTTCGGCTCGCTCCGCTCCGCATTGGGTTTAGCTCTGACCAGGCGCTAATGCCCGTCACCTGTGTAGCGGCCCGGCCCCCGGTTCCATTGACCGGCACGTTCGGGTTTAAAGCAAAGGGACGAGAATCCCCCCGTTGTAAAACTCCGCTGGGTGCCCGGGCCCGGGCGGCGGGAAAGGCCCGGGGGCTCCGGGCTGCCGTGAGCTCGGGGCCGGGCCCGCAGCACCCTGGGGGCCGGGCCGAGCCGGGCCCGCTCTCGGACCCGGCGGCGCAGCGCCCTGCGGGGAGCGGGCTGGGCCTGGCCGGAGCGGGGCCGCGGGAGCTGCCGGGAGCCCCGCCACTGCAGGCGGCTCCTGCCCGGATCGCTCCGGAGGAGTCGCCGGCCCGTCCGCGACCTACCGTGTGCTGCCGAGCTGAGCCCCGCCGGGAGCGGCACCTGCTCGGGCCGCCGCCGCAGCTTCCTGCCCCAGCCCGCCCCGCCCCACCGGCCATGGGGTGCAGCCCCCCGCCCCCGCCTGCAGTGGGTACAGACCCCCCGACCCCGCCATCGGCCATGGGGTGCAGCACCCCGCCCCCACCTGCTGTGGGTACAGACCCCCCGACCCCGCCATCGGCCATGGGGTGCAGCACCCCGCCCCCACCTGCTGTGGGTACAGACCCCCCGACCCCGCCATCGGCCGTGGGGTGCAGCCCCCCCGACCCCTGTAGGGTACGGCCCCCCCAACCCCCCATCGGCCATGGGGTACAGCCCCCCGCCCCCACCTGCTGTGGATACAGACCCCCCGACCCCGCCATCGGCCATGGGGTGCAGCCCCCCGCCCCCACCTGCTGTGGGTACAGTGCCCCCGACCCCCCATCGGCTATGGGGTGCAGCCCCCACGACCCCCCATCGGCTATGGGGTGCAGCCCCCACCTGCTCTAGGGTACAGCCCCCCCAACCTGCTGTGGGTACAGCCCCCCCGACCCCGCCATCGGCCATGGGGTGCAGCCCCCCGCCCCCGCCTGCTCTGTGTACAGCCGCCCCCACTGGCTATGGGGGTGCAGCCCCCCGCCCCCGCCTGCTGTGGGTACAGCCCCCCCGACCCCCCATCGGCCATGGGGTGCAGCCCCCCGCCCCCGCCTGCTGTGGGTACACCCCCCGACCCCCCATCGGCCGTGGAGTACAGCCCCCACGACCCCCCATCGGCTATAGGGTACAGCCCCCCCAACCCGCCATCGGCTGTGGGGTGCAGTCCCCCTGACCCTCCCATTGGCCGTGGGGTGTAGCCCCCCACACCTTGACCCTCCCACCTGCTGTAGGGTACAGCCCACTCCCAGATCTCCCAACCGGCTATGGGCTACAGCCCCCCCATCTCCCACCAGCCGTGGGGTACAACCCCATGGATTGACTCACCTACGCAGCCGATGGGTCTAACTTTCTATTAAGGCAAAACACTCAGCAAGCCGTGGGTGATCTGCGGAGGGAGATGCTCATCCGGACCGTCTCATCAGTCACCTCCAGCACCAGGCAATACAGCTTTAACCTCCCTTTGTTACACAAAGGTACCTGTAATTCGTTATCTGCTCTCACAGCCATGGGTTAGTCTCCCGTTGCCAGGTTAGCTCTCCTCCAGCCACCACAGCTGGAGCAGTAGCCGGTAGTTCAGACCAGTCTCTTCCAGCTTTTTAGTGACTTTTATTTTTCTCACAGCCATGGTTATTCCACAGTGTTGTATATCCCACCCCACCCCGTTCTTCTGTTAAACGTGATCAGGACGGACCCCTAAAATTCACAGCAGGATTCTGTGAGGCCTAAATATGATTTCATCCCATAGACCATGGGGTACAGTCCCTCCCCTCAAGCCCTGGGGTGGAGCTCTCGCCCCCTCACAGGCTGTGGGGCATTGGGCAGATTGGCCTGCAGCAGTGAAAGTAGCAGACTACCATAATCCCTTAGAAAGTGTAATCCTCCGAGTGACCCGTCAGTAGGGCTCCCTCCCCCATAGCAACTGAGCGTCTCACCCACACAGTGACTTCACCCTTACAAAACTGGGGCGCTCAACTCTGAAACAGGAATGGCGACTTCCTTCCCAGGACTGAAGGTGACCAGGTGTCCTGTTTTTAAGGGGACAGTCCCATTTTTGGGGACTTTTTCTTATATAGGCACCTATTACCTGCCACCCCCATCCCATTTTTTCACAGTTGCTGTCTGGTCACCATACCAGGAATCCACTTTTTATCCTTGAACAAGTTCCCTTCCCCTCCAGAGGGCATCGCTGCTCTGGCCTCTTTCCCTTTCTCCTATCATTAGGGTTGGCCTTGTCTTCTAGTTGCTCATCTGTGCAAACCATCAAGGGGGAGAGGCTTGTAAGGTAAACTACACCCAATCTGCCAGCAGCACCCTATGTTTCTTTGTAGTCTGTAAACTCAGCTGAGGGCGGGCCTGTCCTTTTCTTGGAAAGGCTACAATCTGTCAAGCTAACAGGGTGAGGGGCTGACGGACCTGCTTCCTGAGTCAGAGGAACAGGGAATGCGGTTGGTGTGACTGTACCTGCACGGAAGATCACAGATCTGTGCAAACTAGCACAGCTTCTTCCACAGAGGAGTCAGGCTCTTCCCC